>NC_091469.1:51613444-52213444 GCF_036971445.1 Narcine bancroftii
TGTGGGAGTAAGAAACCCACTTGGTCTCCACTCTACTCGACTGATCCACGAAAAGGGTTTTCTGTTGGCAGAAGAAATACTGCACTCCACTTTGGTTGACCCATAGGGTTCTATTTGTTGAAGAAGGCCCTCATCTAAAAAAAATTTCTCTGAAGTGCCAAAGCACAGGTGTTAGTGAGTTAAACAACCTTCTGTCACCCCCTCCCTCCCTTCCCCCACAGTCTCCTGAACTTTTCCTGAACTGCTCCAACTATCTAAAGCCTGTGTGTCTCACCATTCTAATGCCTATGGATCTCAACCATCCTAAAGCCTGCATGTTTGACCCATTTTATGCCTGTGTGCCTCACCATGTTAAGGTCGATACGTTTGTGTGCCACATAAATGTCAAACCCATGCGCCGTCATTGAACTTACAAAACTGAACTTTGAGCTACCTTCCCAGAATTGAGCCTTGAGCTGTAGTGGCCTGGGGCATTTCACGTACTGACATATTTGTGCATAGCTAGAGTTTAAGTTAGATAATTGCATATAAATTTAGTTAAGTTTAGATAAGTTACATAGTTAAATTAGATTAGGTGTTATGTAATTGTTAATTAATAATTAAAAATTTTATTAAATATAACATTGACAGAGCTAATTTTTATCACTGCTGTCGGGTATGTAACAGTTACCAAAAAAGTAGATGAAGGAAAGGCTGCGGATGTGTCTACATGGAGTTTAGTAAAGCCTTTGACAAGGTCCCACATGGCAAGTTAGTCAGGAAGGTTCTGATACTAGGTATTCATGAAGAGGTTGTAAAATGGATCAAAATTGGCTGAACTGGAGAAGGCGGAGAGTGGTCATGGGTGATTGCTTCTCAGACTGGAGGCATGTGATTAGTGGTGTGCCTCAGGGATCGGTGCTGGAACCATTGTTGTTTGTTGTCTATATCGCTGAGCTGGATGATAATGTGGGAAATTTGATCAACAAGTTTGCTGATGACACTGAGATTGGAGGCATTGTGGATAGTGAGGACGGCTTTCCAAGCTTGCAGAATGATCTTGACCAACTGGAAAAATGGGACAGAAAAGTGGCAGATGGAATTTAATGCAGACAATTGTGAGGTGCTGCATTTTGGAAGGACAAACCAAGGTAGGACATACAGAGTAAATGGTAGGGCACTGAGGTGTGCAGAGGGACAAAGGGATCTGGGAATACAGATACATAATTCCTTGAAAGTGGTGTCACATATAGACAGGGTTGTAAAGAAAGCTTTTGGCATTTTGGTCTTCATAAATCAAAGTATTGAGTACAGGATGTTATGTTGAGGTTATATAAGACATTGGTGATGCCAAATTTGGAGTATTGTAAGTTGTGACAGTTGTGGTCACCAAACTACAGGAAGGAAATCAGTAAGATTGAAAAAGTGCAGAGAAGATTTACTAGGATGTTGCTGGGTCTTCAGAAGTTGAGTTACAGGGACAATTTAAACAGGTTGGGATTTTATTCCTTGGAATGTAGAAGAATGAGGGAGATTTGATAGAGGTTTACAAAATTATGAAGGGAATACACAGAGTGTATGTGAGTAGGCTCTTTCCACTTACATTAGGAGGGATAAATATGAGAGGCCATGACTTTAGGGTGAAAGGTTTAGGAGGAACTTCTTCACAGAGAGTGGTGGGTTTGGATGATCTGCCTTCTGACGTGGTAAATGTGGGCTCACTCTTAAGTTTTAAGAACAAATCAGATAGATACATGGATGGGAGTGGTCTGAAGGATTATAGAATGGGTGCAGGGTAGTGGACCTAGCCGAGTTTCAGCCGAGTCTAGAAGGGCTGAATGGCCCTGTGATAGTACAGACCTATCACCAATGTATATAGTTACAGTATCTAGAGTATGTAATGACTGTGCTTGAGAGCTTAACCACGCCTACTGTCTGGGCCTTAAAGGGTTGTGTCCCTAGCCAGGTGGGATCATTCCGGACTGGTCGGCCACCTGTGAAGAGCTCCTGTCTTTTGTTAATAAAAGCCTTGGTTTGGATCAACAAGTCTTTGGTTCTTTTGACGAACTCTACAGGCCTGATTTCTGTGCTGTATTTTTCTATGGTTTCTATGAGGGGTGGGCAGGACTGATAACTCAGTATTCTGGGGTAAAGATGCTAGAAACTTGAGTAAAGGTGGATGAAAGATGGATAGAGGGGGCAAAGGTGGCGGAGCTGGCTTTTTTGATTCTAATTACAGCAGTAATTAGAAAGTGTATTCCTGGGGGATTGCCCAGTCAGACTTTATATTGGTGAAACAGAAATAAAAAAGGGAGTGACCATTTCAATTGGATTGTTCTACAGGCTCCACAACAGTTAACACTAATTAGAGGAACTAATATGTAGTATATTTGCAGATAACTGTAAGAATAATAGGGCAGTACAACAGATAATTTTAACTTTCCCAATATTGACTGAAATGGCCATAGTGCATAGGAGCTTGATTGTGGTGGAATTTGTTTTATGTATACAGGAAAATTTTCTCGAGCACCAAATAGATGGGCCAACTAGAGAGCAAGAGAGAAAGGGGAACCCTAGATAACCAATTTAGGAAATGAAGTAGGGCAAGTGACTGATGGGTCAATGGGGGAGTACTTTGTCACTGGTGACCATAATTCTATTAATTTTAAAATAATATGGAAAATTATCATACAGGTTAACGTTTTTTTTAGCCCCACACGAAGTAGCAGGTTAACAAGTTAAAGTCTTGTATTCAGGTTTCAGATTTATTGTCAGAGTACATACAAAACATCACATACAACACTGAGATTCTTTTTCTTGCAGGCATGGCAGAATTACCACATTGGCAGTACAGCATATACGTGTAAACAGCAGGGAGAAGAGAGCGTGTGCTGGGTAGTGGGATCCTTGATGATGGCTGCTGCTCCCTGATGGAAATGTTTCCTGCAGATGTTCTTGATAGTGGGGAGGGTTTTGTCTGTTATGTCCTGGGCTGTGTCCATTACCTTTTGCAGGGGTTTATGCTCGGGGTATTGGTGTCCTCATATCAGACTGTGATGCAGCCGGTAAGCACACTTTCCACCACAGATATGTAGAAACTTGCCAGGGTTTCTGATGTCATACTGAACATCTGCAAATTCCTGAGGAAGTAGAGGTGCTGACATGCTTTCTTCATAATGCCATTGGCGTATTTGGTCCAGGAAAGATCCTCTGAGATAGTTACTCCCAAGCACTTAAATTTGCTCACCCTCTCCACCACTGATCCCCCAATGATCACTGGATTGTATTACCTCTAGATTTCCCTTCCTAAAGTTAACCATCAGCTCCTGGTTTTGGTGACACAGAGTGCAAGGTTGTTGTTGGTGTATCAGTCAGTCAAGTTTTCAATCTCCCTCCTGTATGCTGACTTGTCACCTTTTTTTTATACATCTACTACCGTGGTATCATTGGTAAATTTGTACAGTACAACTCCGATTATTCAAAATGGTCAGGTCCAAGCTTATTTCAGATGAACAGTTTTTTCGAAGAACTGGTAATTTAAAAAAAAAACAGCCCAGTAGCAACAGCAAATCACTTGTTTCAATGTTTAAGCAACAACAAACAACAAGGGGAGGCTTCATAAGCACTAAAAATAATGTTTAATTCTCAACAAAAAGAAATGCTGGCCACCACCGATCACCGACACCTCGCCACTAAGGCCTAGCTCATACCAGGAGCCCTAGGGTCCTGCTCCTGTCTGGGAGCCTGTGGTCCCACTGCTGCTAGTGCCAGGAGCCCAAGTTCCGCTGCTGCCAGGAGCCTGAGGTCCCTGGTCAGTTCAGCTCTGAAAATATTTTGGATAAATGAGGATTTTGGGTATCTTCATTTATCTGAATTTTTTTTAAAATCGGATAACTGAGGATTTCGGAGAATCCAATTTCAATTAATCGGAGTTGTACTGTAGATGGTGTTATTGTCGTACTGAGATACACAATGGTAGATGTTATGTGAGCAGAACAAGAGGGTAAGAATGCTTGTGCTCTGTACTGATGGAGATTATGGAAGAGATGTTCTTACCAATCCTCACTGATTATGGCCTGGAGGTGAGAAAATCCAGGATCCAATTACACAGTGGGGATTTGAGTCCCAGATCTTGAATTTTCTGATCAGTTTTGAGGGCATGATGGTTAAATATTGAACTGTAATCAGCAAAGAGCATCTTGATGAATGCAGTGAGGTGGAATCCATCATAGACCTGTTACTATGTTAGTCGAATTGGAATGGATCCTTGTCGCCATTCAGACGGAAGCTGATATGCTTCAACACGAGCCTTTCAAAACAACTCTTCACTGTTGATATAAGTACTGGTCAATAGTCATTAAGGCAGGTTACTTCATTTATCTTGGACAGTGGTATGATTGAAGCCTGTTTGAAAGATGTGGGTACCATGCCCTGCCAGAGTGAGATGTCGAAGATATCCATGAATAAGTTGGTCATCACAGATTTTTAATACTTGTTTGGGTACTCCGTCCGGACTGGGTGCTTTTCTCGGATTCACTCTGCTGAAGGCAGCCCACACGTGATCCTCAGATACAGACAGGAGAGGATCATCAGGGGATGTGGAGGTGTGGAGGGATGTTTCTTCCCTGCTACTCTGCTGAAATCAGGTGTAGAAGGCATTATGTTCCTCTGTGATTGATGCTTTGCTGTCTACTGCTGCATCAGATTTGGTTTTGTAGCAGGTTATGCCATTTAGTGTAAGGATCATTTTGATGGCATTAGACAGGAGCTTGCAAAGTTGATGAGAGGCCGTTTGCAATTAAAGGGAAGTCTCGCAACTGAGCAGCTTTTAAAAGTGGAACAGGAAGAGTTTGGGGACAGCATGTTCATGTTGAGGTAAGGCTGGCAGATTTAGCGAATGTTGGCTGACGAGGGATATTGAGGCTCTGTTCAGAATAGAGGAGGCATAACTCAGGCATAGGCAGATGAGTTCAAACAAATCCCTCAAGAAGCATAAGGGAGAATAAGAGTACATATGTATGAGAGAAATTAGGACGGCAACGGAAGGGCATGAGATAGCTATAGCAGATAAAGTAAAGGATAATCCAAGAAAGATTCCACGTTTAGCATTGTGTTTAAAGCATTTATATTTTCATTGCATTAGTTCAAACCTTTCATTATAACATAGGAGCATTAGAAGTAGGAAGAGGAGTAAGCCATCTGCCGCGTCAAGTCTGCGTCTCCATTCTACAAGATCTGGCAGTGAATTCAGCTCCACTTTTCTCCATCACCTTTAATTTTCCTACCTTTCCAAAGTCTATATGAGTCTAAGGAGTCTGTACTTAAGGCACAGATAGATGAATTTTTGAAAAATTTCAAGTACAGTATGGTGTGTAAAAAAAACGATATTTTAATTACACTGCCTAAAACATTTCGTTATTATTGTGGATTCTAAAAAACAAAAGCTTTAAATGCAATTAAGTGAGGGGGTGGCTAATGTTGTGCTGTTTGTATTGCTCCTGTATCATCAGATGTGCATTAACGTGGATTCAACAAAACATTGGGTGGTAGAATACTTTATGATTTAAAATAATATGAGGTAAGTAGTAAACAGTTTATGTAAATTGCATAGTAAATACTTTGTGTCTATGACTGGTTTTATGAAGTATAATGTGAAAAATGCAGTTGGCAGGATTACTGACATTAAAATTTTTTACTTGTAGTTTTCCCAATCGGAACTTCTATATAATGCTGTAATATAAGACATTATTTCAGTGAAGAAACTGCTATCCACCTGGGTGGTGGTGGGGGGAGGGAGGGGGGAGATAAAATGATAATGGATAAAATTGCTTAATCCAGTAGCAGTCAGAAGAAAAATTTACTTCACTCAAAATTATTTTAATGCACTAGGAGGTAATTTTAGCTCAAATATGTAGGAATTTAAAATGCTGCAAATTTCAAACCTGAAACTCATCTGCTCATTTCCATTTAATGGAGACAGAAGAATGACAGATCACCGCTCCCTTCTTCAGAAGCAGCATTGCAGTTCGAATGTTTTAAACTGGTTTCGAAATTTGGACAGGTTTGCAAAGAATAAAAATGTGGAACATTTTTTTAAAAGAAGGTGAGAATAACTAAAACCAAAAGTTATGTTCATTCATAGCATCACTCTGGTCAAGACCATAAGGAGTGGTTACCTCAGCTCTTTAATGTTAATCCTGTAAAACCACACTATCACAGTTCCATCCATAATCTGTCAACCCTACAACTAACACATCTCCTGAAACACCTTCTCCATTCCCTCATAATTGATATTTTGACTTAAATTGATGACTTCACTCTCCTGACAGCCGTAAGATCTATGTTTACCACATCCCCATCTCTGTGCACTCAATCCATGCATCCAACACTCATCATCAACAAAGCTGAGCAGTACAGTCTTTCAACGGCTTCAAAATTTGCATAACTGTCTTATGCACAGCTTTCAATATTCCCCTTTGAAATTAGCAGAGAAAACTCATCTTGGAAAGTTAGCTGTGATCTTGCTAAGTAAATTCTGTTCAAGTGGTCAGTGAGACCACATGAGTAGATTTGTTTCCTTACATTATTCCAAGGAGATTTTAAGCGTCCTTTAATATCCTGGGATGTGTATTCACAATTGTAACAGATATGGAAGGTGCTCGGAATGTGAAAGAGGAGAAAAAAACTGTGAAATACTTGTCACCATAATGTACTTAAATAATTTTTTAAAATAATTAATCTTTGCAACAAAGTTTGGTCTGCTTAATGCTAATGGTGGCATTGATGGCATGTAGAATTATTTAAAACATCCTGCACTTTATGGAATATCATGTTGCTTCAAAATTCTTCCAAAATGTTTCCAATAATTAAACAGAATACTCCAAACTCTTGGAATTCATGATGTAAATCTTGCAACAAAGTGAAGGATCTTTGAATTCACAGAGTACAATTATATTTTTGTGGGTAATAGAGGGGTAATAGAGGGGGAAAGGAAAGCAAGGTGAACCTGGCTGAGGATATTTTCTGAGTATCTTGAACTGCAAATTACTACTGCCTTCAAGAGCTATAAACATGGAGAAGGCGAAATGGTGGAGAATGATAGGATCAATACAGGACAGAAATGAAGAGAAAATCACTAAATATTGTGATTTTCATGCCATTACATCAGGAGAAATTCTCAGATCCAGAATTGTCTTTGGAATTGTAGGCATGAGGGTGCAAGAGACATGATTTCAGTAAAATAACCTGACTTTAGAAGCTGATCAAATTTGTTAAGTAATAGAAAACATACAGGTTTATTTCTATTGATTAGTGCATCATTGGGACACAATTTGGGTACAGTATGCAAACATTAGGAAATCTCTTGGGTTGGCAAGCTAAGGCTAAAGTTTGTTGGAGAAAATATTTGTTCTGCAGGAAAGAATTGGCCACTGTAGGTGTGTGATAGATCCAATGGACAAGTAATGCAAAAAAATGAGGAAAAAATAGTGTGAGGAGATGCTCAGCATGGATTCAGAGGTCTAAAGTGTTTGTTTCCATATTGTATGACTATAACTTTATGACTGTGTAAACCTACTAATAGAGAGCAATGGCCAGAGCCAACAATAGACAGTGTAGCTATATGCTCACATTATGCTCATATGTGCACATTAAATAAACAGTGATCATATTTTGCTTTCCTTCCATTTGTTAGAAGGTACCAGTGAGAACTTTCTCATTTGGGATCAATTTACAAAATGATCATTGGTTTAGCATTGAATGTAACATACTAAATGTGGGTCTCAATCAGCAATTGATAGAGTGGGAGGAACTTGGTGCGATGACAATAACCATGGAATTGGTACAGAGCAAGTTGTTGAGAGATCAGATTGGGCAGTCTCCAGATTCTGATGGCTATTTTGCTAATCTTTTAATAAAATCTAACAAAACAGTTGACATGGGAATAAGAGACCAGTGAGTCTTACATCAGTGGTGTGCAAACTATTGGAGAGGATTCTTAAGGATAGGATCTATGAGCATTGGAGAAGTGCAGGTAAGGTTGTGCCTCACAAGCCTAGTTGAATTTTTTGAGGAGGTAACAAAAGAAATTGATGAGGAAATGGTAGTAGATGTGGTATATATTGATTTTAGTAAGGGATTTGATAAGGTCCCTCATGAAAGACTCATTCAGAAAGTCATGATCCATGGAACTTTGGCTGTGTGGATAAACAATTTGTCTTGTAAGTAGAAAGCAGAGAGTAGTAGTGGAAGGAAAGTATTCTGCCTGGAGGTCAGTGACTAGTGGAGTACCACAAGGATCTGTTCTGGAACTCCTGACCTTTGTGATTTTTATGTGACCTGGATGAATTGGCAAAAAGATGGGTCAGTAAGTTTGCAGGTGATACGAAGGTTAGAGGAATTGTGGATGGAGCTGAAGGTTGTCGAAGGTTACAAGACAACATAGACAGGATGCAGAGTTTGGCAGAGAAGTGGCAGATAGAGTTCAATCCAGATACATGTGAGGTGATGCATTTTGGAAGGTCAAACCTGAAGGATGAATACAGTGTTAATGAACAGATGCTTAACATTGCGGAAGTACTAGAAGACCTTGGGGTCCAAATTCATAGTTAAGAAGACCTATGAAATCGATCACTCACTATAAATTGGAAACAACGTCTCCTCCTCCTCACTTATTATCAACACAGGTGCACCCCAAAGATTTGTGCTCAGCCCACTGCTCTACTCATTATACACCCATGACCATGTGGCCAGGCACAATTCTAGTGCTATCTACAAGTTTGCTGATGACACAACAGTTGTCGGCAGAAACACAAATGGCAATGAGGAAGTGTATAGGAGGGAGATAGATCAGCTCGTTGAATGGTGTAACAACAACAATCTTGCGCTCACCATCAGCAAAACCAAGGAGATAATTGTGGATTTCAGGAGGAAGTCAAGGAAAATGACCCAATCCTCATTGAGGACTCAGCAGTGGAGAGGGTCAGGAACTTCAAATTCCTGGGTATAGACATCTCCGAGGAACTGACCTGGAGTTTCCATGTTGACGCAATCACAAAGAAGGCTTGCCAGAGGCTATACTTTGTGAGGTATCTGAGGAGATTTAGTATGTCACCAAAGATTCTCAAAAACTTCTACAGGTGAACTGTGGAGAGCATTCTGGCTTTTTGCATCACTGCTTGGTATGGAGACGCTAACTGTCAGGACAAGAATAAACTCTAGAAGGTTGTTGACTCAGTAACAAACACCAGACTTCACTCCTTTGAGGACATCTACATGAGGCGATGTCTTAAAAAATGCAGTTTATATCTTCAAAGATGCCCATTATCCAGGCCATGCCCTCTTCACTCTGCTCCCATCAAGAACAATGTACAGGAGCCTAAAGATTGGCACTCAGTGGCATAAAGAAAGCTTCTTCCCTATTACTATTCAATTCCTGAATAATGAATAAACCAAAGATACTGCTTTTGTTTTTGTGCACATTTTTTATAGTAATGTGGTAAGATTACTATAATATTGTTACGAACTGCACGTAACGAGCAGCAACAGGTAATGAACCAGACAGTGTTTAATTTTAAACCACTAATCTTATTTCTTACTCTTAACTCTTAAACTATTCTTAAGACTAAATCTATCCACAGCTATGCGTGCGCGTGTGTGTTATACCCAAACCATTACAGTCCAGGCCAAAATCTAGAAAGTTACTTCAAAGTTCACTCTTTCAAATTCAGGTTGAAGTGTAGGCCTTTGAAATTTGATGCCCAGAATTAATGTTGAACTGATGGGAAGACAGGAGTTGTGGATGCTACAGACTCACGAATTCATTGCCTTTGAAAAAATGTCCATCCGCACGAGCTGTGGTCATAACACACCTGATCCTTTTGTAGGCAAAGCTGGAACTGGGTGGCCTTCATGAAATCTCCTGGCACCGGTCTCTCCAAGTGACCTTCACTGGTGGTCAAATTTAAAATGATGGAGTCTCTCCAAGTGACCTCCACTGTTAGTCACAACCAAAATGAAGCACTTTGCTTCCCAAAAAGACCCTCCTGGCACAGGTCAATCCACTGAAAAGCCCCAGTCATTTACAGAGCATGCTTTGCTCTGAATTCCACAAAAATGGCTGGCCAAAAAGCTGCTTTCTCTTCAGCAGTCAGAATGGTTTTCCCTTGCTAAATAACATGTCTTTGCAAATGTATCGAATTCTGGAACAGACTGTGACAAACATTCACTCAGTTCCTCCAATGTATCGAATTATTGCTGAGCTGTGACTTGTGTTGTGCTTGTGTGAAATGTTAACTGTGACCGTTCAGTCCCTCCTCTCTATGCTATCCCTTACAAAGTTAATCTAAAATTGGAGCTTGTAATACTTCCCCCACAACAAATAAAATTTAGATCTTTAAGAACAAAATTTTTAACTAAGATCTACAACATTAAATAATACTTTCATTATTGTTAAATAATATAATACAGGCAATTAAAATTCTTTTAGAAGTGTATATAACTATTAAGTTTCTTTTTGCTGCAAAATATTGCAAACTTAACATCTGGAAAGGCAATCAGCAATTACATTATCTTTGTATTTAATGTAAGTTATCATTAAATTAAATTCTTTCTGAATTAAACTCCAGTTTAATAATCTTTGATTTTTGTTTTTCATCTTACTTAAGAACACCAAAGGATTATGGTCAGTATACTCAATAATTGGTCACTGAGCTGTGCATATATAAACATCAAAGTGCTGCAAAGCCACTCCAAGGGAAAATAGTTATTTCCCTATGGTAGAATATATATATTTTTGTGTTCATTGAATTTCTTGGAAAAGTAAGCCTCTGGATGATCAATAGAATTACAATCATTCTTTTTGAATAACACTGAACCCACACCCTCTTCACTCTTTTTCCAAATCAGGAGTTTTTAAAACAGGGTCATGGCACAATATCTCTTTTAAATTTTCTAAAGCTCTCTGATCAGATTTTGTCCACAAACTTTTTCCTCCTTCTTCAGCAGATTGGTTAAAAGAAGAGCAATTTCTGCAAAATTCTTGCAAAACTTCCTCTAATATCCTATTTCTTTTCTTTGGCTTGGCTTCGTGGATGAAGATTTATGGAGGGGGTAAATGTCCACGTCAGCTGCAGGCTCGTTTGTGGCTGACAAGTCCGATGCGGGACAGGCAGACACGGTTGCAGCGGTTGCAGGGGAAAATTGGTTGGTTGGGGTTGGGTGTTGGGTTTTTCCTCCTTTGCCTTTTGTCAGTGAGGTGGGCTCTGCGGTCTTCTTCAAAGTAGGTTGCTGCCCGCTGAACTGTGAGGCGCCAAGATGCACGGTTTGAGGCGATATCAGCCCACTGGCGGTGGTCAATGTGGCAGGCACCAAGAGATTTCTTTAGGCAGTCCTTGTACCTTTTCTTTGGTGCACCTCTGTCACGGTGGCCAGTGGAGAGCTCGCCATATAACGCGATCTTGGGAAGGCGATGGTCCTCCATTCTGGAGACGTGACCCACCCAGCGCAGCTGGATCTTCAGCAGCATGGACTTGATGCTGTCGACCTCTGCCATCTCGAGTACTTCGACGTTAGGGATGAAAGCGCTCCAATGAATGTTGAGGATGGAGCGGAGACAACGCTGGTGGAAGCGTTCTAGGAGTCGTAGGTGATGCCGGTAGAGGACCCATGATTCGAAGCCGAACAGGAGTGTGGGTATGACAACGGCTCTGTATACGCTTATCTTTGTGAGATTTTTCAGTTGGTTGTTTTTCCAGACTCTTTTGTGTTGTCTTCCAAAGGCGCTATTTGCCTTGGCGAGTCTGTTGTCTATCTCGTTGTCGATCCTAGCATCTGATGAAATGGTGCAGCCGAGATAGGTAAACTGGTTGACCGTTTTGAGTTTTGTGTGCCCGATGGAGATGTGGGGGGGCTGGTAGTCATGGTGGGGAGCCTTCTCACTGCTTTCTTGCCATGGGGAATAGGGAATTCAGAAATTGCTTGCACTTTCACTTGAATAGGCGCAACTTTGCCCTGACCAGCTACATGTACTAAGTATGTCACAGTAGCATGTGCAAATTCACCTTTAGCTAAATTGACAGTTAAGTTTGCTTCTAATAATCTTGCAAATAATTTCTCCAATTCCATCAGATGTTCTTCCCATGTGTCACTTTTTGTTAACAAGTCATTAATATAAGCATCTGATCTTTTAAACCTTTGATAACAGAATGTAATAATAATATGAATGTTTACACTATAATGCTGCCACAATACACCCAATTTCATGACTTGTTCATGGGGGGTGCGATAGGTGAGTGCACCATGGAATCATGAAGGGAGTGGTCCCTATGGAAGGCCAAGAGAGGAGGAGAAGGAAAAATGTGTCTGGTGGTGGGATTCTGTAGTGAGCGCTAGAAATTCCGGCGGATAATGTGATGAATGCAGATAGGTGAGGACGAGGGGGATTCTGTTTATTGCATCTGGGTGCAGAGGGGGCCAGGGCAGATGAGCAGTAAATGAAGGAGATATGGATGAGGGCTGAGTTGATAGTGGTGGAGGGGGTCCCACATCTGTGGAGGAAGGCAGACATCAGTAAATGTAGAAGTTACAAGGTTTTCTTTGAAACTAATGCACAAAAATAAGCGCAATGTGGCTTTAGCAGAAACATTATGCAAAGCAGACTTTGTAAAGATTTACATTTGCGATTCAAAACTGAGCTGGAAGAAACTGATTGCTATGAGACACATCCAGTTGAAGGCAAATACTGGGAATAGTTTAATTATGTGGCTGCAGCTTAGAGCAAGTTATTACTCCGCAAGGATAGCCTAAAATCAAGTGAAGGATGCTGGAATATCACCATCTTTCATTTGATTTTTAGGGTGAATTCATTTTGCATGGAAACCTGAAACTAAAAGTACAATAACTTACAATGTCAGCTTTGTTGTATGTTGTTGATTCAACATGTATTGATGTAAAAGGTTGTCCCGTATCTTCAGAGCAGACGATGCCTCTATTGGACATGAATGGCATCAGAGCTCAAACAACACACTTTCAAAGTATAATATTTGTTTGATGGCCACTGGTCAAGAACCTTTTCTGGCAATGATATTATATGATAAACTTTGAGGTTCTCTCTCTGTTACATGGGCATATTTATTTTGTTAAATTATTATAGTAATATTATTGATGTGGCCTGTTTGACTTCACTCGCTACAAATAGATTTAGACAATAGACAATAGGAGCTGGAGTAGGCCCTTCGAGCCGGCACCGCCATTTTACAGATCATGGCTGATCACTACCATCAGTACCCCTTTCCAGCCTTATCCCCATAACTCTTAACTCTTTTGCCCACTAGAGTCTTATCTAACTCTCCTTTGAACATAATCAGCGAATCTGCCTCTACCACCCTCTGTGGCAGAGCATTCCACAGATTCACACTTCTCTGGGTAAAAAAATGTTTTCTCATCTCCGTCCTAAAGGGCCTACCCTGTATTCTTAAACTATGCCCTCTAGTCCTCGTCTCCCCCATCATTGGGAACAAGTAATCCGATTCACCCTGTCTATCCCCCTGATAATTTTGTATACCTCAATCATGTCCCCCCTCATCCTTCTAAACTCCATCGGATACAAGTCCAGTTTTTCTAGCCTTTCAGCATATGTCAACCCCGCCATCCCTGGAACTAACCTTGTAAATCTGTAGCTAGTATGTCCTTCCTCAAAATTGGAGACCAGAACTGGATGCAATACTCCAGGTGGGGTCTCACCAGGGCCCTGTGCAACTGCAGAAGGGCGTCTCTGTTCCTATACTCCAATCCCCTCTTTATGAAAGCCAACATGCCATTTGCCTTCTTCACAGCTTTCTGAACCTGCTTGCTAGTCTTCAGTGACTGGTGAACAAGTACTCCCAGATCCATTTGCTCCTCCCCACTCCCTAGCTCATCTCCATTTAAATAATACTCAGCTTTCCTATTATTGCCCCCAAAATGGATAACCTCACATTTGCTTACATTGAACGTCATCTTCCATTCAGCAGCCCACTCCCCCAACCTGTCCAAGTCCCTCTGCATTTTCCTGACATCCTCCTCACACCCCACACCGCCACCCAGTTTCGTGTCATCTGCAAATTTGCTCAAGTTATTAATAATCCCCTCATCCAAATCATTTACATAAATTACAAACAACTGAGGACCCAATACCGATCCCTGCGGCACTCGACTCGTCACATCCTGCCATCCTGAAAAAGACCCGCTTACCCCAACCCTTTAATTCCTTCCCCCAGCTCTTTCCCTCCCTTCCATCTCCTTTCGCTCAAACATGATAAATTCTTTTGTCCCTTATCATATCCAACTCACACCTTTTTGTTGGACTGGATTCCTCCCCCATTTAACATTATCTGAATTCTGAGATTTCCTTGGAAAAAGGGGCTCGGGTGCGAAACATCAGCAACATATCTTTGTCTCTGAACAGTAAAAAGATTAGCTGAGTTCCTCCAGTATTTCAGTGCGTCCCTGTGACCATAGCAAGTATTATGTGGAGTGTTTGGCTACTTTGTGTAGTTTAATGTAATTACTTTATATTTTAGAAACTGTGGTTTTCATTGTAACAAACTTTGTTACACCATTTTGCAGATCATCCTCCAAGTCACCATTGTTCAGGTTATGGAATTCACAAATATATTTGCTTTGGGAATTGACAAGTGACTCCCTACATTGAAGCAGCATGTATGATGATTACGCTTGAGAGAAAAAGCATCCTGTAGGAAGGTGTCTCCACTTACAACATGTCATTCAATAGTAAGTATGATTTTCTAAGAACACAGCACTCCCATAATGGAGGGGTCACCTGCACATGTATCTAATTGTTTGATTCATATGAATGCTAATCATGAGAACCCAAGAGTGTAGTAATCTACCTAAATGACTACTGACCAGTGGCATTCACATTCAAAGTGAGGAAATGTTTTGGAAAACTGGTGTTGAAGCATATCAACTCCCATCTGAGTGGCCACATGGATCTTTGCACCAGCAGGTCTATGGAAGATGCCATGTCTCTGGCTCTTCACAAAGGCCTAGAACACCTGGACAGCGAAGACACACATATCAGATTGCTCTTTTATGGTCGACAGCATTGGTTTTCAACTTTCTTACTTTTCACTCACATACTACTTTAAGTAACCCCTATGCCATCGGTGCTCCGTGATTAGTAAAGGATTGTAAGGTGGTGTGTGAGTGGGAAGGGAAGGTTGAGAATCACTGCTCAAGACCCAATTGTTACTGAAATATCTTGTTGGAGAAAAATTAATCATTGGTGATCATGCACTGTCATGACAGTGAGCAGACACAAGATTCAAAGACCTAATTCAGCTTAGTCTCTGCTGTAGCTAGCTGTGCTCTGGTCCCGAGTGATTGACCTCGAGAGGGGCCGGATGTGGCTTATATCCTGGAGGGTGATTGGCAGCTGGCCGGGTGGGGTTTGGTCCATTCAGGTTGGCTGATTGACACCCGGCCAGGTGTTGCCTGTCCTCCAGTGATCTTCCTGCAAGTACAGTGGTCACCCCCTACAGTAGGCTAGTGGTGTATCACCACAATTGGCCCATTTCCTTTGGAGTTATGAAACCACGCACATTACGAGTTAATTAGGTATGATTAAAAGAGTGGTTTTCAAACTTTTTCTTTCCATCCACATTCCACTTTAAGCAATCCCTGACAATCACAGAGCACCTATGGTATAGGGAATACTTAAAGTGGTACGTGAGTAGAAAGAATAAGGCTGAGAACCACTGGTCTACAGTTTAACACTCAACACTGTCATCCACTGAGAAATTATCAGCAAATTTCAAGACCTGGGCCTCAATATCCCACTGTGTAATTAGATCCTGATTTTTCTCACCTCCAGACCCCAATCAGTAAGGATTGTTAAGAGCATCTCCTTCTTAATCTCCTTCACAATGTTCTTACTGCAATCTTAGCTCCCTGCTCTAATAACTTTACACCTATGACTGTGTGGTTCAGTACAACAATAGCATTATCTATAAATTTGCTGACGATACCACGGTAGTGGGTTGTATAAAAAGGAATAATGAGTCACTATACAGGAGGGAGATTGAAAACTCAACAAAAACAATGAGCTGATTGTGGACTTAAGGATAGGAAAAACTAGAGGTGTACGAACCAGTGATCATTGGAGAATCAGAGGTGGAGAGGGTGAGCAAATTTAAATTCCTGGTCAACACTATTTCAGAGGACCATTTCTGGTGCCAACATATGAATATAATTGTGAAGAAATTATGGCAACACTTTCACTTTCTCAGGAGTTTGCAGAGGTTTGATATGACTTTGAAATCCTTGGCAAATTTCTATAGCTGTACAGTGGAATGTATGCTGACCGGTTACATCACAGCCTTGTATGGGGACACCAATACCTCTGAATGGATAGCCCTGCTATGGTGGATACAGCTCAGTACATCACATGCAAAACTCTTTCAACCATCTAAAAAAATCTATATGAATGCTGCTGCTGGAAAGTAACTGCAGATACTATCAATCAACCACAATCAGGCAGAGTCATGATTAATAGGCTTTAATCACCTTAAAGTGTCAGCACCTCTCTAATGTTACTGGCCTGGTTCCAAGGCAGGTACTAAGTAAGTGGTTTGGGCATAACTCCCTTTATAGGGATATCTGCGAGGGAGGAGTCTCAGGTTCAAGGGACATGCCAGCCCATACAGCATACATAAACATCTATACACATAGTGGTAGCACCACACTGCAAACATCAAGGATCCACTCTACCCAGGACCTGCTGTTTTCTCTCTACTGCCATCAGTAAAGAGGTGTAGGTGCCACAAGACTCATACCTCTAGGTTCAGGAACAGCTGCTACCCCTCCACCATCAGACTCTGAAACACCAAACTCAGACACTCATTTAAGAACTCTTTCTTTGCACATTATGTATTATGAATATTTATTTTCTCTTGTACAGTTGACTCGCCAAGGAAGACATCACAGAGTCTGGAAAAACAACCAACTGAAAAACCTCACAAAGATTAGTGTATACAGAGCCGTTGTCATACCCACACTCCTGTTCAGCTCCGAATCACGGGTCCTCTACCGGCATCACCTACGGCTCCTAGAACGCTTCCACCAGTGTTGTCTCCGCTCCATCCTCAACATTCATTGGAGCGACTTCATCACCAACATCGAAGTATTCGAGATGGCAGAGGCCGACAGCATCGAATCCACGCTGCTGAAGATCCAACTACGCTGGGTAGGTCACATCTCCAGAATGGAGGACCATCGCCTTCCCAAGATCGTGTTATATGGCGAGCTCTCCACTGGCCACCGAGACAGAGGTGCACCAAAGAAGAGGTACAAGGACTGTCTAAAGAAATCTCTTGGTGCCTGCCACATTGACCACTGCCAGTGGGCTGATATCGCCTCAAACCGTGCATCTTGGCGCCTCACATTTCGGCAGGCAGCAACCTTCTTTGAAGAAGACCGCAGAGCCCACCTCACTGACAAAAGACAAAGGAGGAAAAACCCAACACCCAACCCCAACCAACCAATTTTCCCTTGCAACCGGTGTAACTGTGTCTGCCTGTCCCGCATCAGACTTGTCAGCCACAAACGAGCCTGCAGCTGACGTGGACATTACTCCTCCATAAATCTTCGTCCGCGAAGCCAAGCCAAAGGAGGATGTGTATCTTTTCTTGAGTAGTTTTTTTTTTGCACAATTGATAGAAATTCTGCCTGGCCTGCAGGAATAAAAGAATTTCAGGATTGTATGTGATGTCATATATGTATTTTGACAGATTGAACTTTAAACTTTACTTCTCATGAAGCTAACGTTAGTTTTACATTTATGCTCAGAGCAATATTATGTCTATTTAGCATCCTACTTTACTGTAATACAGCTGATATTAATAGAAGCATTTTAACTACACCTTTTCTTGGATGCATATAACATTTAAGAAATAATATCTGATTTATTAATAGTGCAGATTAAGAGTTAGGGGATTGAATTTCCAAAGGGGTTTTCCTATACATTAATTGGAAGCTCTGTTACAATGGGCTTCTGCTCACAAGATACCCTCAGCATTAGCTTTCTGATCAAACTGGTGATTCGGAGATTACCTTATCCACATGAGAGTTTAATGGACAAAAGTTTCAAAGCCATTTCTGTCCAATGTCAGCAGTTAGCAGCAATGTGTCCAACCTGTCAGTCTTGAACAATCTTAAGTACCAATGCACATTAAGGCTTTGATCTTGTGCAACTAGTGATAGACTGGAAAGGGAAAGAGGGGAGTGGAATTAACTCAGGGCAGACACAAGCATAATGTAAAGGAAGACAATTGCCTTACGCCAAACACTTGGGATCTCTCTGCAGTACATTTTGTTCTCAGGTAAAGGCAGAAGTTATTCAATTAGAAAGAAAATATTGAGAGAAAGTACAAACACTGAATTTGGGGAATAAAGGACTGAGAGAAGATGGTTGACATTAGCTTTTCTCAGTCAGGTTGGGTGTAAGTCAGGCCACATTCCTGGCCTGGAATGAAGTTCGTAGGTGTCTATAGGCCTTGGAGTTCCTGGACTCCCAAGTCTCACATGCACTTTCTAGGCCTTGCTTCATTTTGGGTCTCAAATAAATTGCCAGTACCCCGCCAGGCAGACCCAAATCTTGTTTATCCCTCTATGAGTTGGGCTTGGCAGCCAAAATTATTGCCAGAACTTATTTTATACCAAGACTTAGACCTTTACGTCGATGACCAGATTTTGGTTCCATCAGTGCTGCTAATCACTAACAGAAGATTTTCCTGGATTGTTTGAATGGGGCCTGGAGTTAAAATTGAATTCCCTCATATTGAAGGCAACAACAAGTAGACTTCACTCATTCCTGAATATCACACCCCAACCATGTAAAGGAAACCCTTATAAGTGAAGAATAGATAGTAATTGAATCTTTAAATATGGGAATAAACAATTAATAAATAACCAATATACTTTTATGTTAAAACATAAAATGAATGATTAAATATCATATAATAGTTTATGAGAGGAAAAGAATGAAGAGGAATAACTGAGAAGTGATTGAGGACTTGAGTGAATAACAGGGCTAATGTCAATCAGGAAGTAAATGTGAAGAGTATGCATAAACATGGAGACGTAGTTCAGACTTTGGGGTCCAAACTGAGTTCTCACCTGACCAACAGAAAGGAGAAGGGGAAGTATTGCTCTCGACCTTAAGCATTGCTTGTCTACACACAAACCAGGCCACTACAGCCTCAGCACAAAATTATATTTCTGTGTTGTCATACACCTTAAGGAATGAAATGTCATAAATGCTTCAAGGCCATTATAATAATGCAAAAGCCATTTCCCCTTCTGTTATCTGAAAATGATTTTTTTAACTGTTTTTGAATTGCCTGTTACAAGCAAGTACTTGCATAATTGTGAATATGTTGATTTTATGCTGGATGTAATAGGTGCCATTTATTATTATGGTTTAAAATCCCTGTGGATATATATGCTATTCAGAACCTGAGAGAATGCACAACCAATGAAAGATTTTCAGGTGTAGTCATTGTTGCAAGGCAAGGAAAATGCAGCCAACTCCTGCAAAAGTCAATGTGATGGTGGAGATGATCTGCCTTCCCCTGTTGGTTGAGGATTAACCATTGACCAAGACAGTATAAAGGACTATTCTACTTTTTGAAACACTCATGGGATCTTTTCTATCCCCCAAGCAAGCAGATGGGGTCTTGCTTTTGTGACTTATTTAGAAGAGTGTACCTCTGACAGCTATCATTCTTACTGCAACTGAAATGGTAACCTCAATCGACCTTTACACTCAAAGAAGTGGAAAAGGTGCTGAATCTGCAGCCCTCTGATTTAGATGTAAGAATGCGATGCAATGAACCAGTTCATGGTACTGAGACTTCCACATATTAAGAACCACCCTCAGAGCCTAAAATTGTGTTGAGCCTTACCTGTCCATTTCAGTGATGAGCTTCACACTAATGAAGTTCCTGCCATTTCAGTGATGAGCTTCAATATTCCTCCCAGAAGGAATGGATTGGATAAACTCTGTCAGATTTCCAGATTTCTTCCATCAAACCCATGTTTCAAAATGGGCCAGCAACAAGATGAAAATCATATGTCATGAAATTACAGCTTCCTTTTATCCCCTAATAAATATTGCTTCTGAAGTGTACTGAGTGTGTCACTAGGTGAAAATCATTGAGCTTTTCCCAATGGATTTCTATTACCCAAGTATGTTCCAGTGAGTGACCATCTTAATTAAACAGTGACATTACAAACCATTTCAGCTATCCGCAACATAGCCATAATTTTTCTGCTCATTTAATGTGTTTGTGTGTTTAGTAGAGCTAATGTGCAAAACTTTGTTAGCTCTCTGTGAATTCTATGGATCACATTTTGCTCGTTCAGAGTGGCAGGAAAAAGTGTTTACCTGAGGTCTTCTATATAACTGATAAATCTTGAACAACAACACCAAATAAAGCAGTGAAATAGAATTTCTAAGTGAAATGTGACTTGAAAATCTGAATTTTGGAACAATTGCAACACTTCCTTTCAATGTACTTTTTATTCATTTTTGCTGGGGGTTAAATACTAGCAGTTTTCAAAGGATATATTTTCCCCAAGAAGTAAGAAAAGAAAATGTTTGATGACATTGTTATGCTATCTCCTTTGTCAGGAACATGTCCCTATTTTTTAATTAGTTTAGATTATATGCAAATTATCTTTTATTATTTGTATAATTCATTCTTTTTTTAAAGTAAGAAATGAAAATTACATAAGTGGAGATATGCATTCATCAGTTCCCTTGTTGCCCTGTGGAACATTTTTCAATCAAGCCTAAAATATGAAATACATGTTCTCTATTAGATTACAAAAATTAGAAGTGTGTAGTAAAAGGTCATGAAATGTATTATTTTTCTAATCTTGTAAGACATTGGTCACGCATGAAATATAACAAATGATTGGGTTCTGAAACACATTCCTTTACTACCAAGACTTTAGATATATGCTTGAAATGACATTTAGGCTTTGTAGCTATTTTTGGAATTGGCATTTTAATTCCATTGAGAATGTGACTAGGTTTAAATAATGTCATTTTTAGCATAAGAAACGGCAGGGAACTGTCACACTGTACTGATCACTAGTCCAAGTCTCAGCAGTCACTCGTGCTCCAACTGTTGAGCCATATGTAGGCTTACTTTGCCACTGTGAGTTGATATATCTACTGTTGAGGGAACTTCATCTCATGGAATTTATCATTTACCAGCAGTTGGAATTTACGTCTAATCTATTAGGATTTGAATAATAAGAAGCTGTGGAGTGCCATGATATTTATTTTTAGAAATGGCAAACATTTACACATATTCATTACAATGTGCAGATTAAATAACTGATCCCTTATGATTGAATCTTCCATATTCTATTGCTAGAAAGATAGGAATATCTCTTTATATTTAACATCTCTTGTATCCTCAGGATATCTCAATGTTCTCTCCATCTAATCGAATGCCTTTAAATAAATAAAATGACTGCGAGTGCTGGAAATTCGACACTGAACCTGAAAATGCTGGAGACACTCAGCTGAACAGGCAGCATCTGCGGAGAGTGAAACGGAGTCAATGTGTCAAATCAATGATCTAGCATATAAAAGGGAAATGCTAGAGACTAAGCAGGTCTTGTAAAACAGAGAAAGTGCAGAGGAGAGAGAGAAGTGGAAGAGGAAGGCTGTGAGAGTGTGGAATGCAGACATGAAAGGAATGAAGATACATTGACAATGGTGAGGAAATAATGAGACAATTAAAGAAATAGCCTGTTCATTCGTAATTAATGGTGAACTATTAAGTGAATATTTTGACCATATTAAGGGTCAAACACATTGTAGTAAGTTTGAAGTTACTGTATATTTTCTTTGGCAAACCAAAGTTTTTTTTAATGGAAAAATTGGCAACTCAATGGTTAAAGAGTAGCGCTCCTTCAGGAAAGTTGGCTTCCTTTTTTGTTCTTTTGTATCCGAAATGAGGCTTAACATCTGACTTAAAGGCGGTAGTCGTACGAATTGACTTACTGCTGATAATTGAAAAGGATTGGTGGACAATCTTGCACTTTTCGCTTTTATATTATTTTGTACTTAAACATAATGTTGTCATTTTACAGCCCTAGTTGTGTCTGTTAGTACATACAATAACAAAAAAAAATGTTTACTTGAAGGATCACAATGGAACTTTACTATGTATGGTGATTTAACGTGGGCATTCTTTTCTTATTTTGTTTTCCAATGGTGCCTACACCAAAACATAATTGTCATTATAAGCTAGTTTGTAGTGTCCTCAGGCCAGAAAAGCCTCTACTTAAATAGAAAATAGCTTAAGTGGTTCAAGAAGATGGCTTCTCATCAGATTCTCAAATGTGTTGAGATACAGCTTGCCAGTGACACCTATGTTAAAATATCCTTTATTTAAATCTCGTTGGTAGTTGCTGCATTTTAGCCTAGAGTTTCCAGTTCCCCACCCTGCCACCCGCCTACCATTCCTTTAGTTTCTTCTATTGGTCTTTGGTTACAAACATAGATCTCTTGAGTACTTTGTTCAGATGGTTACATTTAATAGTTCAATCACCCAGATATCACAAATTATTGCAGAGTTCTGATCATAGTTTCACTCAACATTCATACATTCCCCTGCCGAGGTTATTGGAAGAAAAACACAAATAGTTAGACACAAATTAGAAGTGGACATAGGCTATTCAGTACTTTAGGGCTGTTTAATCATCCAACATTACCATGGGATCATCTGATTGTAACCTCAGCTCCCCATTCCTCCCCACTACCTATTTTTTTTTCACCCATTTCTTCTTACAAACCTTTAACTTTAGAATTTTCTATGAAAGGAAAAAAAGTTACTCTCCACCCATCTTTTCAAGACCCCTCTCACCATAGTTTTCATTATTTTGTTTCTACTTCCATTGAACCTTTTAAGAGCCAATTGACTTATGTTTCTTTTTCCTGTTCTCTAGTACTGTTCGTCCAGAATGTGCTAACACTAAACTGATCATACTGCTGATGGTTTATCTGGATTATTGTAGTCAATGTAAACCCCCAGCACTATTAGTACTGTATGAAAGAAGGCTTTGGCCAATATCAACTATTAACCCACCTTCCAGAAAGAACCTTATCTGGATTAATTATGAATTTTACTGACAATCACTCTTAGGTACAGTTTTTGCAGGCTCTGGGAAAATAGAATGTCTTGTGCTGCAAGGACATTTGATTCTGGTGTGGACAAAATAACTGACATAGCCATTGATTGTAATAATCATGGTATCAAACTGCTACCAGATCTTTCTCTTCAAGATTAAACTGTGGAGTAGAAAAACCATGGATTACAATAGCCATGACATCAAATTGTTACCAGATCTTTCAGATTTCTGATTAGAGATTTATTGTCACATACCTGGCATCACATACAACCCTGAGATTCCTTTTTCCTGCAGGCAGAGCAGAATTACCCCTAATTGGTAGTACGCAACATAAACTGTACACAGCATAAACATGTAAACAAAAAAAGAACTGTAAATAGATAATGAATGTAAGTAAACGGTGCAATACAGAAAGAACAGAAGAAAATCAATAGTGTGCACATGTAAGAATCTTTAAATGAGTCTCTGATTGAGTTTGTTGTTGTTGAGTCTGATGGTGGAGGGGTAGCAGCTGTTCCTGAACCTGGTGGTGTGAGTCTTGTGGCACCTATACCTTTTTCCTGATGGCAGCAGCAAGAACAGAGCGTGTACTCGGTGGTGTGGGTCTTTGATGATTGTTGCTCCCCTCCAATGGCAGTGTTCCCTGTAGATGTGCACAATAATGGGGAGGGTTTTGCCTTTGATTTATGCTTAGAAGTATTGGTGTTCCCATAACAGCTAATCAGCACACTTTCCATCAAACATCTGTAGAATTTTGCCAGTGTTTCTGGTGTCATACCAAACCTCAGCAAACTCCTGAGGAAGTAGAGGCACTGACATGTTTTCTTCACAATACCATTGGTGTGTTGAGTCCAAGAGAGATCCTTTGAGATATTGAGTCCCAAGGACTCCACCTCCGATCCCCCAATGATCACAGGATTGTACACCTCTGGCTTTCCTTTCCTGAAGTCAACAATCAACTCCTTAGTTTTGGTGACATTGAGTGCAAGGTTGTTGCATAATTTAGCCAAGTTTTCAATCTCCATCCTGTATGCTGATTCTTGTCCTTACTTTATACAACCCACCACTGTGGTATCATCAGTAAATTTGTAGATGGTCTTATTGTCGTACCAAGGTGTAAAGTGAGTAGAGCAGGGGGCTAAGAGAAGAGCAGGGAGCTAAGAATCCCTTTGAGATTGAACTGTGGAGTTGTAGATGATACTGATGGAGTGAAGGGGATGTGTGTTATGGGCTGAGCCACGTTCACAACCAGTGTTTTGGGGTTTTTGGGTGGTGCAGTTCCCATACCACTCAGTGATACACCCTGAGAAGATGCTTTCAATGGAGCACCTGTCGAAGTTGTTAAGGGATGATGGAAACATGCCAAATTTCCTCAGTCTTCTGAGGAGGCAAAGGAGCTGGTGGACTTTCTTGGCCATTATATCTACATGGGTGGACTAGGACAAGTCACTGCAAGTGTTTATTCTGAGGAATAAAACTATCTACTATCTCCACCTCAGTACTGTCAATGTGGAACAGGGAGGGAAATTTGGCCATTCTCCAGAAATATACAACTATTTCTTTGTTCTTGCTGACATTGAGGGAAAGGTGGATGCTCTGGAATCAAACCACAAGGCCCTCCATCTCTCTTATATATTCCATTTTGTTGTTAGAGATCCTGCCTATGGCCATAGATGGAATTAAATTTGTCTTTAGCCACAGGTGCACAGGGAGTATGGTAACACATCCTTGAGCTGCTGTGGTATTAAGAATGATCATAGAACATGGAACTGGATAATTGTGGAATCATTAGAAATGTCTTCTTTTTCTGGTGCTTGCTTGATGTGACTAGCAATGGTAATGCTTACAATTAGCTGAGAATGTGGTCAAAGGCTCCAAATGCTTTATGATTTCCACCCTGAGACATCACTTATGCAATTCTCAAGCACGGATTTTTGTTTCACCATTAATCTTCATCTTAATCCAAAAATTTGAACTGAACCCAATCCCTTCATCATTCAAAAGAAATCGCAATACCTTGAAGGTTGGTAGAATACATAGTCCTTAATCTTTTCACATTGCAAGTATTTTACAGCATTTGGCACAACCAAGTGGTATATCCCAAATCATCCATTTTGCCTGCATTTGGCCCATATCCCTCTAAAGTTTTCCAACCCATGTACCGGTCTAAATAGCTTTTAAACATTACCATTGTATCTGCCTCTACTATTTCCTTTGACAGTTGTTCCATATCCTCTCCACCCTCTGGGTGAAAATATGCCCCTTGGTTTCCGTTTAAATCTTTCCACCCTGATCATAAACATATGCCCTCTAGTTTTAGGTTAAAAAGACAATGAATATTGGTTTCATGGTTTTATGAGGCACCCACACTCTTAGCAGAACATCCAGTCTATCTATCCTCTTCTTAAAATTTATGAATCATTTCTGCATCCTTACCAACTTAATGATTCCTATATCTAGATGATCAGAACTGCATGCAATACTAACCAAGTGTCATTGTGCAATTGTAAATGACATCCTAGCTCTTGGTTTCAATGCCCTGACTGAAGGAAGCAAGCATGCCAAACACTGTCTTCACCACCTTTTGTCACCACTTTCATGGAACTATGTACCTGTATGTCTAAGTCTTTCTGTTCTTTAACACTCCCCAGGTCATTACCAGTCACTGTGCAAGTCCTGCCTTGGTTTAGCCTATTATTCTTGTCTGAGGTAAATTTCATCTGCGATTCACTGGTACACTTTTACTGTTCATTCTAGATTCTGTTGTTACCTGAGACAAGCTTTCTCAATATTCACAACACCATCAATGTTGATATCATCCACAAACTTAATAATCCTTATAAGACAAATCTCCTTAATGAGGTACCATCCAGAAATAATGTCCACTGCTCTCTCAAAGCATGGTTTATGAAATATATTTTTCTTGCTAAAGTTTGTTTGCCTGGGTTCCTCAGTCAATTAGTTTTTTTTTTTGCTACAGGACATTTATAGAACCCTTCCATCTGCTTGCTACTTCTATTTGTGAATGTTTAGGCCAGAAATGTGATTTAGGAACTTTAGGGATCTGTTATTGCACCTCACGAACTGACCACGACACCTCTTTCATACTAATATGATTCCTCCAACATTCCATCCCCTTTTGTTTCCTTCTAACTCTTGCCATTATTCCATTGTTTTCACACAATTTCTTGAAGACGCTCTGATCAAAAACTTTTTGGATATCTAGGTACGTCGATTTTCACATAGAGAAATTTATGTTAAACAGCAAGTAGCTCCTGAATATTTCCTAGAATATCAAAAGCTTATTTAATGCTTTCAAACTTCAGCCTTGTGTCAAAAAGTGAGATATTATCACAGCAGTTATTTTTGAAACTGTCAAATTGGATTGCATTTTGTCTTAACAATGAGAACTCTTATTCGATATTGCTGTTGAGCTACGTTACCCTGAAAAGGTTTACTAATAACTTGTCAAGCGTGTGTCACAAAAATCCTTACCAGCCCATTATTTGATTAGGGCCTCTGTTCAATATTAGTGAAGGTTCTTTCTTATTCATGGTACCAATAGATCTTATTTTAAGAAATTACAAAGTGGAAAAGTTGTAAAGTTGCCTTGGTTAACCATTAATAAGATTCTTTATACTTTTTTATGGTAGCCTGGTAAGGGAATCTAACTTTCTGTGGTAATAGGAATGTAACTTAGATTTTAAAAACATATTGCCTTTGTCCCTCTTATTGACTAAGGACACTGCATGATGGCAAATATAGCCTAAACACAAACCATAGAAAGTATCAATGTGACCACTATCAAAAGAGATTAATATTCATAACCAAGCTACTTTGATGCCAAATTACAATTTACCCTGACAAATTGTCTATTTGTCTAGCATGCAATAAAATAGTTCTAATCAGGACACAACGCTGCTAGAGAGAAATTTTACTCTCTCATAATGGGTCTATATGCATGTGTGCATGTGTTTACATATACATGCATATGGCATTCTTCTGTTTTCTAGCATCAACAGGAAATGTGCTGAATTGTTTTATTTGTTCTAAAGGTTTGTCCAAAACCAGTGATCACCAAAGATACATATATAATTGAAGACATCACTTTCTTCAGATCCATATCAATTACCTTTGCTTGTCTGAGCACTGGCCAACCTTTAACCACAGACTCCTTTACTTTTGCTTCTGAATGTCACTGAACTCTCAGTTACAATGCATTTCATTCTCCCTTCTGCCCATTACTTATGTGATCTCCTTGTTTACTGAAAACAGCATTTGTTATGTGTCCTTCCTGTACTTAATTTCAGTCTCCCATTTGCACCATTCTGTACTGCATTGTTTAGATGGTTCATAAAAGTATTTGAAAAAATGGAAGAAGTAGTTTTGACTAAGTATGTATACAGCAGATGAAGATAAAGTGCTTTACTTTTCTGGGATTGGAGGAAAGGTGAGGAGGTTTGTAATTATTTGTGTAGTGGCAAGGTGCCCAGGTTCTGTGAGACCAGATTTTTGAAAATTCAGCACAGTACATTTCTGATTATCCAAATGCTTGGGACCGGACCTATCTCAATTAAGCAGATTTTTCGGATATTCAGGAATTTTCTCTAAAGCAACCCAGTAGCATCAGGAGAATTCTTGCATCAGCTGTCACCAATCCCTGACTCCACCCCACACAATTGCCGATCCCTGACACCTCCCCACCACCATTGTCAAACCTGCCCAAGAGCCTGAGTTCTCTTCACTTGCCTGGGAGCCCGAGGTCTCTCCTTATCTGTAAGTGGTAGGAGATTGCACAGGGATTGTCCTCCAGGAGAATTTCAGAGGGAGTGGCGAGTGGAGAAAGAGTGTGGCTTGGCCGGGCGAGTGGGGAGAGAGCACAGCTCAGGTGGCCGAGTGGGGAGAACGCATGGCTTGGGCAAGTATTTTAAGAATGTCACAATGCAATTTATCACAAAGTTGCAGTAACTTATGGCAAAAAATGATAATTTATAAATAAATAATCAGTGTTATCCTTTCCTTGAATGTGTAACCTGTGGACAAATTACACCTTTAAAAACTGATTCCCTGTTGCCCCACTTGAGCAGGTGGGTAATTTTTTTTTCAAATTGTGACATCATGTCTCAACCAGAAACAAAAATCAACTTTTGAATATTTGGAATTCCAGTTGATCAATTTTCAGTTAATTGGAAGTATACTGTAATAAATTGTATTCATAAAATATATATTCAAGAAATACAGAAACAACCTGTGCACTTTTCTTTACATTTATAATTTGATCCAATCTATACGTTCATTGATATCATAACATTACATTTGTTAGTGTTTGTAGATTCTATTTGCAAGGCATCAATATGACTCGATGTGCTTGAAAGGATTTTACATAGGGCTTAGCTCCTTACTGCCTCATGGCAGTAGAACTTCAGAATGGAGTCCTTCCCCACAAAGCCTTTGTATTGACTGCATCAAACATCAGTGCTTCCCTTAACCATGTACTTGTGCAGTCTGGCACGTGCCAGATGGTACCATTCCATCTCTTTGTGCAGTAAAACCAACATGTTTCAGACCAATGAATGAGTATCCTTCACCAAGCTGATTATCTTCAGGCAGCACTTGATATTGTATGAATCCCTGGGAAAAGACTCATCATCTCCTCCTCATCCAATAGACAGTAGGCGGTGTAACAGGAATATTAGTAACTCTGAGCAAACTAATGAGAGAAATATTTCTCTTGCTCTTCAGTAATAACATGATTTCTGCTGAGAAGAGAAGGAAATTTGAATTTCAAGACTTTTCACTGGTCATGTATCATGGCCACTAAGTACAATTTCCAAGTTTCTCTAAACAGCTTTGATATTGGTGCTCCCAGCCCCATGAGGCCAATTTGTATTGAGATTAATTACTGTACTCAGTAGCTCCATAAATAGTATTTTCTGCTTTTTAACACACTTCTGCAACTGCTTAATTAGATAGACCCAAATAAGCCAGGTGCCACTGCTCCTTTAAGTATCTTCTTGCAAGTGTTAATGAGGACTTTGGAACCAAGAAATTTCTATGCACCTCAGTTTTAATTGACTGCCTTCTAATTTTCTAACCATGTTCCTTTTTCAAGATTCTCCAGATAGTGAAAACCTTTGCCACTTTAAAATTTAAACCTTTTTCTGCCCTTGGAAATAGTGGTTAAACTGTTAACTATGTTAATATGCAAATATTAATGACGGTAGTTTGTTAGCTTGCAAAACTCAAATATAATTTCAGTATTCCATCTTTTAAAAGCTATTTAATGTTTGACAGTAGTTGATTATCATGGAAAATGTTGAATACTTTACTGCAATATATAGCTAAAAGATTATCATGATCCCTGTATAAACCACCACATATTCTATTTCAATATGTAAGCACTTAATTCTTGACTGAATATATTTGTTTAATAATACAGTCCTTGTTGAACGGAGTTGAATGCAATTGTGTTCTGCTGTGTTTTGATAAATCTGATGGACACTAGTAAGTGCCCATTGGTTTTCCCAAGATTAAATTATATTCAGAATATGGAGCAAAAGAAATCTTATCTCAAGCAAGATTAAATGTGAGCTAATCAAACAGCTTCAATCATGGCTTTTTTTTCCCCACCCCCAGATAAAACTATGAACTGTCAAACATGAAGATGCCCAAGGAAAGCACACATAGGTATAAGAGTGTGGCTGGCCTATATGAAGGAAAGATCATTGTCTGCAAATTAGATTCCACTCATATTTTAATTTCCTGCAAATGCTAATGGTAAATTAGAGTCAATGAAAAAAAAACTGTTACATTAGGGCTAAAATGTCTATCATATTTGGTAGCTGCCTTCAGAATTGACTGGTACCATGTTATTGGCACGCTAAGCTCTGGCAACTGGATGAGGGCAGTTAAAGTATGCTTTCCTTAATGCCACGTGAGGGTGACAGAGTTTCGAGTGGTCCCAAGCCACTGCAGGAAACAGAATCACTGGGGTCACAGTAGGTCATAATACCTGGTTCTGAGATTTATGGTGCAGAAATTCTATGCTCCGAGTCAGTGCAGCAAATAGAATTAATGTCAGGAAATCAGTACTTACAAGGAGGTCTTATCATTTCCTGTATTGATCACAACTTGCTGCATTTTTTCGTCTTTTTTTTGCTCTGTGAGTAACATAGGAAGGTTGCAGAATGTGATTTATTGATCCAATGTCTGTGGCAAAGGAAATATTGAGTTTCTGTCACGATAGCAGGGAGATAAGACCATGCTAATGTGAATCATGTCCCGACATGCGTCGTCTAATTTCCCAATATGCAGGTCTCAATAAGAATAAGGATCAATGGCTCGAAACGTGCAGATTAATTTTCAAGTGCATTCAATACATAAAAAAAGCTGCAAATTATTCCAAATTCTTGGCCTATATCCTCAAGGACATTAAAATAAATATTCTTGAATAGGTCTACTGGATGTAGATACTTCTTGGGAGCTCTGTGATGATTAAATGCATGAGATTTATACTTGGGAAATCTTGACTCACGAACTAGATAGGATTTTTTTTGAAAAGGTGACAGATGCTAGACGAGGGCAAGGCAGTTGATTTATATGAATTTTAGCATAACATTTGATGATGTTCCACATGGTAAGTTGGTACGTAAGGTTAGGGCACGTGAGATAGGAGGCCAACGAGCCAACTGGGTAAAAAAATTGGCTTATGATGCACCATCAATTACTCAAAAAGACAATGGTAGAGAAACCAATAGGCTTTTATACACTTAAAAACACAAGCACACCCAAACTGTTTGCTTGTCTTGTATTGAGCTGCAGGGAGCTGTGGAACAGTCACCTTTATACAGGAGACTGTGGGGAGGGGCCAAAAGATGTGCCTGACCAGACAATTATACATAACAATGGTTTACCACATTCACCCCTTGTTTTTTTTTAAAAAAAAAGAGTCCAGCAGGATGAAGTGGAATTTACAAGGTTACAATTCAAAGTCACAAGTTCAGTCTTTCAGGTGGTCTGGTTGTTTGCTGGGACCATTGTGGGATCGGTTGAGGCTGCAATGCTGCGGTGGGGTCCTGGATATTCTTGGACATCTGTACGCATTCATTCAGTGTTCTGCTGGTGAGTAGTTGCCAATGAGTCTGGTGTAACCTCCCTCAGGAGAGAGGCAGGGTACTAGGGTGTCAGGTGCATCATGTGTATTCCACAGTGAGGGGGTGTGGGGGGAACAACCATGGCCTCCAGGACCCATGACGGAGCCAAATCCCTGACAGAGATGGTGTCTTCATTAATGTCCGGGTATACCATGAGGACATATTGGAGGTTGGCATAGAGTAGGTGGACCATTTTGACTGGGGGGGGTCATACTTATGGCTCTTCACATGCCTCTGGAGTAGGATAGGCCCTAGGGATGTTAGCCACTCTGGAAGTGTAGTCCCTGTTGCAGAATTCCTTGGAAAGGAAAACATATGTTCATGCAGTGTGGATTTTGCGATCGTACATAGCAGGGACCAGATAGAGTGGGATGCCTCCAGGAGGACCTCTTGCCAACAGAAGACTGGGAGGCCCTTAGACCACAATGCTAAGAGGACAGCCTTCCAAACCATAGCATTGTCCCTCTCCACTTGCCCGTTATCCTCTGGTTTGTAACTAGTGGTTGTGCTCATGGCAAGTCCCCTGGTCAACAGGTAGTAGCGCTGCTCATTACACATAAAGGAAGCCCCCTGGTCATGTTGGAGATAACTAGGGAAGTCAAACAGAGTGAAGAGGCTGTGCAGGACCTTGATAACTGTGGCAGCAATCATGTCCAAGCAGGGGATGGAAAATGGAAGTGTTCACCCATAACATTAAGAAAATACACATTGTGGTCAGTGGAGGGTAGGGGTCCCTCAAAGGGATGCATGGCTTTAATTAGTTGTGCTCAGTCTGGCCAGTAGAAGTGTGGCTTGCACTCAACGCAGACCAGCCTCTTCTTTGTCATGGATCTGATCTTGTCAATGAAATACACCATGTTGCATGCTTTGACAAAATTAAAAGACCTGGTAAATCTGGGATGGCAGGGATCATTGTGGAGCTTTGCAGCTGGTCAATCTGTGCACTGGCACAGGTCCCGTGGGACAGGGTGTCTGGCGGCTCATTAAGTTTCCCCGGCTGGTACAGAATATCGTAATTGTAGATGGACAATTCAGTCCTCCACTTTAGTATTTTGTAATTTTTGTTATTGACCCCACTGCTGATAGTTAAACATGAATGTTGATCAGTCAGCTGTGTGAATCTCTTACCGGCCAGGTAATGGTGCCAGTGCTGCACTGCCTCGACAATGGCCTGGGCCTCTTTCTCGACCGAGGAGTGCTGAATCTCAGGGCCCTGTAGACCACATGAAAAAAAGGCTACTGACCTGCCTGCCTAGCTAAGGGATGCTGCTAGGGTAAAGTCTGGCATATCCCTTTTCACCTGAAACGGGGTGGGTTTGTCCACAGCCTGCATAGTGATATCTGCCTTAATGCGACTGAAGGCAGCATGGGTCTTTGCTGGCAGTGGGAAGGATGTGGATTTGATGAGGGGGCGGGCCTTGTCCACATAATTGGGGACCCACTGAGTATAATAAGAAAAGAACCCAAGGCACCTCTTGAGGCTGTGTGGGAGGGAAAGCTTCAGGAGCGACCGCACATGGTCAGGGTCTGGGCCGATGACTCCATTTGCCATGACAGCCAAGGATGGCCAGAAAGCTTGGCTATTTTGAGAAATTTCTGGAGATAGGTGTCATGGTCCTGTAGGTCATGGCCGCAGATGGTGACATTATCGAGGTCTGGGAAGGTAGCCTGCAACTCGTACTGATCCACCATATCGTCCATTTCCCGCTGGAACACTGAGATGTCGTTATTGACACAAAAGGAGACCCACAGAAAGTGGTAGATGTGGCCGAATACTGTATACTGGTGGTCCTCTGGGAGGATAGGGATTTGCTAATATACCAATTTCAGGTCAATGGTTGAAAAGACCAAATACTGGGCAATTTGGTTGACCATGTTGGTGATGTGTGGAAGGAGATATGTATCCAATTGCGGGTATCTGTTGATGGTCTGACTATAGTTGATGACCGTCCTATTGTTTTCCCTGTTCCACACTACCACTACCTGCTGGCATCAATGAACCCCTCCTTGAGTAAGCACTATACCTCTGCCAGATAACAGCACAGCCCTGTCCTCAACATTGTTCCACTTACTTTTGGTGGTGACGGGTTTACAGTCTGAAGTGAAGTTGGTGAATAGTGACGAGGGGCAATTTTGAGTGTGGAGAGCCACAGGTCGTGTGTGATGAGTGGTGTGGTTGCCAGTTTAAACACTTTTGATTACATACTGTGAGGGGTGGATGGGGCCCATCAAACTCCATCATCACACTTTTTAGGTGACACTGAAAATCTAGTCACAATAGCACAGCAGGGCGGAGCTGCAACATTACCATCAGTCTAAAGTCTTTATATTCTGAACGCCGCACCATTTGAGTCACCAAGCAGAGGCCCCAGATGTCTGCTGTGTTAGACATTGATGGCAAGGAGATCTTCTAGTTCACTGGCAGTACTGTGTTAGAAAAATGCCACATTGTGTCCAGGTGGAAAAAGCTCTCCGTGTTTCCACTATCGAATAAGCAACTCATCATGTGGCTGTTTACCTGAATATCCATCATTGACCTGGCGAGTTGATTTGGGCAGTCCTGGTTGAGTGTAATGGAGGCCAGAGTCGGGTCACTGCACATCGCTGTTGTGGGTTGTGGCGGTCTCCAAAATGGCAGCCCCCAGGGCCCGGTCATGGTGCTGCTATCTCTGGGTGATAATGTCTGGGACAGCAGCCCCCATGATCTGCATGCAGCACTGTTAGGAAGGAGTTTGGACTTACACACTTTGACATAGTGGCAGTTTTTCCTGCAGCTGGAGCAAGTTGAATCCTTCGCTGGGCAACGTTTCCTCTGAGGTTTGCCCAGGCCACAGAAGTAGCACTTTGGGTGCTCATTTAGGATCTCAGCTGTGGTCGGGTTGACACCAGAGCTACACAAATGCAGCAGGAGGTGGTCAGAGAACACTGGAGCTGTGCTCGAGTCTTTAGCAGAATGGGGGGTTGGCAGCACATCTAAAGATGGCAGTAGCTGGGGTAACCTTGTTGTCGGGTGAGTAGGCCTCCATGTTCTGGAGAGCCACCTCCAGTGTACCTGCCAGCTCAACTGCTCTCCACAGACTGAGCTCTCCTTGCTCCAGGAGTCTCTGTCGGATGTAGTTCAACCTGATCCCCACGACGTAAGTGTCCTGGATTGGGTCCTCTATGTACTCTGTGGCAGACATGGGCTTGCATTCACAGGCTATGCCAAGTGCTTGCAGGGCCCAAACATACCCGGTGTTGGACTCATCTGGTTGTTGTTTTTGAGTCACTAGTAGGTGTCTGGTGTGGATAACATTGATTTTATGCAGGCACTGTCCTTTGAGAATGTCCATAGCTTCCTGATACATTGAAGCGTCCCTGATCATGAAGTACACCAGGATGCCGACCCAGGAGTACAGCACTTACAGTTTGTCAGTCTCTGATCATACTATGGTAGAGGAGGGCTGCAGGAATGCCTCAAAACAGGGCAACAAGAGCTCAAAGTTGGTGGATGCCTCAGGTGATTGAGGGTCGATCCTCAGCTTTTCTGGCGTCAGGATCTGTTCCATTGTAAAAAAAAACTGTGAAAAACTTGATGCACCATCAATTACTCAAAGAGACTATTGTAGAGAAACCAATAGGTTTTTATTCATTTAAGAACACAAGCACATCCATATTGTTTGGTTGTCCTGCACTCATTCATTAGTCAGAGCATTGAATACAAGTATTGGGATGCCATGCTGAAATTATACAAGATGTTGATGAGAACACATTGAGAGCATTGTGTGCAGTTCAAGTTGTCTAGCTATAGGGAGGATATTACAAAGATGGAAAAGGAGCATAAGAGGATTATGAAGTTGTTGCCAGGATTAAGCAAGCTAAATTGTTATAAGAGATTGGGGGAAAAAAACTAGGTTTGTTTTTCTACCAGTGTAGGAGGTTGAGAGAGGATATTATTTGGGTCTATGAAATCATGAGGGGCACAGAGAAGTGGCAATCTGGTTATTAGAGTAGGAGAATCTAGAATAAGGTGTGGGGTTGGGATTTAGAAGGGATTGAGGGGACTGTCTTCGCTCAGAGGATGATGGGCATACAGAATGAGTTGCCAGTCAAAGTGGTAGATCCAGGGCCTGTTAGGCTGTTTCTGTGCTGAAAGACTCCATGATTCTAGATATTTGAGGGCATTGAGTGTTCCAGTGGTTCTGAACCTTTTTTGGTCTGAGGCCCACTTGGCTTGTGTCCTAACGTGCCATGGCCATGACAGTGGCAATGACAGATCAATATTTTCAAGTCAAAGGCAGTCTGTAAGAAACACATCTTTATTTAATTTAAAATATTTAATTTAACATATTTAAAGAACACCATGAAATGGTTGAAAACTGCTGGGCGTTAGACTGATGGCTTAAGCTTTAAATTTTGCCAAATGCACTGCAAGTTAACTCTTGAATCTGTTTTGAACAATTGTGGCTGATCTGAAAGGGTTTTGGAAGTTATGATTTCAAATAAAATTATATTACTGGTAATCTTAATTTTTTTTTGTGCCAGTTATATTTGATGGATTTGATTTTTGTTGCTATTATTTGTGGAGAAAAAAATTGTTTCCTGTTGGTAAAATGAGAAATGATAAGCAGCTCATTGTCAGATCTTAATGCAAACATGTAGGCCTCTGACACTTGATTCTTTTCTGAATTGACGCTGGACTCAGATGTCAGTGAACATATGATTTGTCAAGTTGAAAACAAAATAAAGTTCAGTTAAGAAATTGAAACGAATTATGTTTAAGAATAAAAAAGATGCAGTGTAAATCTAATTCTTACAACTTCTTTAATGATGAAGGCTGTACCCTTCCAACGTGGATTTAGTACAGTGATATTGCAGCTGACGTGGACATTTACCCCCTCCATAAATCTTCGTCCGCGAAGCCAAGCCAAAGAAATATTTGGAATAAAAGTAGGTGCAAAGTTTTTGCCAGTTATTGAGGGAAAGTGCGATTGTTATAATTTGAAAACTGTCAGTAGTTCTTATCATTAATCTTTTAAAATCAGATAAGTATCGGATGTGCACACACATGCAGTTAAATGCACAAATGTGGCTATCAAGAGATATTCCTCAGAGACAGGGCTAATTTTTGCAAGTTTTACCTATGGAATGAAGAGGAATAAGTATTGAACTTTAGTTTGTTCTATGTTATTTTTGCTGAATGTACTATTCAATATTTTGCATCTTGTTGAATGAAATATAATTGAGCACGAAGAGGCATTTAGAGAAATAATTATAGTCAAACAACCTCTCTGGGGTTTAAAGATTGCATGCTGAGACTTGTGCCTTTGAAGTAACATTTAAAAATGCATTGTTTGAAAATTATGATATTTATTACTTTTAAAGATTGATATTTCAGCTTCCATAATTCTGTCGAGGTTCAATTTTTCTCCAAATCTCTGTCAAATTAAAAAGTGAAAAATAATCACTATTTTTACTTTTTTTCTTTGCCGTCTGTGAGAATTCTTTATTTCTCTTCTCTCAGATGATCATTCCACTAGGTGCTTGCATTATTACAAAATACTACAGATGAAACCAAATGAAAGGTCACATTGGAGAAGTAAAGATAAATGGATCTATAACCCTTTTAAATCTAACTCCACCCTATTTTGGAAATATTTCAACAGTTCCTTAGTGTTATTGAGTCTAAATCTTGGAACAATGGTTCCAACTGACCTCAAGACCATGTTTCCATAGAATCTTTTCACCTTTATGGCTGTCCCAAAATACTTCACAGCATCTGAAGAACATGCACTGTAATCCATGAAAAAAAATCCAATATGCTTTCAGTGAGCTCCTACCAACATCTGTATCATAACTAGAAACTCTGTTTTTATGAAGTTGATTGCAGGACAATTAATGGATAGGCTACCATGGACATCCACCCTGTTCATTTTTGAAATATTGCCATGGCATCTTTACTCCCCAACAGAGAGAGCAGATAGGGCCTTTGCATAGTGTTTCATCTACTCACAACAGCACAGCACCACTGATGTAACACTCTGAAGTGTCAGCCTATAATTTTGTGCTCAGGTGTCTTTGAAGTGGGACTAGAACCCAAACTTTTGGATTGAAAATTAGCTGTTGAATCAGCTCAGCCACTCCTTGGCATTAACTGATCTTTGTAATCGAGGAAATCTATGCCTTAGAATCTGAAAATTAGAGTAGTTTGGTTTTTTGAGGTCAGTGGCGGACATTGTTTGAGGATTCAGACTCAAAGACACTGAAGGACTGGTGCTATATGTCCAAAAGAGGGTGGTGTTTGATTTAGACATTCAGAGGGGTCATGAACCTTAGTGGCATTGCCAAGATTTATTTTCTGTTTCTAATTGACCTTGAGGAGACAACTTAGAACCAATCACATTGGTGAGAACAGAATCAGAAATTGTAGGCAGATGTCCTTCTAAGAATTGGATATCGTATTGTTTCATAGACTATTGTTGATAATATTTGTTTTAAATTGAAGGTTTATTTTCATAATTTAAAGTTCAATTCTCCACCTGCCATGGTGGGATATAAAGACATGTTTATGGACCAATGCTCCAGAGCTCTGGTTGCTAGTCCAGCATCTTACCAATTAAATTATGGTCTTCTTAATTTGGGGTTGACAGTATTCGCCATGCAATGGCTAATTTGTCAAGAAGTACACAGAGTAGGCAGGTCATGATGCCAATCAGCAGGAAAAATTAGGTTGATATAAATATTATCACTTACAGTGCCACAGATCAGACAATACCCTCTTTTCAGTTTTACAGGTTATGTGGATGGTGATATTTCTTCCCACTGCCATCCTTCTCCCAATACTATTTAGAACAGTTAACTACTATTTTGAATTGTTGCTGCATATCAGCCATTCTGCCATTTTACAACCTATCTGTGCTTTTGGAAACCAGTCTCCAAATCATGATGCTTTCAAGTCTGCAAGTGGGCAGTGTGACAGATGTTCATGTAACTTGAGCCACGTTAAGCCACTCCAGACAATTCTGTAACAGTGGGATTTCCCCTTGCAGTGTGGTGTGAATGGAAGGTAGGATAAGGAGGAGAGGGCAATGGGTAGGAGCCTAAATTCTCTGGATATGCACAGCTGGATTTGGAAATATGCCCAGGCTAAAGGGTGATCAGAGAATAATTTCTGGCCTGCTCTTCAAGAAGGAATATTATGTAAGGACAGGATAATTATCATAGCGATTAGCGAAATGATATTACAGAGCATGCGATCAGGACTGGGTTTCAAATCCTGCGCTGTCTGTAAGGAGTTGGTATGTTCTATCCACGTTTGCGTGGATTTCCTCCTACCCTTCAAAAATGTATTGGGGGTTGAAGGTCAATTCTCCTGATTTTCTCCCCATTTGTAAGGGAATGGTAAAATATGGACTTACTAAAATAACATTTCTGTTTACCATCATAATTTATGGATTTCACAATACTGGCATTCATATTCCAACAGTCTTTAACCAGTACACGTGCATGTTGACGCCATCTCGTGACATAATAACATCGTCATGGTAAACACAATCTTGCGGCTGCTGTAGGAAGTGAAAAGAATACGGAAAAGTACTGAAATAGCATCCAAAATATTCACGTGTACACTCAATTAAATAATTGATTTTGCTCTTGGGCTCCCTCCCTTCTGGGCCCCTGGACTTAAGCCTACTCAACCTAATGTTTAATCCAGCACTAAATAGATTGTTTCCAGTCTGGTGGATATCAGTTAAGTCAAAGTGAATGGACAAACTTTGGCTTCTTTCTGGAATCCTGTTTTATTTAATCCTTTGCTTCTGCTAATCATTAAGAAGGTAAGTAATGATCTTTTCCAGAAGAAGCAAATAAACCTTTTCAACTGTTTGAAAAGATCAGCGTAGGCTGCAAATGGCTGCTAGTGATAATAGTAGATGACTGCATTAAGGGTCTGTTTGGCATTTCTCCACCTATGATTTTAATGGGAAGGTGTCGACCAGTTTATTTAGAAAAGTTGCTGCATGCAGCAAATTGATTAAAACTTGATACCCCAATGCTGGATAAAGACTCTCTTGCACAATAAGCACAGCACCACATTCTCAGAAGTTGGCCGATGCAGTGCTTATTAATTGATGTGACTGAACCCCGAGATTAACAAGGAGCTCCACATGCCCAATTGTTCCTTTTGAGTAACAGTAATGTTTCTTGATCTGGGCTAAGCTGATAGTGAAGATGGGAATCACATGATTTTCTCTCTGGGCTGAGCGCCCACATTGCGGAAGATACAGCCATTCTTCTGAAGATGTATAAACCCCAAATATTTCCATAACATTGTATTTCAGCAAACCTATACTTGGTTAATGTACTTGAACATGAAATGTGTAAAGGAAGATGAATCTGTTTTTTAAAAAAACTTATGTGTTCCTTTATAAATGGTGATATTGATTTTGTAATATACTCTGCAAAGGAATTTAAACTAAAACCTGATTGTTCCATGAAACTGGAGAAGAGGCAACATATTTTCCACAATTTGTTCTGAATCCTCTGTGACTATGCCTTGAATGAATATAACTGCAGTGAATTCACTTGTCAGGCAATGCCTGCTTTACACCACTTGTGCAAAACTTGTGAGTCCAAGGCGCACAAATGGCAAGGGCTAGTGGCAGAGAACTAGGTGTTAACAAGCGAGTTGTGACCTATTTCTCTTGGAGTTGATGAGAACCAGCCTCACCTAATCTGCAGCTTTCGAGGCCTCAGTCCACTGGCAGATTGGCAATCATTTCAACAATTTTCCTCAAGGTTTACTCCCAACCTTACCTCTCCACCCCAACTTGCAATATCATTTGGATCCCTTGATCATATTTAAGACCAAAGTGACCCTATTTTACCATGTAGTTGTAGTTCTGACATTTGGATGCCCTCCCTGACCTTCGAATTTTGCACTCCCACTCAATTTCTGAGTTGACTTGGCCTACCTCTCAAGTTCTCTCAAAATATTCTCTACTTTTTCCCCACTCTCCCTGTCACCCAGTTATTTTCCTTCATTAGCTCTGCCATTTCTCTATACAGGACCAGTTCCATTGTGCATTATTTCTTGAAACTAAAGTACAATGCAGCATGTTGACAAAGAGCTGAACACAAAATTAAGGTGCCCATTTCACATTATGCTGCTTTAAATGACCTTCAGCAGAACTAAAAGATTTCTAATTTATCTTTATATTCATACTGACCCCTGGGATGAGATCCTCACTAACAAAACCAACATTAACTGTCCTTCCATAATTACACTTAGGAAAGTGATGATGATTGTCTTCTTCGCAGTTAAGATCCACTAATCATGATGTGATGTGAACCAGTAGTAATGAAGTAAAATAATATATTTCCAGCTCAGGATAATGTGAAGAGAACTTTCCAGTCTTTCCTTAGTACTTGATGCACTGAATGACCATTGTTCATTATTGGCAAGAATACACCAAATGCTTTAGAGAGATCCAAAGGGACATGTGATCCAAATATCCTTTGGTTATAGAGTAAAACATGAAAGTCTGCAGACACCTTGATATGAAATAAAAACACAATGCGAGAGAAACTCAGCAGGTCAGACAGTGTACTTCATATAGCAAAGAGCCTTTGTTACACCCACCTCTGAAAGGTGTCAAGGTTGAAACAAAATATTTCTTTGCTTTTGCTCTTATGAGTTTCTGGTGAAGTTCAGTATGATTATGTAATCAATGAAATTAGTCAAAACTAAAGTTCCAAAGTCACATGTAAACATAGAAAAAGCTATCCTCATTGGAACTCAACACCCCTCTCTGTAACTGGATTCTGTACTTCCTAACATAAAGACCACAATCCATCCAGGTCTGTAGCAGAATGTTGAGCACTATCACACTGACCACTGGTGCACCTCAGTCTGTGTGCTCAGTCCATTCACACTACTGACCCATGACTGCATCACCAGATCCAGCTCCAACTGTGTCATCAAGTTTGCAGATGAGACAACAGTAGTTGGACCCATCAACAATGATGTGTCGCACTACACAGAGAAGGTGCTAGAATAACATCCTGAGTCTTGACGTGGACAAGTCGAAGGAGATGATTGTGGACTTCAGGAGGACCAGAAACGAGTACCCTACATTACACATGAACAACTCTGTAGTAGAGAAAGTGGAAACTAATGACCTTTCGTGGACACTCATCATCTCCTCTCTTGTTAGGAAGGTGCAACAGCGACTGCACTTCCTGAGAAGACTGAAAAGGGCAAGGCTATCGACCACCATAACGTCAACCTTCTACAGGAGCACTATTGAGAGCATCTTGGCTGGCTGGATCACACTGTGGTATGATTGCTGCAGAGGAATGGATCTGAGGTGAATCAAAAGGACCATAAGAGTGGCAGAGAGGATCACTGGAGTCTCCCTCCCCCCTTCCCCCATCAAAGTGATCTACTGCAATTGTTGTCTGAAGAAGGCACACAATATCATTGAAGACCCCTTCCACCCCGCACACATCATCTTTCAGGTACTTCCATCAGAAAAGAGCTACAGGAGTATAAGAGTCAGCACCATCAGGCTGAGGAACAGTTTCTTCCAACTGGCAGAAGGGATGCTGAACAACTAAAGAAACTGCTCACACTAACCATCCAAGGCTTTCATATTCATTAAATAGCATCTAGTTTATCTATTTATCTCTCTATCTATCTATTTATCTATTTATTTATTTGTATAAATAAAATTCTTGTCCTGCATATGTATTGTTTTTCTGTGTTTGTTACGGCTCGATGCGCGTCTGTGAGTTTTGCACCGAGGACCAGAGAAAGGTGTTTCATTGAGTTGTTCTTGTATAATCAGATGACAATAAATTTGACTCGAATGGTTTTGTAAGCCATGCTAGGTAAGATTAGAACATTTCCTTCCTTGAAGGACAGGAATGAAACCAATACTTTTTAAAAAAATCTCAACCTGATATTTTCATGATATCTAACGGAGGTTAGTGTTGGCGAGCACTTCGGGTCCAGTGATCATAATGCCATCAGCTTCAATGTCATTATGGAAAGAGAGAAATCAGGGCCAAGGATTGAGGTTTTTGATTGGGGAAAAGCTAGATTTGAGGAGATGCGAAAGGACTTGCAGGGTGTGCATTGGGAAAATTTGTTTTATGGGCAGGATGTAGTAGAGAGATGGAAGTCTTTTAAAGATCAGATTTTGAGAGTGCAAAAGCTTTATGTTCCTGTTAGGTTAAAAGGAGGGGCAAAAGGTTTGAGAGAGCCGTGGTTTTCAAGGAATATTGGAAACTTGGTTCGAAGAAAAATGGAGGCGTACATTAGATATAAGAACCATGGAGTTAAGGAGATGTTTGAAAGATACATTGAATGTAAGAGGAATATTAAGAGAGGAATTAGGAAAGCTAAAAGAAGGTACGAGAAAACTATGGCAAGCAGGGTGAAAACTAATCCAAAAGAGTTCTACAAATATGTTAATGGTAAGAGGAAAGCTAGAGACAAAATTGGTCCCTTAGAAAATCAGAGTGGAAAACTGTGTGTGGAACCTAGAGAAATGGGGGAGATATTGAACAGTTTCTTTTCTTCGGCATTCACTAAGGAGAAGGATATTGGGAGATGTGGGATAAAAAAAAGCAAATTGGGTAAATATGGGGAATATAGAGATTACAAAAGGTGTAGTTTTAAGGCTTTTGAAGAATATAAAGGTGGATAAGTCTCCGGGACCAGACGGGATCTTCCCCAGGACATTGAGAGAAGTGAAGGAGGAAATAGCAGAGGCTCTGGCGGTAATTTTTCAAATGTCATTAGATATGGGGATAGTGCCGGAGGATTGGCGCATTGCGCATGTGGTTCCGTTATTTAAAAAGGGTTCAAGGAGGAAGCCTGGCAACTATCGGCCTGTAAGTTTGACGTCTGTGGTAGGTAAATTAATGGAGAAAATTCTTAGAGATAGTACTTATAAACATCTGGATAGACAGGGTCTGATCAGGAGCACTCAACATGGATTTGTGGGAGGAAGGTCATGTTTGACCAATCTGATTGAATTTTTTGAAGAGGTGACTAGGAATGTGGATGAGGGTAGCGCAGTGGATGTTGTCTATATGGACTTCAGTAAGGCCTTCGATAAGGTACCACATGGAAGGTTGGTTAGGAAGGTGCAGTCTTTGGGTATAAATTTTGAGATAGTCAAATGGATTGAACATTGGCTGAAGGGGAGAGGCCAGAGAGTGGTAGTGGATAATTGTCTGTCAGGTTGGAGGCCGGTGACCAGTGGTGTGCCTCAAGGATCTGTATTGGGCCCATTGTTGTTCGTTATATACATTAATGATCTAGATGATGGGGTGGTGAATTGAATTAGTAAATATGCAGATGATATTAAGATAGGTGGAATAGTGGATAATGAAGAAGGAGTGCAGAGGGATTTGGGCTGCTTAGAAAAGTGGGCTGAAAAATGGCAGATGGAATTTAATGCTGATAAGTGTGAGGTGCTTCATTTTGGTAAGAAGAATCAGAATAGGACATATGTGGTAAATGGGAGAGCATTGAGGAATACAGAAGAGCAGAAAGATGTAGGAGTGATGGTACATCGTTCCCTGAAGGTAGAAACTCACGTGAATAGGGTGGTGAAGAAGGGTTTTAGTATGCTGGCCTTTATCAATCATTGCATGGAATATAGGAGTTGGGAGGTGATGTTGAGATTGTATAAGACGTTGGTGCGGCCTAATTTGGAGTTCTGTGTGCAGTTCTGGTCGCCTAATTATAGGAAGGATATAAACAGAGTGGAGAGAGTGCAGAGAAGGTTTACCAGAATGTTGCCTGGGTTTAAGCATCTGGAGTATGGGGAGAGATTGGACAGATTGGGTCTTTATTCTTTGGAGCGTAGAAGGTTGAGAGGGGATTTGATAGAAGTATTTAAGATTATGAAAGGGATAGACAGAATGGATGTGGATAGACTATTTCCGTTAAGAGGAGGAAAGTTTAAAACGGACATGAGTTAAGAATTAAGGGGCAGAGGTTTAGAGGTAACATGAGGGGGAACTTCTTTACTCAGAGAGTGGTAGCTGTGTGGAATGATCTTCCGGGAGAAATAGTGGCGGCAGAGTCAATTGTATTATTTAAGAAAAGGTTGGACAGGTATATGGATGAGAGGAAGATGGAGGGTTATGGGCATTGTGCAGGGAGGTGGGATTAGAAAGGGGTGTTTGGTTCGGTGCGGACTAGAAGGGCCTAATGGCCTGTTTCCGTGCTGTAATTGTTATGTTATGTTATGTTATGATCATTACTGCTGAGATAATATATTTATTTCACATTAATTAATTAGCCTGACCTAAATCTAAATTTCCAAACTCTTCTCATATTTGAATTATTCCTTTGGCCAATGGGTCAAAAATCCAGAAGTTACTGATGACTGCAGAACTGATTTAGTTCCAGGAGAAGTCAAAAGGTATCCAGGATACAGGACATGAGTTATGTGGAGAGAAAAAATATCTGGGGTTATCCTTCTCAATGGCTCAATTAGTGCAACATGATTCTTCCATTGGACTTAACTTTCCCTCTCTTACCCTTCCCTTCCAGCATTTTGAAGGGACTGTTCCTACTGCCATGTTCTCTTCCACTCATTCACCTTCTCCAATTCCCACTTCCTTCCCATTCAACATCTTGTCTTTTACCCCCTTCTTTGCCATCATCCAGAAACTATGTGAGTGATGCACATGTACTTTCAATTCAATGAACTGTGTATGCTGGTCTCAGTGTGATCTCAACTAACCATGGAAATCAAAATAAAGATTGAGGGAGCACTTTCAGAGCAGTTCCATTCAGTCCACAAATGAACAGCTGTTGATACAATCCCACCCTATTCGAAAACCAATGTCCTGAAATCAGCCCTTTGCCTTTTCCAACAATCTCAGCATAAGCTCAAGGAATAATAACACTTCACCCTTCCATCTTGGCATAAAATCTTTAGGGCTCACAGCAATTTTTTTTTTTAATCAGAAGTTTTCATAAAATTCCAAAAACCTCTAGTCTTGTATCTCACATTTCCAGCATTCAATTTAATTTCTTTCATCTCCCTTCTGACATACCTTAACCATGTCCTTGCAGTTGGAACCTTAAGCTTAAACATACATTTATTTTCACAATGATAACACTTGTTTTCAGAGCAGTCCTCGGCACCTCATATATTTACAGCAAGTTGGACAAAGTACAGATTTGCAATTACAGGGAGAGATCAGTTGATAGGCAGTAAAGACAACATACAGTAATTTTCCAGTGTTAAATTCATTCAAGTATCTGATAACAGTAGGGGAAAAAAAAGGACCTTGAATCTAGTGGTGCTTGATCTCACACTTCTGAACCTTTTTTATGACAGAACAGCAGGACAGGGGTGAATCGAATGTGGACAGAGTGGAATGAGTCTTTTAATAGCTGGCTGCTTTTTCAAGGCAGTGGAAAGTATAGATAGAGTTGATAGAGAGGAGGATGTACATGTGTGTACGTGCATGTGTGAGAGTTTGAGATGGTCTAAGCCCAGAGAATCTTGAGTCTTGAGTGGAATAATTTCCATAGAACACAGTAATGCACCCTGACAGGATATTCCCAATGGTGCACCTTTGGAAATTGTGAAGGGATGCAAATTTCCTCAGGCTACTGAAGAAGTAGAGATGTTGATGCTTTTTCTTTGCCAATGAGTAAATGTTGGTGGACAAGGACAGGTTACTGGAGTTGTTTATCCCTAGGAACTTCAGGTTCTCGACACAAAATCCTCCAAATCTGCTGGCAGAATAATTGAGCCAATGTTAGGTTCTGAGTTACACTCAGTAATATCCGTGGGCAAGCCACATCATTTGCCTGCCAGTATAGACCATGTAATTCACGTTCTGTTACAGGAACACAATACCAGGTCAGCAGAGGAAACAATTTAAGGTGTTGCAAAACCTTCTTGGAAAAAGATTCTAGACCTTAGCCACAGAGCTCTTGTGTTGGCTTAGCCAAACATCAGCAGGTTCCTCAGCATACACTCCTGCAGCCTGGAAAGTACCAGTTGGCAACATTCCCTCATTGTTCTGCAAGACCAACTCATTGGTAAGTTGGATTGGGTATTATTGACATTACTAATTTCACAACATCCGCTCTTGCAGTGTGGACATTGGATTTTGAAGGTGCAATCTTTGACTCTTGAACAGTCACAAAAATGCAAACTTCTCACACTGAAATGCCTAATGAGACATGTCTTATAGATTCTTCAATTTGACATCAATGAATTGCATAAACAATATTTCCCAAGTCATTTTTTCTTATTCCCTCTGTCTAATAGTCCTTTTACTTTTAAACAGTTCAGTTAGTCATGCTGAACTCTCCCCCTAACCGATCTCCTACCCCTCACCATGATGACTTGAAATGAAACTCCCTTTCATTACTGATCTCTGAATATTAATGGAAATGTTCATCTGTAGTAGGTGGCTGGGTGGGGGGTTGCAATTATATTTTTTTGAATGACATTTTAAAAAATTTTATTCTACATCACTGACATTTACGAAAAGATATTTTCCAGACAATTATGTTACAGCCTGAAAAGCTATGGAAAAACAGTAAATGGGTTTGTAGAATTTTTTTGTGTTTGCGGGAGAGCACGCTGACATTTAAATTTACGGTGCTTTTGGGAAAAAAAAATCAGCAAGCAGCTTTTGTAGCCTTAGATATTTTGCCATTTGTTCTCATTAGGTCTGTCTGATGCAGATAAGTCCACCAGGTAATTGTGCCCAGAAACAACATGAAAAATCCATTTGATTTTTTAAAAATTCAAGTTATCTACACTGAAACCTCAATTACCTGCCATAAAGAGATGGGCCTGCAGTTGGATCATGGAAATTGGTGTAGAACCACGAATCCCACTAGAATAACGGCATGAATAACTGCCAAGAGCAATATGAGAAAAGCAGGGTCTGGTAGGTGACAGTTGTGCTTTGAGGGAGAGAGAGAGAAAAAGAGAAAAAAGTGAAAGTGAAAGTTTTTCACTGCTGCCTCTGCTCTTACCTTACTTCTTTGTAAACTCTTCTGGTCTCAAATAAGACATCAAAATATTGGAAAATAAAAATGAAAACATGATTTGTAAGATTTTACAATTGAAAGGAGCAATAAAGTAAATGAGCGTGCAGCAATTTTGAAGTTGTGTTTGATTGATAATATGATTGTCCTTGGCAAGTTGTCTATGGACTGCATCATTCAAGAAACTAATCTTCCTGTGAAGTGAATAAAATACAAGCACTGAAGACACAGCAATTGCACGTCAATCTGCGGTTTAAGGTAAACCAGTGTATTGTAAATATTCCTGAAGATGTCTACATTTTTCAAAATGTTCTTATTAATACAGGAAAGGTTTTTTGCCTTCACCCTCTGAAAAGGCCTTATTCTCTTCCAGTTCGTTTATTTATTAATCTATTGATATTCCCTTATTTTCAACACAATTTGTCATTGGAAATTAGAGGTTAACAGGAGAATTTTAGAGAAATAGATTGAGGTAAATGCTGCACTGGCACCAACAATTACAAAAAAAAAGGAGGGGTCGCAAATTGGAGAGACTTGGCATACCAAAGGCTGAGAAAGGTTACCCAATTGAAGGAGTTTCAAGAGATAAAGTAGGGTGGTCACACTGAAAACAAGTACAGTAAAACCCTTGGCATCTGGCACCTATGAGAATAGATAGATACTGGATAAGTTGCTTGAGACTTATACTTAAAATGCCTAACTAATATACCTTCATTAAGAATATACAGTTTAAAAGACAAAAATACTAAACTGTACTTACACTGAACAAACTTCACCTGCATGAATATATAAACCTGAAAGCATTTTACTTTATTTTCAGTCGCATTCTTTGAAAACATGTAACCATCACTGCATCTGCAGGTTCCTCCCCTCCACAGAGCTGCTCAAAAAATGAACAATAACATTATAGATAATTAAACCCCTTCCCCCATCTACAGATAAAGCCTCTGATGGAGGTGACTCCTACTCAGTAGGGATATGGAATTACTTTAGGAAAGTCACCCCAGCGGCGAGGGGCATCAACCAGCCCTTCATCCGGGGCGACGTCATTGCTGTTTCACACAACTTTATTCAAACAGCTGCTTCAAGCAAAGCCTGACCAAGGCACTCCGCTGGCTGAATATTTGCTTCCATCTTCACCAAAGGTTTATGAATTACTTCCCTTACTTTTACAATTTTAAACTTGCATATTTTTACCTATTATGTTATTTTTATTGAAAGTAATTTTTTATTTATTTTCCTCATTTTTTTTAGCCGGTTGCTTGAGGATACCAGGAATTTTAACTGTAACTTCATTTCAAAGTACTGAATTGTAGAGAGCAATGATAAGTATTGAATAAATGGATGACAGGTTCTGATGGGGAGGGTGGAGCTGATGAGGAAGTGAGAAAATAAAATGGGCTGAATGTAAGCAACTGCCCTGTGGTTGGCATGGTTAAAACATGTAAGATGCAGGAAATATGCAGCGGGGTTACATTTGATTTACTTTCAATTGTCATGCATTGAGAATAAAAGATATGGCTGTAATGTACAAGAGATCAAGACTAAGTTATTGCAACAGTACTTGTCAGATTTAACAGCCTCATGAACAGTATATACAAGTCCCTCTATAATGATATTCATAACAATTATTTAAACCAACTAAAAAGTTAAAATTACTGAGTTTAAAGCCTCTTTTCCATCTTTCTCACAAGTCTCTACGTTGACTGAAAATTTTGTTAAATTCATTTGAAAAAAATCTAAATGTAGTAAGACATTAGGCCATTTCATATCAGGATAGAAAAATGGGAACTTACCTTTCAGACAACAGACAACAGCCCTAAAAGGCTGCTCCAGCGTCCCATTCATATCCAGAGGCGCCTAATAGCGCCCTCCGAATCCAACGGAGGTGGGGAGACTGGTGCCGTAGCACCTCCCGTCATCAATAAGCAGCAGAGGAATGGCCGTCTTCCCTACCTGTAATACCCTATGCAGCTGAAACTGCACTGTGGTCCCCAGAACAGTTCCAGCTGTGTGGGGGATTACAGGTAGGGAAGACGGCCATTGCTCTGCCACGTTTTGAGCTGCAGAGAGCAGCCCAAAAGGCTGGTGTGACTGTCCCAGTCCCAGCTGACAGCTCCTGCTGCTCCCCGCTGACAGCTTCCACTGCCCCAAGGGCTCCCCGCCACCCCTGACTTGGAGGGAGAGGGGTGAGTGGGGAGAAGGGTTGCGGACTGACGGCATCATCAGCCCGCCCTTAAACAGCCACTTAGCGCAGATGTACATTCAGATTGATCAGCGGAGGGCTGTGCTGCAGAGATGATCCCTCTCGGAGATGGGTTGGAACATACGGCTCGGAGGCCACCTCCACACATTCAGAAAAGTAGGTGATTATATGTTTTGGCGGAGTTCCTTCGCCTTTACATCTCAACTTTTGGGTTATCTGAAATGGCCTATTCAAATGCTAATGCAAATTGAAAAAAATATCAGGTCAAAAATTTTTAAAGAGGTGTGATAACATTAAAATTCTTTGGCTAGAATATAAGTTAGATTACAGCAAGCAGGGAATAATAGTTACCATACATTTTAGCGTATAAATCAAGTGGCATACGTCGACCCCATTTTTCAGCCTCATTTTAAGGTTTTTTTGGTATATCCAGCATATCAGTCAACTAAAATTTTCTAGCTGCCTGAGATGCCCCATTGACCACTGTAAAAGTCAAACCCCAAAGCTCGTGATGCCTGAGATGGGCCATTGACAAGCGTATACATAGACTCCCATAGATTGCGCAGGTTGATCTGCTGGCTGGAGGTGATTGCTATGTGGAGCACCTATTGACACAATGCAGCACACGATGAAAATGTGAAGCGAGCTTTAAGTTGAAAGCAATAAAAATGGCCAAGGAAACCAAAAACTGCACTGCTGCAAGAAAATTTGATGTGCATGAAAAGTTGGTAAGAGATTGGAGGAAGACAGAACAGATTTTAAGAAAAATACCAAAAAGGCAATGTTGTTTGAGGAAAGAATCACTCGTTGGCCAGAGTTGGAAAATAACGTTCCAGAATAGGTACATAAACAGAGGCAAAATTGCTACGTAGTCACCCAAAATAAAATAAGAACATTTGCACTGCAGTGAACCAGGTTGCACCCAGACCTCAGTGATGGTTTTGAGGCTACAGTAGGCTGGTGAAATTGTTTCATGTACAGAAAAATCTGGCATTGCATCAAAAAACAAAAATTGCACAGACACTGCCAAAAGATCTTGATCATAAAGTTGTAAGTTTTCACCAGTTTATTTTACAGAACCGGCAGAAATACCAGTTTGCATTGGCAAATATTATAAACATGGATGAAACCCCAATGAATTTTGACGTGATAGGAAATGGAATAGTGGAATGGAAAGGTGTTAAAACTGTGCAAACCAGAAATACAGGCCACAAAAGGACCAGGTGTTATCGTGCATGGCCAATGGGATAAAGTTAAGACCCATGGTAATATTCAAACACAAAATTAAACTGAAAATGAAATAACCCGCAGGTATTTTTGTAAGCTTTCTTGAAAAAGGATGGATGGATGAAAATGGTGCAAAACTATGGATAGACAATGTGTGGGACAGGAGGCCAGGGGTTTATGCAAAGAAAGGAGTTTGCTGGTGTGGGATATGTTTTGTAGCCACTTAACTGAGGACACAAAAAAGTTGATTAGCACTACATAATACTTACATGGAGGTTATCCCAGGTGGTTTGACATCTAAATTGCAACCTCTCAACGTCTGCTTGAACAAGTCATTCAAAGACCATGTGCGCAAGGAATGGAATACATGGATGTCCAGTGCAGAAACGTCAATTACAAAAGGTGGGGTAATGTGTGCTGCATCACTTGATGTGCTGTGTGACTTCATGCTCAAGGTATGGGACAAAGTTAAAGTAGAGACTGTGATAAAATCTTTTAAAAAGTGCAGTATCTCTTGTGCAATTGGTGTCACGGAAGATGATTTTTTGTGGGACACTGATGACGAAGCTGAGACTGCCTCATCAGATACAGACTGGGACCCATATGATGACATATGGATGTACTCGCTGCCATCTTTGCTTCAGACGATGATAACGAGAGTGATTTTGAAGGGTTCTAAATCTGATGTTGTTTTCAATAAAAATCTCAATGAAAATCTGTCGCTGTTGGGATATTTTTTGTTTTTCAAGGGTCGACTTGTACCCTTGATCAGTGTGGATTGGATTTTGAGCTGAATTTAAGGTCTCAAAAGTATATCCTCAATTTTTGAGAGTTTTTTTTGGGTTTCATGACTCAACTTATACACCGAGATAAACGGTAATAGCCTTGAAATTGTAGTGTGTGGCACACATTTGAGCATGTTTCAAACCATTGTTCCTTTAAAGTTGCATCCCGGTAACCTGTGCATGGCTCATCACTGCTTTACCCACCAAAACTGGACCAATGATGTGTGACCCTTGACCATACGTCTAATACTTACAGCATTATGATTCTATGCGTTGCATTATAACTTATTCATGGAGAATGAGAAGAAGCTGGGGAGACAGCAGTGGTATGTGAGTATACACACACACACACACACACACACACACACTCAAACAACACACACACACACACACACTCTCTCTCTCTCTCTCTCTCTCTCTCTCTCTCTCTCTCTCTCTCTCTCTCTCTCTCTCATAAATATGTGAGCCTTCACAACCTTTCTTGGTTTTCCCTGAATTTCATGGGAGACCTTGTGGTATTGATATGTGGCTGCCATGCAAGGTTTATTTATTCTGCAGTGTTCTGTGTTGGGTGTTGGGAGTAGCTAGAGGATCTAAAGGAAACTGCATTTGGGAGTTGTATAGGAAACATATTAATCCAGAAAATGGTATAAATTATCCCAACAATATTTACACTATTGCAAGTAACATTAATAGAGTGAAACTGTTATAACACCACTTTTTTCCTTGCACTATGGTAATATATATATATTTATTATCTATCTATGTTTTATACTTATTATCTCTTTTTAATTTAATTTAACAAATTTCATTGCATTTTTTTATATATACAAAGTACCTGTTCAGCTGCAGTAAGCGAGAATTTTGGTGCATCTGTACATTTTCCAATGCCTATAACCTATAAATTCATTATCATTATAAAAAATATTTTATGAGAAAGTTAACTGACTTTTAGGATTTTAAATGGCTTTCCCAAGTGGGGACTAAAGCATCATCTATCACTTGTTTGATACACCAAATCTAACTTCTGGACAAATTAGATTTGAACAAGAAAGATACGATGTGGTATGTTTGGGATGCAGTGTTTGCAGACACAAATGGTTTATGGCCTCAATAAAATTAGGAAATGAAATAAGTAAAGGAATGACAGTTCATTATGGGGAGACATATCGTGGCTTTAGGAGGAGACAGCAAGCTTTGTAGACTGGGAAACTGAAATCACATTAAAATAACTCAAAGAACATGTGATGAAACAATGTGAAGGGCAGAATAAAGAGAGGCTATCTCCTTTTAAGGACAATTTACAAAGTTAAAGATTAGAGAGCCTTGAGAGTTTGGTTTCACAGATGTGTAGGGGAAGGGAATTATGTGAGCATTTTGTAGATAATTATGGAATGATAAGGAGAAAAGCTGATATGCTTCTAAAAAGACAGAATTGATCCAAGCACTTATAAAAAGGCAGCAGGAGTGAATATTTATTATTTATTTGGTTTTCAACAATGCCTACTGAGCATCACGTGCCCACACCAGCAAGTCTGATCCCTGGTTGTACTTCTACTCCCGCGTAAAAGCAGAGTCTGAGGACTAGAGCCCCAGTAGTGAATATGGTGAAAATATAGTCAAGGGAGGTGGAGGAGCGCCTCCAGGACTGCTTTGAATCATATTCAAGGACCCATCTTCTAACTCATACATGTCAAAATTTGGCCCGCGATATAATTATATTTGGCCCGGAAGATCATATTAAATATATATTAGAGTTGGCCCGCTGGCCGCTGCGCCAGTATAGCACATGCACACTGAAGGTGAAAATGAAGACGCCGGAGGTGTGGAGGGATCTCAGAGTCCCGAATCCCAGGGATCAGAGCACCGCACTCAGCCCACCCGTCTCCCGGACACACAGACGCGGCTGGAGTTGGGGACCATCCTCGCTGGGTCTGCGCTTCAGCGGCGACGCCGGACCGAACATCTCGTTGGCAATGCCTTCCCCCTCGCTCCGTGCGCAGCGGACCCTGCCTCCCGCTCCTTTTGTTCGAGACGAGCCCGGCGCCGTGAGATCGCAGTTTAATCCCTCTCCAACCATGGGAGGGGGGTGGGAGCTACGCACTCTTCTCAGCCAATTCCTCCACCGCCACGGACGCCGGCATTTAACGGGGGTTTCGGATGCCTTCGTCAGGCGACTGACCTGTTGGTCCAAGACAAGGGGAGAGCGTACAAACTCCACACAGACAGCACCTGAACTCGGGTGAACGTGGAGCTGCGACCCCACATTCCACATCAGGACTGTGTGTAAGATTGGGAGCAGTGAGACGAAAGCTTATTTTGTTCCTGTGATTTAAGCCTTTCTTGGGGTGGGGGGGGGGTCCTTCTCTGACCACTTGCCTAACAATTAACCTAATCAGATGTGGAGTTACCACAATACAACAGTTCTCAACGTTTTTCTTTCCACTCACGTCCCTGTGCCATTGGTGCTCTGTGATTAGTAAGGGATTGCTTAAGGTGGTCTGTGGTGGAAAGAAAAAGTTTGAAGACCACTGCTTTAATCATCCCTCATTGACTCGTCACGTGCTCGGTTTTAGAAGCTAAAGGAAATGGGCCAATGACAATGAAAGAGTTTATCCAAAACTATTATTAAACATTTATTTTAATAAGAAAAAGTTTAACATTACATATGTTGAAAGAAGAGAAAACATGCAGATGTTGTTGAAAATTTTCAATAAATATTTAGTTCGGCCCTCGACTTAGTCCAAGTTTTTAATTTTGGCCCTCCGTGAATTTGAGTTTGACACCCCTGTTCTAACTTGAATGAATATGCCACGGCTGCTATCTTCATCGAGATGCGTGGATGAGTGTGGGCCCATGCACAGATACTGCAAGTACCCCAAACAAAAGCCATGAATGAATCAAGGTGCACAACCTGCTGAGGGCGAGGTCGATGCATTTAAGACTGATGATTCGGACCTCTATAGGAAGTTCAGCTATGACCTATAGTAGGCTATCTCAGCAGCAGAGGTATTTCTTAGGGAAGCTAGAAACAGAGTTAAACACTCGCGAGCTATGGAAGGGATTGCAGCCCATTACATTCTATAACGCAAAGCCGAACATCATAAAAGATTGTGATGGTTCACTACCTGATGAGTTGAACACCTTTTATGCTGGTTTTGAAAAGAAGAATTCAACAATGCCAATAAGAATCCATGCAGAAGCTGATGATATCTGTCTGAGTGTAAAATCGGAACATACTTCAAGAGAGTGAAACCTTGCAAGGCATCAGGCCCTGATGGCATACCTGGCAGGGTACATAAAATCTATGCCAACCAACTAGCTGGAATGTTCATGGATATTTTCTATCTCATTGCTGGAGTCAGAGGTTTCCACTTGTTTCAAAAGGGCTGGTGCCCAGGAAGAGCAGAGTGAGCTGCCTCAATGACTATCACCTAGTAGCTCTCACATCTCCTGTGATGAAATGCTTTGCAAAGTTGATCGTGGACAGAATCAACTCATACCTACGTAAAGATCTGGACCCAGTGCAATATGCCTACTGTCACAATTGCTCCAATGTAGATGCAATCTGACTGGCTCTGTGCTCAGCTCTGGATCACATAGACAACAGCAACATGTTCATGAGGCTACGCTTCATTGATTACAGCTCAGATTTCAACACCATTATACTTTCTTATGTGTCAGCAAGCTTGAAAACCTGGGCCTCTGTACCTTCCTCAGCAACTGGATCTTTGACTTCCTCATTGGAAGACCACAGTCAGTACGAATCAGATACAACGTCTCCTCCTCACTAACAATCAACACCAACTTCCTCATTGATGTCTCTGTTGGCAAAATCACAGACAGAAATGAGAAAGTGTACAGGATTGGGATAAATCAGCTGGTTGTGCAGTGTCACAACACAGCATTTCACTCGATGTTAGCAAAACTGATTGTGGGTTTCAGGAGGGGGAAATCTGTAGAACACAAACCAGTTCTCATAGAGGGGTCAGCAGTGGAAAGGGTTAAGAACGTCAAATTCCTGTCATCTAGGCTGTCATCTATCCGGGAGTCTCTATGTCGATGCAATCATGAAGAAGGCTCACTAGCGACTACATTTTGTGAGGAGTTTGAGATTTGGTATGTCACTGAAGACTCTTGGGGACTCTTGAACCATAGATATCATCCTGTTTGCTTGCATCCCTGCCTGGTATGGAGTTACCAATTCACATGACAGGAAAAATCTGCAGAGTATTATGAACTCAGCCAGTCTTCACTCCATTGAGGACACCTATAAGAGGTGGATTTTAATTAAGGAAGCCTCTATCCTCAAGGATCCTCACCACCCAGGCCATGCCCTCTTCTCACTGCTAACATCAGGAATGAGACACAGGAATCTGACGATGAATACCCAGTGGTTCAGGCACAGCTTCTTCCTTTCTACCATCAAATTTCTGAATGGACAAAGAACCAAACACTACTTCTTTTCATTTCCACTATTTTAAAAAATGTAATTTATAGTAATTTTGCTCAATGACGCTGCTGCAAAACAATGAATTTCATGACATGTTCATGACAATAAATTCTGATTCTATTCTTTTCTTTCTTTCTTTTGAATATTTTATTTTGAGAATTTTCAATCACCTTGCAGTCAAAATAAAGAATTATCAAAAATTAAAACATCAGTACCCATAATATTAACAAAATAATACAAATATCAGTCCACATGTTGATATTAAAGAAAGTAAGTAAAAAGAAGAGTTTAGATGTGTGTCAATTATTATAAAGAAAGAAAAATTACAATAATACTACAAAAATGCAAATTCCATGTCCATGCTGAACCAAAGGGGGAAAAGATAATAGAACAAGAATAGAGAGAAAGAAGATCAAAATTAGAGAACCCTCCCACCACCTCCCCCCCAGAAAAAAAAGAAGAAAGAAGAAAATGTAAGAAAAGAGAAAGAATAAGAAAAAGAAAAGATTGGCTTCACTTCGGATTAACGCCACTCCCATCAAGGGACAAATAACCTGACTTATCTAGGGTCCTCATCGCTGCGAGCATCAGGGGAAGAGACAGGAGGGGGGAATCATTAAAGATTTACACCAATGTACCTTAGATATGAATTCCATATTCTTAAACATACATCATACCTGTAACAGATGATCTTCTCCAGGGGAACACAATTATGCATTTCTATCTTCCAGTGGGCTAAACCTAGTTGGGAATCAGATTTTCTTGCCCACTGCTAAAGTGAGCTTAACAAATTTTAATTTGTGTTTCGACAGGCTCATTTTAGGTGTTACATCTTCTAAATTCCTCAATAAAAATAATTCAGGTACCCGATGGTATTGAATTCCAGTAATTTTTTTTTCCAAATTTTCCCAGAAAGGCCTCACTTTAGGGCATGAGCAGGTTGAAGGCAAAAAAGTACCTATTTCTTGACCACATCAAAAACATTGGTCTGATATTTCCAATTTGTATTTATGTAACTTTTGTGTTAATTATACTTAAGTTGTGTTGGTGTCTTTTGTAGAACTCAAAAGATGCAGCAAGGAGGACTTCCCTTGTACTTCTCTATATATGACAATATACACATTGTCATATACACATTTCCCTTTCTTTCTCATTTTCAATGCTAAGGCAGTAATATGGAATGTATACAGTCAGATTGTATTCTTCTCTTCTGGATAATCTATTTTACTTTTGTGTCTGTCAAAGCAATGTAAATGGTACAATAGGATGCCAACAGATTAATTGTTTCAGTTCTCAGATATTTTAGAGAAATGAGGATTTTGTTTCCAAGGATGAATAATTGTGAGATTTATTGGAGTATTCAAAGTTATGAAAATCCCTACTAATTCAATATTTGTCAAAAAACAATCAATAAGTAAATAAATTTGAGAAGCTGTTATAGACACTTCATAGTGGTTGTTAAAGGAAGTAGAAAATACTTGATTTTTTAAAAAAATGACCTGGAAGTAGAACTCAGTAGACAGTAATTTGCGGAAAATAATATTTGCAACATAAATGTAGTCAGTCTCCTTCACAATATAAAATTATACAATTCTTCAGCATTCTTGTTGCAGCATCTGAAGCTACACCAGCAAAGCGAAGGAAAATGATTTAGTGGCAGAATGTTTTTGCTGCCTTTCTGCATTTTAGATTAGTAGCACCGAGTAGCCACAACACTTTTGCTGTGAAGCTCCAGATGGCGCTGTCAGTGTAACGTTATGCCACTTGGTATAACTTTACCATCAATCAACTGAGTTCCAGTAATTTATCACTTCTGTTTGCAGTACTGTAGATGGTGCTGCAAAAGCATTTCACAAAGTATGGCAGACATCTTGTAAAAGACAAATAAGAAGAATTCCATTGTGCTTCCCTGACATCATGCTTCAGCTTTTGGCAAGTTAATGCCAATTCCACTCCCACTCGCTAGCTCCTTCTTTTCAATAGTTGGATATTCTCTTCCCACTATTGTTACTAATTAGACACTTGACACTTAGTCTTCCTATATTAATTTTCTCCAGACTTTCACCACATTTCATTCATTTTAATGACCACGTTTATTTATTCTTTAACATATTTTGATTTTGTCATCTCATACCTTTTATTTTCTGTTACCGCCAACTGCTTCTCCCCATTACATATCCTCTCCCTATTCCATATTCTGGACCCTTATCCTGCAGAATAGCCTGCCCAAACTGCACAGAACTTCACGACTTTCTTTATCCTCTTTTTTTTTCTGTATCTCAAGCATTTCTATTTGCACTTTGTCCTCCCAAAATTTCTTCCCAGTTTTTCTATCTACTACCAATTTTTCTGCCCTACCTTTTGCCAGAGTATTTTGGTTACTTCTTCCAACATTATAACTAATTTTGTGACCCCTCTCCCCAGCTTCCCCCAGCTCTTCTTTGATATTCTTCCAGCAACCTTCAATTTAGTGTTCTTTCTGGAGACAACAAATGGCCCACTCTGGTCTCTCACTATACCCTACTATTCCCCATTCATACATCAACAAAATAACTATTAACTCAGCAGATTCAATTATATTAAAGAAAGACTTTAGAAATGATCATATTGCACATCTATTACTCAGACAAAACCTGCTATTTGTTTTCAATGGTAAATTAATGCTCATCCTGACTGATGTATGAGCATCTGCATCTAAAGTGTTGAAAATGAAATTTGGCACCATGTAACCAAGCAATGCCATGTCATAAATATTCTACTTTGAAAGACTGTAGAGCATCTTCTTGATAGCAGACAGTGATTTATAATTCAAGACAGAGTTAGAAAAACAAGTCATCCATAGCACGTATTCATTTGTATAATTGCACTTGAGATTTGATGCTTGTTTTTTTTTACCTCTAGCTTCCTGGTTTCCATGGTTCGAGAGATAATGTAGACCTTGTTCTAAAAATAATCTTGTCTTCTAGATTAGGAAAATTATTTCACTTGCATGGCAACATTTAACATTTGCAGGGATTCCCAAATGAATAAGAACAAAAATATTTCATCTTATGTGTGTCTATAAGAAGGTTGACGTTGTCATTTGCCTTTCCTTTCACCTTCACATCGATCACAGCTTATCAGATTTGAAGGAATAGATATTTTTCTGTTGCTTTTTTTTCTGTTCCTAGTAAAATTAAAGAAGGGAATGGTATTTTGAACAAGTCATAATTCAGAAAGTGGAATCAACATATTGTTAATGAACTTTCCTTCAACTCACAATGCTTAAAAATATTTTTATTGGTGAGTAATGTTTAACCTCTGTTTGGGAAGAGGAGATTTACAGATTTGTTTTAAAGCATACTGCTGTTCCCCTTTAAGGCTCACTGGAATTGCTAACTATCCCATGATTTTTAAGAAATGTCTTTTTAACCCTGTGACTTTTATCCAACCCAAACTAGCCCATGAAATAATATAACCATATAACAGTTTACAGCACGGAAATAGACCATTTCGTCCCTTAAAGTCCGCCCCAGTTCACTTGAACAACTCCACTAGTTCCCCCCTCCCACTCTCCGCCTATAACCCTCCAACCTCCTCATATCCATGTACACATCTAACCTTCTCTTAAATGACAGAAATGACCCTGCCACAACTATCTCCTCTGGAAGATCACTCTGCCACCACTCTTTGAGTGAAGAAGCATCCTCTAACATTCTCCTAAAGTTTTGCCCTCTTACCCTTAACTTATGCCCTCTTGTTCCAACCTCCCTGCCGTTAGGGGAAAGAGTCTACTCACGTCTAGTCTATCTATTCCCTTCATAATCTTAAATACCTTTATCAAATCCCCTCTCAACTATCTATGTTCCAATGAATAAAGTCCTAGTCTCCTTAATCTTTCTCTGTAGTCTAGTTGTTGTAAGCCAGGCAACTTTTTTGTAAATTTTCTCTGCACCCTCTCCACCTTATCTATATCCTTCCTATAATTTGGAGACCAGAACTGAACACAATACTCCAAACCTGGCATCACTAATGTCTTAAACAGTCACAACATTATTTTCCAGCTCCTATACTCTATGCTATGATTTATAAAGGCCAGCATACCATATGCCTTCTTAACCACCCTGTCTACATGGGAATCCACCTTCAAGGAATGCTGTACCATAACTCCAAGATGCCTCTCTTCCTCTGCATTCCTCAATGCCCTCCCCTTAACTGCATATATCCTATTTTGGGATTTTTTTCCAAAATGCAGCACCTTGCACTTGTCTATATTAAATTCCATCTGCCATCTTTCAGCCCACTTTTTCAAACAAACCAAATCCTTCTATAATCCAAGAAAAACTTTCTCACTATCCACCACTCCCCCTATTTTTGAATCGTCTGCATATTTGCTTACCCAGTTAACCACCCCCTCATCCAAATCATTAATATAAATGATAAACAACAAGGGACCCAGCACCGATCCCTGAGGCACAGCGCTCATCACAGGCTTCCATCCTGACAGACAGTGGCACATAAGAGTGGCAGACAGATCAAGATTTATGGATTTTTAGGGGAAAAAAAAGCATTCATGGTGCTCATATGGAAGCTGGTGATTCTTTGCCTGTGCAGAGCAAGAGCAGGGAATCTTCTTGAAAGTAAATCACAATGTCTGCAGCCTATCGTGTTTCTCTCAGCCTTGGAGATGATGCCATCTTTCTGAAGTGAAGCTCAGGACATTAGACTCAGGGAGAGGTATAGATTTGGACCTCAAGTCCCTTTGTTCTTCCACACTATTAAATATTTGACCATTAACCCTTGTTAATGACCTTGAAAAATGTATCACTGCACATATCTGGATTAAATGCCATCAGCCACTTTTCTGCCCAACTCAGCATCCTGTCTACATCCTTTTGTATCCTACGATGACCACAATCCACAAATCCTCTGATCTTTGTATCATCTCCAAACTTACAGACCTATCCTTCCACTTCTTCATCTAAGTCAGTGGGTTTCAACCTTTTTCTTTCTATCGGTGCTCTGTGATTGCTTAAGGTGGTAAGTGAGTGGGAAGGTTGAGAACCACTGCTCTAGACCTAATTGTTACTGAAATATTTTGCTTGAGACAAATTGTCATTGGCCCATCTCCTTTGGAGTTATGAAACTGTGCACAAAATGAGTCAATTAGGTATAATTAAAAGAGTGGTTTTCAAACTTTTTCCTTCCACCCACGTACCACCTTAAGCAATCCCTTACTAATCACAGAGCACCTATGGCATAGGGAATACTTAAAGTGGTGTGCGAGTGGAACGAATAAGGTTGAGAACCACTGGTCACTTATAAAAGTCACGAAGTCCTAGAACAGATCTCTGCAGAACTGCATTAGTCACTGATCCCCAAGCAGACTACTTTCTGCCCACTACTACTCTCTGCTTTCTGCATGCAAGCCAATTCTGAATCCACCCAGCCAAGGTTCCATAGATCCTACGGCTCATGACTTTCTGAACCAGTCTCTCATTTGCCCTGGCTTTTACAGACAAGCGCAGCATTTGGTAATTGTTGTTCCAGGGAGCTCTGGAGGAGGGTGAGAAATGTTATGAACTCAACAGTCTTGATGATGTTTTTGAATTACATTGTACAGCCGGCACTGTGCTTCACCATTGTTGAATATACTGCTACTTATGGAGTCACTCTCTCTCATGAATTGTTCATGCCCAATTGTGATTGGCCCATGGACAAGTGCCTATTTTATAAGTTCAGGTGAAATTAATGACTCTTTAGTGGGATATGGACTATCAGTGACTGACACCTTGGAGTTGAAGAGAGTAGGTAATGCTTGACTGCTCAATTTTAATTGATTTTTTTCCCCCAGAATATTAATATACACACAATAGAATCCAATGGATAGTATAGATTTAGAAATGTATTTTAAAAGCACTGAACATTTAAGTGAAAGTCACTGCAAGTATAAAGTAATGACCAGGAGGTGTTGGAGAAATGTATGAAAAACACAAAAATGTGGGTGGAGGCTACTTGGCCCTTGGAGCCTACACTACGATACTATATGATTGCAGATGAACTTGTGCAGGGTTAAATGTAGTCCTTCATATTGTTGCCTTCTTTGCTTCCTGAAAAAAAGAAAGAAAAGTCTCCAACCACAAAAGAATCTGACCATATATGGTGATAATCTGACATACATTAAAAATTTAAAAAAAAAATTATTTAACCAATCCATTTGCTCCCTATCTCAAACCACTCAAAGGTGGCAGTGAGGTATTCTCTGAACCATTGTGTATGCTGAAGGTATTACCAGAGTAGTTGGATAGTGAGATCCAATTTATTTTACTTGGTGCTAATAAGGGATTGATGTATGAAGACTTCTAGCTGGCATTGATGTAGTAGTCGTGAGCTCCTGCCAACTTCTAATACCTTCCATCTTTTCACTCAATTTTTTTTACCTGAGGGTTTGAATCTTGGCTCCACTGCCTGTTTTTACTACTATAACACAGAATGTCTGAAATTAAGCAATGAAGGAGGTTGAGGCGGAAGAGGTTCCCCTTAACTTAGAAATGGCTACCAAAATGATGAAGATATAATCTCAAGAAATAACAAAGAAACTTACAGTAACTATGGAAAAGCATTCACGAGAATTAGAGGTTAAGGTGAACAAAGTTCTAACTGCTATTCCATCAACTGAAGAATGCCTGGATGACACAGAGAAAGAACTAGTCACTGTGAATAGCAGCCTCGAGAAGCTGGAATTCAACATGCTGCCAGTAACAAAAAATTAATGTCCGCCTTGTTGGCCTGGAGGGACAGAGCAGATCCAAAAATATCCATATCTTGGGATTAAAAGAAGATACCAAAAACAGACAGTTGCCTATACAAGTTTTTACCAAGTTACTGAGATATTTGTAAAAAGATTTGCTTGGTGTGAGCCTGTATGAGAACGAGCACATTATTCACCTTTTCCAAAATCAGCTTCTGAAGAAAGTCTGATTGGTAATTCTCCATTTCCACTACTTTCAACAAAAAAAAAAATCAGGTCATTCGAGAGGCTTGACAAAAGAAAGATCTGAGCATTCAAGACTAGCATATCAGATTTGTGGAAGACTTCTGCTCTGAGGTAAAGGTGATGAGGCAAAAATTCCATCTGGTCAATGAGAAACTTTTCAAGTAGGGTTTTAGGCCAGTGTTGTATCTGGCCTGACTAAGAGTCGTCTTGAAAGATGGTCAGGAGAAAGTCATATACTCTGTGAAAGAAGCCCAGGAAGTTTTTGGACTTGAATTGAGTTGGCTTGCTTTGTCTCCATCAAAGAAGATTTGAGTATCGGCCAACCCAGTCTCCATTGTAAAGTTGGACTTGGACTGAATTTTCTTCCTTTTTCTTGATTGAATAAGGATGAGTAGAGACCGACTCCTTTTTCATTTCACCATTCGTTTCAGTTTTAATTGACTCGTGGTCTGCAGTATGAAGATGGTTGCTGTGCTGCAGCAAGAGTTAACTTCCTTTGTGGGAGATGGTCGAGTTTATTTTGAAATGGGGGGTCTTTTATTTTTGGTTTGTTTGAATTTGATGTGGTCTATTATTTGGTATTGGTAGTTTGAACCATTTTGGAGTGTGGGGTGGGGGGGAGGGAGGAAACTTTTCCTCCTCTCACCTTTTATTTTATTCCTGGACTATTCATGAGTGAAGTAGAGGGGAGGGGTGGGGTAAAAATCTTTTTTTTTTTTGCAAATTATATGGTTTAGCTTCTTAAATTTATTTTCAAAGATATTTATACAAGTTTAACATTTATTTTATGTTTATCATAAAATAGAAGTGTAGAATTGGGTTTGGTTTTTAAGAAATTACTGATACTACAGATGATAATAATGCACATGCTAGTGGAATGCGTGTTATTTCTGTTTATATTTTAAGCTGGGATTTTTGTCTGAATTCTTAACAGAATTATTACATTTGTTATTTGCTGACATTGCCTTTAGATACAGGTTATTCTTTAACATTGGAGAAGTGGCACATGGGATTTATTTCTTTTGGGGCACAAAATTAGTTATAAAGCTATTGTCCATGTGTTCAAAATACTTGTACATGTTGGATACTGGTTAGTTTAATTTTTTACAGAATTATTTTGTCATGGGAAAGATATAAACCACACATGTCAAACTCTGGCCCGTATAATTATATTTGGCCCGCAAGATCATTTCAAAAATGTATTAGAGGTGGCCCGCCCTGCAGCGAGAGCCGATGCTGTTTTTTGGTAATGTCACCCCCACATCCTCCCCCTTCATTGCACATCCTTCCCCATTGTAACACGAGAAATTGTAACACGAGAAGTCTGTCGATGTCATCAGCTGGCAAGCCGGTTGGAAGGCTCCCCGCACAACCAGTCATTTCTCCCACCTGTCGAGCGGTGCGCCTGTGATTTCCTGTCGGCGCGACGGGCATGGCAGGCTGTGCACGGCCCCCGGGCAGCGCGAGCCCCGTGCGACTGGCACCGGATGGCCCTTCCACAGCGTGAGCGCACTTCTCTCGGTCACCACGGTCTTCAGCGCTTGCACCCGCGCGGACCCCAGGGATGGCTGGTTCGGCCCTGCATGTGAAGAGAGAGATGGTGGCTGTCCGCAAAGGCTGATCGACAGCGCACTGGGCCAGAGTGGGTGGGCAGAGGGTGTAGGTGAGGAGTAATGGAAAGGGGAAGTTATGATGGTGCGCAGGGCCGTTAGAGGGAGGGATGAGTAGAAGGAGGGGTGGATAGGGAAGAGGCAAAAGGGGAGGGGCAGGGTGAGTAGGGGAGGGGTGATTAGAGGGTGAGAGACGGGTAGAGGGAGGAACAGGTTGAGGGGAGAGGCAGTAGAGGGGTGTGTATAGGATGGGGGTGGGTAGAGGCAGAGCGAGTGGAGTGAGGGGTGAGTAGAGGTTGGGTAAAGGACTGGTCAGGTAGAGGGATGGTGGGTCGAGAGTGAATAGAAGCCTAGAGCCTGAGGAGTGAGCAGGAAATGCTGAGTCCTGATGCAGGCCAAAATGGACACAGCCTGTGAATGCTGACTACATCTCCACAGGGACCAAATATGTTTCCCTCAGGTCAAGCAAAGGGTGAACTTGAGCTACCTACTCCTGACCTGTAACATTATCCTCCTAAAGTTATATCCTAAAGTTTAACATTACATATGTTGAAAGAAGAGAAAACATGCAGATGTTCTTGAAAATTTTCAATAAATATTTAGTTCGGCCCTCGACTTAGTCCAAGTTTTTAATTTTGGCCCTCCGTGAATTTGAGTTTGACACCCCTGATATAAACTGTTTTTGTCTTTTAACTACAAGGAACAATAAGATCAATAGCAGAAGCAATTTGGGTTGGACATATTGTTGTTGTCCTTCAGTTCAGGGAGGAATGGAAGGGAGGGGGTTTATTTGGGTTTCTTTTGGATCTTCAAGATAACTTGTCTCTTGTGTTTTATTTTCTTTGTATTTCTGTATGGATCGAAGGTTACAGCATTTGAGGTGGTAACAGATGTGGGTGGAGCATCCAATTATTACTGATTAATATTAATTAAATGTGATGATTTATTTTTTAAAGAGCATCTTGTGGAATGTTCAAGGCATGAATGGGCCAATCAAATCAGAGGTATTTGCCTATGCTGGACATTTAAAGGCAGATTTTTTTTCCAAAGAAACTCGCATTATGAATTCTGATAAGGTCGGATTAATGTTTAAATGGAGGGGACAATGTTTTCAGTCCTCTTCTGATGCTAATGTTAGAGGAATTTCTATAATAATCAATCAAAATATTTCATTTATATTTCATAATAGCATATCAGATAAACAAGGTCATTACATTAATCTAGCAGGTAAATTATTTAATAAAATGGTTGTGTTGGCAAATATATATACCCTGGATATTGATGAGCTGCCATTTTTTGAAAAAAATGTTTTCATCCCTACCTGATTTAAATCAATACTCTTTGATTTTAGTCGCAATTTCAATTGTTAGTTAAATATCGTTCTAGATATTTCCCCCCACTAGACCAGTCACCCTTAACAAATCTGCAGCTGTAATTCATACTTTAAAAAAAATCCTAATAATAGAGAATATTCATTTTTTTAATGTACATCATTCTTATTCTAGAATTGATTACTTTTTAATGAACAACCAATTGATCATGACCAAAACATGTGACTATCAAAGAATAATTAGATTTGATCATGCTCCTGTTATTTTGAATTTGGCTTTACAAAAAGGCAATGGTAGTTTAATATTCCTTTACTTTCAGATACAGATTTTCTAGATTTTATGGAAAAGCAAATATAATTTTTTTTACTACTAATTCTTCCCCATCCATGTCTAATGTGATAGTATGGGATACAATGAAAGGTTATTTGAGATGGTAAATTATTTCTTACACAGCTAATATTAAGAAGACCAAAAAAGAAAGATTAGAATTAATTAATCAAATTAAACAAATTAATTTACGACTTGCTCAAGATAAAAAAATCTGGACTTGTATAAAAGTAGAATGGAACTTAAATCCAAATTTGACCTTCTTTCTACCTACCCTATTGAACAGCAATTGTTAAGGAGTAGGAGTTACTTTTACATTCATGGGGAAAAATTGGATCAGTTGCTGGCAAGACAATTAAAGTGAATATCTGCTTTTTTTTAAAAAAAAACAAATTAATAAGTTTTTAATGGGAGATGGCAAGACCACGACTGATTTTTTTAAATAAATGATACTTCCAGAGAATTTTACTCCAAGCTTTATACCTATGAATTTAATAAAGACTATATTTTAATGTAAAACTTTTTAGATCACCTTAATTCTCAGAACTGTTGTACAAGTTGGAGGTTTCTACTTCTCAGGAGGAAATAATATTAGCTATTTCCTCCATACAATCTGGTAAATCTTCAGGACCAGATGGTTATCCAGTTGAATTTTATAAATTTTTTTCCAAATGGCTTGCACCTCACCTAACTTCGATGTTTGATGATTTTTCTAAAGATGGGAAGCCTCCATCATCTTTTAATGAGGTGTGTGCATCTCTTTTTTTGAAAAAATGGAAAGATCCTGTCAAATATGCTTCATACAGACCTATATTATTACAATGTAGATATAAAGATATTATCTACAATTTTGGCCTGTAGATGAGAAAATATTTTACCATTAATTATTGGTCTTGATCAAATGGGCTTCATTACTCTTACTATAATATTCCACAATGATAATTAAAAGATTTATAACCAACATGTACATAAAGCTGCAAGATTACGAAAATGAAATAAACTATAAACCTAATCAGAAGTGGGCAAAGGATCTAAACATAAAGATAAAAAATGAAGTATGGGAAAAGTTATGTTCTGGAACCATGAAGAATACAATAAACACAAAGTTATGCATGATACAATATTTAATTGGTCACACAGGGTATATATTACTCCTCAAAAATTAAAAAAATGAGATTCAACATTATCGGATAGATGTTTTCGCTGTAAGAAGGAAATGGGAACAACACTGCATGCAACTTGGACATGTACAAAAGTAAATACATTTTGGGAAGAATTAAATCAGATACTAAATAAAATTACAAAAAAATAACATACCAAAAGAAACAAAGATATTTCTTTTAAGTAACATAAGAAGTAGAGAATTAGGCCTCAAATTGGATAAAGTGCAAAAAATAATTCATTATGATAGCATTAGCGATAGCAAACAAAAATGTATAATGTCAACATGGAAAATGGAAGAGAGCATGAGTATACAGCAATGGTACATGGAAATGAATAAATGTATTCCATTGGAAAAAATAACATATAATTTAAAAAATAAAGTCCCAGTGTTTGAACAAATTTGGGAACCGTACATGGAACATATCAGAGAGAGCTTGCCTATGATCTCCATCCCCTAAAATGAGAATGAAAATGATAAGAAGACAAAATGGCTAGATTCAGTTGTAATAAATAGATGACACATTTTTATTGTTTATTTTCCTTTGTGTGGAGATATTGTTTTATGGTTTTATTGTATTGTATATGTTGAATATTTATGGGTTTTGGAGGGGGTGGGTAGAGGGGAGGGAGGGAAAGGGGAAAAAAAGGGGAGAAATACCACTGTGTAAATTTAATGAGAATCGTTTGTACATATTTTGGTTGATATGGTTCATAGTGTCAAAAATAAAAAAAATATTTAAAACAAGAAGAAGAAGTACTATTGTCTTCATCTCAGAAGTAAATTTTAGCTGTTACCTCATTGATAGCTAGATAGGCAATCTTGATGAAATGGAAAGATAGCGCTCCACCTACTCGTATTCAATGGTTACAGGTCATGTCCTTCCGAAGTTTAGAAAAAAAATCAGATATAATTTTAAAGATGTAAAGGTGACTTTTTACAAGACATTGGGCCTATTCATGGATTATTACTATAATGTAAAGAATTGGGGTATTTGGATGCTCCTGAGTAGAGTTGTCTGGTTTCTGAATGTTATCTTTCATTTCCTAAGTATATTAAATATGCAAATTAACCTTGTTTGCAGGAGAGGTTTGTTCAATGGGGGTAGTCCAATTTTTTTTTCCTTTTGAAGTGTTTTGAAAATGGCTTTAATTGAGAATGGTACACACAATGTATACTATTTATCAGAGGTATTATTTGAGGTACAAATTATCTGCCTTTTCTTGTACTTCAACCCATGTATTGGATTATATATGGATTTTTATTAAACTTTATTTTTAAAAGTTGGTGAAATTCCAAATTGAGATGGTGTGTAATTTCTAAAACAAATGGGAGCATAAAGTCTCTCAAGTCTTGGTGTACATTGGTACAATTGAAATTGGTTTAATCTTAAAGGGAATATTCATGTGCTCCTGCAGCTGCACTTCTTAATCATCTCAGTGACAGCATACATTTTGAATTAGTTGTGTTGATGTCACTTTTGTGCATTTTGTAAATGATACATTATTTTAATTTTGCATGGCAAAAAGCCCTTCTAGCCCATGAGTCTGTGCTGCCCAATTAACTCATGTAACTAATCAACTTAGCAACCCCATATGTCCTTGGATTGTGGGAGGAACCGGAGAACCTATAGGAAATCCTTGCAGTCACAGGATAATGTACAAGCTCTTTAGAAACAACAGCAGATTTGAACTTGGGTCACTGGCGCTGTAATAAAGTTGCGCCAACTGTGCTGCTCTAATGCTGCATTCATAGTAGTCCAGTGCTAGGCAATTAAGGTGAGGGCACAATGTAATGTCTGAAATGCAATGAAATCCCTTGTGTATTATTAGAGCTGTACTATTTAAGCAAGGAGAGAAAAAAAACTATTATAGTGAGGATCAAAGCAGTATTTTTCAGGGTCCCTTCAAAGAAACTTAGGCCTTCCCATGCCCCAAGCTTTTATCTGACTCACAAATTGTGTACACCTCCAAGCCTCTCCTCAACACTTATTTTACATTGGTTATGTTTCTCTGTAGGTTCCATGGTGGTTATTTGCTACCTTAAATATTGCTTTGCTCCTCCTCTCAAGTTAAAAAAAAATCCACTACATTAAGTGATTTATGAGATATATTCTTTAAATTTAAAATCTATTTTTAAAATTGATATTCCTCCTGAAGAGGAATACCAATTATCTCCATGCTGGGGATGATTCACTAAGGTTCTGCAGTTTTTTTTTTCTTGTCATCCTCTTACCCTCTGAAAGTAAATGGTTTTAGTTTGTTACAGTTTGACATAAATAAAATATATTATAAAGCCATATTTTGTAGATGGTGAACAATCTTTGTCAGAAGGGGTGCAATGTGTCTAGTTCATTCTATTGCTTGTGTAAATATTATGTAGGGCATGCTCTTTTCGGAATGGCAGGCCCAGGAAATGGACACTTCATTCCTTACACAGGGTGGGACTTGATAGTTAGGAACTACTCTGCATCTTTTAAGAATCAATGTTGTATCAAACATCTAAAACAAAGAGCCAATTATCAAGAGGTGCAGACAGAAAATTAGATCTGTTTTTTTTTCTTCCAACAGACATTATTAAGCTTGTCAATCTGCAGGTTGAATAATATTGGAGTTGTATACAGGGAAGCTGTATGTTCCACATCCATTTGTGTGGATCCTTCTATGTTGATTACCCTTTTCTGTTGAATCACCACTGATTTCTTTTAGTTATTACTAATAAAGATTTTACGTTTTAATAAAATGTCTGTGTGCAGACATTCTCTCTTAATGAGTTTATACTGCTTCATTGCAAAATAATTATGCAGTTTATACTATTTTAAAAATCATCAAGAACTTAATTCTCAGTTCAAACTTTGAGTTGGTCCCATGGAAGTGACCTTGCATATCACAAATTATTTCCCATCATTAGTGATTTTTCTGCACATGACTTGGTGATCTTATACCTGATGCTCTTTACACGGCTGCATGAATATTAAAGATGATTTGTTAGTCTGCTTGCAGAGGAACTAAACATAAATCATCTGCCTCCTGCTCCTGGCCTGCCTTCTATTTAATCTATGGCACTGGACTCGTCCAGTCTAGTAACAACAGACATAACTTTGTATTAGATCCACTTTTTAATATGTTCCAACAACAAAATTACACCGGTCTTACCTGCACCTCATTATTTCATTACTAACACTTTGTTTGTTCAAAGTTCAGATTTATTGTCAGAGTACTGGTACATAAATAACATCACATACAACCTTGACATTCTGAATTTCTACTTATTGGTAGTGCAACTATAAGAGATATGTATACAAGAGAGCAAAATGTAAACAAACTGTGCAATATGGGAAATAAATATTCATTAATATATAATGTGCAAAGTGTGAGTCCTTAAATAAGTCTCTATTTGAGTTTATTGATCAGGAGTCTGATGGTGGAATGGTAGCAACTGTTCCTGAACCTAGTGGTACGAGTCTTGCATCGATACCTATTTCCTGATGGCAGCAGGGAGAACAGAGCATGTCTTGGGTTGTGTGGATTCTTGATGATTGCTGTTGCTATCTGATGGCAGCGTTCTATGGAGATTTTTCTTGATGGTGGGGAGAGTTTTGACTGTGATGTATGCATTCATGACCATTTGCAGGGATTTCTGTTCCAATGTATTGGTGCACCAATACCAGATGGTGATGCTGCTGGTCAGCACACTTTCCATTGCATGTTGGTGGAGGTTTGCCAGTATTTTCAATGTCAAACCAAATCTCTCCAAAATCCTAAGGAAGTAAAGGTTCTGATATGCTTTCTTCCTGGATGCTCGTGTGTTGTGTCGAGGAAAGATCCTCTGAGATAGTGACTCACAGGAGTTTAAATTGGCTCACCCTCTCCACATCTGATCCCCAATGATCACTGGATTGTACATCTCCGCATTTCTTTTCTTAAAACCCACAATCAGCTCCTTGGTTTCGGTGACTTTGAGTGAGGTTAGACACAGACTCGCCAAGGCAAATAGCGCCTTTGGAAGACTACACAAAAGAGTCTGGAAAAACAACCAACTGAAAAATCTCACAAAGATAAGCGTATACAGAGCCGTTGTCATACCCACACTCCTGTTCGGCTCCGAATCATGGGTCCTCTACCGGCATCACCTACGGCTCCTAGAACGCTTCCACCAGCGTTGTCTCCGCTCCATCCTCAACATCCATTGGAGCGCTTTCATCCCTAACGTCGAAGTACTCGAGATGGCAGAGGTCGACAGCATCGAGTCCACGCTGCTGAAGATCCAGCTGCGCTGGATGGGTCACGTCTCCAGAATGGAGGACCATCGCCTTCCCAAGATCGTGTTATATGGCGAGCTCTCCACTGGCCACCGTGACAGAGGTGCACCAAAGAAAAGGTACAAGGACTGCCTAAAGAAATCTCTTGGTGCCTGCCACATTGACCACCGCCAGTGGGCTGATATCGCCTCAAACCGTGCATCTTGGTGCCTCACAGTTTGGCGGGCAGCAACCTCCTTTGAAGAAGACCGCAGAGCCCACCTCACTGACAAAAGGCAAAGGAGGAAAAACCCAACACCCAACCCCAACCAACCAATTTTCCCCTGCAGCCGCTGCAACCGTGTCTGCCTGTCCCGCATCGGACTTGTCAGCCACAAACGAGCCTGCAGCTGACGTGGACTTTTACCCCTTCCATAAATCCTCGTCCGCGAAGCCAAGCCAAAGAAAAAGAAATTCAGCCAAGTTTTCAATTTCCCTCCGTTATACTGATTCATTGGCCCTTTTTATACAACCCATGACAGAGGTATCAACAGCAAATTTGCTGATGGCTTTATTATCGTACCAAGCCACACAGTTGTAGTTGCAAGGCAAGAGGATCAGGTGGCTAAGAATGCAACCCTGTGGTGTCCAGTACTGATGGAGATTGTAAGATGTTCTTACCACTCCTCACTGATTGTGGTCTGGTGGTGAGGAAATCCAAGATCCAATTACATAGTGACTATTGAGGTCCAGGTCATATAGTTGGCTAATCAGTTTTGATGGGATGATGGCGTTGAATGCTGGACGATAGTCAATAAAGAGGATGTATGCATCTTTGCTGTTTAGGTGTTCCAGAGCTTTGTGTAGAGCCAATGAGATGGCGTCTGCTGTAGGCATGTTATTCCAGTTGGGGTAAATTGGAACGGATCCATGTCACCCCTCAGACAGGAGCTGTGCTTCAACACCAACCTCTCAAAACACTTCATGGTGCAACTGGTCGGGAGTCATTTTGGTAGCTGACCACACTCTTGTTGTTCACAGGTATGATTGAGGCCTGTGTTGTGTATGTGAAGAAACCTGTTCAATGAGTCCCAAGAGAAATAAAGCTGAATACATGATGGCTGGACAGTAGATTTTATTTATGTGTGTAGGGATAAAAGCCCCATGCCCCATACCCCACACCCCACTCCCCAGATTGTACGACACACTCACAACCCCTCGGAGATATAAAGCTTTATAATTAAGTTACAACATACAATACCAGCCACTCCTTAATATAGGGCAGTCACAGCTCTTAAATACTCTAAACTATACCAATTTTTCAAGAGGTGCAGGCAGAAAATTAGATTTGTTTTTCCTAAACACACAATGTTTAGTTATAAACACACAGTTTTTTTCTAAACTGATTTCTAAACATACAATGCACAGCTCCCAACCCTTTGACTGTGCACTCCTTACCCATGACTCTACAATATTTCCCACAGTTCCCAACCTGGAGTGCAGTTCAGGTTCATCTCAGAAGAGAAGGAGGCTGATGGATCACATGTGGTGGGCTTTGTATTACCATCATCTAGAGAATCCAGCCCAGGTATCAATGAGGCAATTAAAGGAGCCAATGACCAGGTGTGTACTGAAATTTGGGCAAGGCTTGACCTTGATTGGCAGGTGAGGTGACTTCTGACCAAGTTCCAGACAGAGAGGTCACATGACCCTCCAGAATTCACATTCCCACCAGGTTCCAGATGGAAGTGTCACATGACCCTCCGTGATCAACACTACATTCTATCGCTCCGAAGTCATGACATTCGCCAATCATTACATACACCAATACAGTCCAGGAGCTTTCCAGATAAATTTACAAAGACAACACAAAATACAAGCCCACAGCTGCATTCTCCTGTTGAGGGGAGGGTTTGTGGGGGGTGGGGGGGGACTCCAAAACTCACTCTCATCTCGTTAGTTTTTGGCTTTGAATACATGACAAATTAACTTTGCCAAGAATCGTGACGCTTCACATATCCCCAGACCTGAGCATTATAATTTCTCCCTTTTAGGCTGACCTTGTGGCTGCTGTACCCACACTCGATTTGACTCCTCGGGTTCTGAACCTTTAACTTCTCCAACTTGGGTTCGTTGGAGGCTGCCAGATGGTGTGAGAGTGGGAAAACCCCCAGCCAGTTGGGTGGGAATTGAAGTTGCCCACTGCCTGTTGCAGCACACTGAGCCACCCCTGCAGTGTATTGGTGAGGGTCAGTGTGTATATCTACTCCACTGCTTGATGCTGCAGTGGGCGTCAGTGTGCCTATCGGATCCCAGATGCCTGTAGGGAGTAGGCGATATGCAGCAGTTATGAGATACTGGCTTCTAAAGCATATTCCTGTACTTTTGTCCCCGAGATTGTGAGCCAAGGTCAGACGAAACTTCCCATGGTACTTCATAAATGGAGGAGAGGTATTGTGGCCTTTTAATGATACTTGTCCTTGTCATCTCGCTGGCAGGGCATTGCCACGAGGACACCCGAGTATGTGTCAACCATTGTGAAGATGTATTGCTTTTTATTTTGTCATGGGAGAGGCCCATTAGCCACCCCCTTGGTTTTACTCATTGACAAATGAGGAAATTGGAAACCACAGTTCTTGCTTCACCATGAGAGAATGAGACCCCTAGACCCTCTGATTATCGTCACATCCCAGATGCCCACTTTTATGGTGCGCCCATAATGCCAAGGGGCCAGAGCAGATTTGAACAGCTGGTCCACAGCAGCATTATGGGCAGATTCAGCAGTGTCCCTGGAGGTGTGTGCATCATGTGGTAGACCATGAACATTCTGTTTTCCCACCTCCCAAATCAACTGCCAGTATTGTTTTCCCCAGGGCAGATGGCTGTGGATTTTCCTCCCCATCTCCTGCCACTGGACATCCATACTACCATGCTGTTTGCCACAGCCAAGGAATCTGTGTAGATGTGGACTAGCCTGATATGCTCTTTTAGGGTGAGAGCCACAGCCACCATCTCAGTCAGTTGGCTTGTCATGGTCATGTACTTTGACCTGGTGCTGTGAGTGTTCATTTGGAGTGATGCGCGTGGGAGGTGGTGCACATGCACAAGCCAGCCGCCACTGCTAAAATGCATGTGCTGTCAGAGGAGTTGTGATGACTTGTGTGCGTATAAGCCAATGGGGGAGTCAGTGACCAAAACAGGAATGGACCTGGGTATATCACTGCCTATGAATAGGTGGAGGGTGTTCTCTCTGACTGGGACAATGGACCCTTCTAATTCCTCTAAGGAAACCTGTAGTCCTCCCCAAACTGTGGGATTACCAAAGATAATAGTGTTTTGGGCCCCACTGTACAGTTACTGGGATGTCTGGCCTCAGGTCACCCTGGTGGCATAGAGTAACTGAAAAGATCTGCCAAGTGTCCTGGCTTATATCCTATGGAAGGGGGGTACATGTCTGCTGCTCAGTGGGTGATGCTTCCTGTTGCAGGATTCTTAGCTCTAGCCTAATGTTGTCAGGAGCCACTGTAGCTGTGGGAGGTGCTAAGAGAATTTTGTTTTGAGTCATAGGTGGGGAATTCCACAACTGGGATTCACCCCACAGTGCTCTTTCCAGAGTGCATATAAAGCTGAGGTGGGGATCCCATTTATTCAAGCATGCTCCATACCAGTGTGCACCAACCAACCAGGGCTGCAGTGCTGCTGGAAATCATGGGACTGCTCCACCCCCTCACCAGCTGAGCGCTATTCTGGACATGCAAGGAACCTGTTTCTTTCACGACTGGTCATCCTCCTTCCTTGTCCTACCATTCACTCTCAATTATAGCATGCCAAATACAACATGGTGGCCACCAAGGCCAGTTCTTGCAAGACATCCTTGTCACCGTTTTGGTGAGCTCTGGCACTTAAAATTAACACTGCATGCCTGGCAGCAATGCTACATTCAAACCCAAGGGCTCTCATCGCCCTCCCTCTCCTAGGTCTTGCAGGCCTGACTGGGTGCCACCCCACCCCACCCCACATCATATATTAAAGCCCCTGATTGCTTCCTGGAGAGTTTTCCTGGTTGCTGGTCCCATGAGGGGCAGGATCACTAATTGTTAGATTGGGGTGTAATGTGGTGACTAAATAGCCCATAGTGCATCAGTCACCCTCGTGTTCTCTGGGAAATGACATTTGTGGGCACCCCATAAATGCCTGTAATCAAAGCTCATTCTTTAATGACCTTTGTACCATTGCCACTGTGGCTGGTGATAAAGATCCTATTCTAGAAGAGAGGGGAAGCAGGCTGGTACCACAGTCACCATCCAATTCCACAAGAAGGTGCTGTTCTTTTTCAGGTGGCACTTTCAGAGCATTATTAATTGTTTGCTGGTTCGATAAGCTGTCCAAGGTGCTGGCTTCCTGATGTGAGATGTTCACATTGGGAGCCCCCTTGTCCAAGAGCCAGAGCACCCATATGGTCAGGTGTTCACCTGGTCACTGGCAGTGTCTTTCCCCAGCACGATCAGCTTTCACTGAATAGTCCTGAGCCTGTGTGGTTTCTCTGCAGTCATAGGTATGTCTCACCCCTACCCTGCTCTCTGAAGCTTTCCTGTGTAATGGGTCTATGTTAATATTAATCCTTAGTTTAATGTTAAAACTACATTTTATCTAGATATGGTTTAATAAGTTAGTTTTGGATGTTCAAGGAAACAAAGACAACATATTAGCATATCAACAGACACACATTGCTGGTACTTGGCTTCAGCCCCATCAAACATCTCTGCATTTTAAACACCATGGACCACAGAAGCCAATTTGAGAGATGGAATAACTGCTAAATGAAGATGAAGCCAAGAGATGAAAGGATTTATGATGGTTCTTGAGATACTGAAAACAATGAGTGTTATTTCAGAAGCACCTGTATAAACACATGGCAATTTTGCTCCCTGTGGGCAGATAGCACGGAGGCATAAGTGGACTTGGATGATTTTTATCACATCAGTATGAAAAGACATGAATTTCAAAGACAGAAATTATGTCACATTCCATGTGCCGTGAGAGATTTGCCAGAAATATATTATTGAAATGAGAGACAAAGAATTCAGTTTTAAGGTAACTCGTCTAGATCATGCAGGATTGAGAGCAGCAATATTTCCTGCAGAAGGGAAAAAAAAACTGCTGGAAAAGGAGAACCCAGAGTAAGTGGCTTTGAAATAAGTTAGCCCACTTCCTACTGTCTTTTTAAGATAAAGAGGGCAGTTTCATTGTTTGGAATACAGATTCCAAAGTCTTCATTCAAGAGAAGAAAACAGTCGTGTGAGGAAAATCTCTCTGAAAGACAAATCATCAAAAGAATTGTGAGTTAAGAGGCCTGAAGATATGATATTTAAAAGTGCTTGATAATTATTTCTGAACTGAACATTTAAAACCTTCACACAAGATCAAAATTATGCCCCTGAAAGTTGACTTTTCAGAGTTTTGGACTTCAAACACCATACACACACACACACACACACACACACACACACACACACACACACACACACACACACACACACACACTTTAGAGATAAGTACGAAATGTCATGTTATTATTGGTTTAAAAAAAACTGTTATTTTGAATTTACCATAACCTAGTGAAGTTTTGCCATTGCTGTCCATTTGTTAGTGCTAACAAAGTCTTTTTTTAGTCCCTAACAAAATTGAGAGTGTTGTTAGCTCATAACCCCCATTCTGTAGTCAGCAGAGTGCCCTGTGATGGTCACTGATCTAGTCTGCAGGGGTTCAGATACATAGGTGGGAGGATGTGTGGGGCATGTTTCATCCTTGTCAATCTCATCACTGCCCATCCATGTGTCCCCTTCCCCCAACCATGTGTCTAGTCTGACCCCTCGCTGGACAATGAGTCGGACTTTATCTGGATCTACCTGCCAGCTAGAGCGGCGAGCTATGCACAGCTGCTGCCTTTTAAGCAACCTGCAGGCTACCTATGTCCTCTTCACCTCGAGATCGGTGACTTGGGCCTGGGCAGATTATGCTGCCTCCTGCAGCACACAGCAGTGCTGCTGGAGCACCTTTATCTCCTCATCCTTCTGGGTGCCATCCTGATCTTTCTTGTCTATAATCTCACATTGATGTCTCAGGAGAGAAGCTAGCAGCCTAAAGGGACCCTGTTGACTCCCCTTAATTTTGGGAATCCCGACTTCTTTGGGAGGGAATTTTTTTTAACCATGTTGGTCCAGGTGCTTGGAGTGGTCTGCTGGTTTGCTATGGTCCACAGCATGTTTGCCAAGCTCCCAAGTCCTGCACTATTTTTGGTCCACCCGACCCTGCACGAGCTTTCCTGCCCTGATTTCAGAACATCTCCCCTATACCTGTGTTCAGTCTAAATTCTGAGGACCCTGTTCACAGCACCAATTTTTGTGTGTGAAGAAACAAGTTTGACAAGTCCTACAAGGAATGAGACTGAAAGCAGGTTGACTGGACAGTGGATTTTATTTACATGCATGGAGGAATCGTAACAGGGATAAGACTCTCCCTCTCTCTCTATTTTACGACACACTCGCAACCACTTGGAGATGAAAAGCTTTATAATCAAGTTACAACATATGATACCTGCCACCCTTTAAATATAGTGCAGTCTTAATTACTCTAAATTAAGGACACTGATTTTTAAACCCACAATACACAGCTCCCAAACCTGTGTGCACACCTTACCAATGACTCTCCACCATCACCAATAGCTCACAACCTGGAGTGGAGCTAGGGTTTGTCCTGGAAGAGAAAATGGCTTACACATGGTGAGCATTATAGTACTATCAGTTGGAGAGGCCAGCCTAGGTATCGTTGAGGCAATTAAAGGGGCCAATGACCAGGTATGCACTGATCTGTGGGAAGGATTGGCAGGAGAGGTGACTTCCATCTAGGTTCCAGATGAAGAAGTCACATGTTCTTCCGCCATCCACATTCTCAACAGGTTCCAGAGGAAGAGGTCACATGATCTCCCACAATCTGTTTCCAAGATTGTGATGCTGAGTGTGATCCATGAATACATTGGGGGTTGGTCAGCACAGGCCTTAAGTACTTAGTTGGGTGCTCCGTCTGGACCAACTGTTTTTGTTGCATTCAGTCTCCTAAAGGCACCCCGCACATCATCCTCGGATACTGATAGTAGAGGATCATGATGGGACATGAGGATGCACAGGGGTTCTTCTTTGTTCTGGTGGCCAAATTAAGCATAGAAGGTATTGAGCTCATCTACAAGTTAAGCTTTGCTGTCTCCTACTGCACCAGAGTTGATTTTGCAGCAGGTTAGGTCTTATTTTATTGTGCATCATAACCTTGGCAGGGATTCTGATTTTATTTTATGCAGGTGCACGACTGCAAGAGTAACTTTAGCTTTCTTCATACAATTTCAGCATCACTTTTATCTATTTACTGTTTTATTTAGAATTTGATATAAACCCAGAGGGGATGGTTTTGTAATTGCATTTTAAGGAAAATAGGTTTAATTAAATCTTTGGAAGATCAAAGGATGCAGAAAAGATGTATTAATAATTGACGGGAATGGACTGATAAAGAGTAGGTGGAATATAATGTCAAGAAGTGTGAAGCAATGCATTTTGGTCAAAAAAGTATTGAATTCTGAATAAATATCAGTTCAACACTGTGGAAGAGCAAAAGGATTTGGCAGTATAGGTTCACAGGACTCTAAAGAAAGCTTCTTGGCTGATAAGGCTGTTAAAAGCGAATAGAATTCCAGGTTTTATCATGGCATAAAACCCAAGAGGTAATCATGAGCTGTGCAAGACCTTTAAATCTCATCTAGTTTGTGTCCACTATTGAGCTCTGTGCCATAGACAAAATACTGATGCTCGAGGGAAGGTGCAGCAGTATTCAATAGAATGCTACCTGAGGAAATGGAAACTACTTGAAAAAACGAAGTCGTTTTAACTGAAAGCATTGCGGATTAGAGATGATATGATAAAAGTGTTTAAAATCCTGAAAGTCAGGGACAAAATAAATAGAAGTCTGTTTCCAATGTTCAGAGGTCAAGAGTAAGGGACAATAGATGTAAGATTGAATGCAATAGATTTGGAACCGAGAACATATAAAGTTGTGCAGCCGTGGAATTTATTTCATGGGTAGTGGCTGAGGCAAAATCTATCTGATTAGATAAGGATACAAAAAAGGAATTTCGAAATGGAATGATTAAATGTAATAATAACATTGTTTAATGCTGGTGCAAACATCAAAATAAAAGAGAAATTCAAAACCAGCAGATGTTAGAATCATGAGTAAATATTGATAAGCTGGAAGAAGTCAATTGGTCAGAAAATATCCATGGGTATAAATGATCTGTCAACGGAAAATGATCAATCAGTGGGGCCCTTTATCAAGTAGGAAGGGATGATATCGAGTATATCAAGGAGGAACAAGCTGGTGAGAGGCTAAGAGGTAATGGGTTATTGTATAGAAGGTGAAAGAGGTGGTGGGACATGAAGATTGAGAGACTACTAAGTAGAGTGGAGGGTTAGATGGAGAGAAAAGTAAAATTGTTTGTAAAAAAGAGATTTCTAAATTTAAATTTTCTTTAACGTTAACAAAACAACATGGTAGAAAGATCTACTGGCCCATGAAATGAGTTTTGAGCAATGTCACCAAATTAACCTGATCCCTGTATATTTTGGAGGGTGGGAGGAAACTGAAGCACACAGAGAAAACCCATACAGGTCTCAGGGAGATTGAAATAGTAGAACCACATCGACGTAAGGTTTATCAAAAATTAAAAGAAATGTTGTTAATGCCGTTCAGTTGAGGCAAAGCGTGAGCTCTCGGTTCAGTTTTCTGCAGCATTCCCTATGAGATTTGTCTGTCCTCAGCCTCATCCATTACCACATCACATCATTACACATCATATTTCCCCTTAAACTTAAAACTCAATAGCATGGGCATCACAAATTCACAAGATATAGGAGGAGAAGTAGGCCCCTTGGCCTATTGAGTCTGCTCCGCCATCCCACTCAGCCCCACACCCCGGCTTTCTCCCCATAACCCATGATGCCCTGACTAATCAAATACCTGTAGATCTCTGCCATGCAAATACGATGTTTCAAAATCACACAAAACAGGGACGCGTGGTGTTAAATGAGTTTAGATAAATAAAGACCATAATATCATGAGCATTTTTTTAATTTTAAAGTAAAACTTCAAAATAAAGCTGGCTCAGACCCCTGTACCCACCACCTCCACCGTTGCCACCCCTGCCATCTTCTGATAATCCAGGTAATCCATGACCTTATCCTTGTTGATCAACTCCAACAATTTCCCAACCACTGACATCAGGCTAATAGGTCAATAATTTCCTTCTGCTGCCTCGCCCACTTCTAAAACAGCAGAGTGACATTCACGATTCTCCAGTCCACCGGAACCATGCCAGATTCAATTGATTCCTTAAAGATCAATACCAATGCCTCCATAATTTATACAGCAACCTCCTTCAGAACCCAAGGGTGCCTGCTACCTAGTCCAGGAGACTTATTTATCCTTAGACCATTTAGCTTCCCAAGTACCTTCTCTCTCTTGTGATCTTGACTGCAATCTCTTCTCTTCCGAGGGAGCCGCAAGAGTCTGGTAATGCTGCTAATGTTTTCCTCAATGAAGAATGATCCAAAATATTCATTCAGTTCCTCTGCTGTTTCTTCATCCCCCATTACAATTTCTCCAGCACTATTTTCCATTAGTCCTTTGTCTACTTTGGTCAATCTCTTATTCTTTATATATTTTTTAGAAAAGCTTTTAGTATTCTCTTTGATATTATTTGTTAACCTCCTTTCATAATTCATCTTTTCCTTTCTAATCACCTTCTTAGTTGTCTTCTCCAAGTTTTTAAGTTTCCCAGTGCTCTATCTACCCCCACTAATTTTTGCCTCTCTTTTGCTTTTACTTTGGCTTTAATTTTCCTCATCAGCCACAATTGCCTCATTTTTCCATTCACAATTTCCTTTCTGTTGGGGATGTGCCTGTCCTGCACTTTCATCATTTCGTGCAGAAACTCCAGCCATTGTTGATATGCTGTCTTCCCCATTAGTGTTCTTTACTAATCAATTTAGGCCATTACCTCCTCTTATGTGAATGTAATTTCATTGACTCCACTGAAATAGCAACACATCGGACTTTAGCCTCTCCCTTTCAAATTTCAAAGTGAATAATATGATCACTGTTTCCTAAGGGTTTCTTTACCTTAAGCTCTCTCATCACCTTTGGTTTACCCATCACCAATCCAGAACAACTGATCCCCGGTGGACTCATCAACAAGCTGCTCCAAAAAGCCATCCCCAGCCAGGGGTGACTAAGCTTTAAATTTTTTGATTTTTAATTTAGACATGCAGCATGGTAACAGGCCATTTAGGCCCACGAGTCTGTGCCGCCCAATTAACCTACACTCCCAGTATGTGGTCGTGGGCTGACGTGTCCTGTTACCATGCTGTATGTCTAAATTAAAAATTAAATTGTTGGCCTTCCCTGTGCCCTAAACTCTCTCTCCCAAGGTCCCATAATGACCTGACTTTACAAATTTACTTTCATGTTAAAATCTCCCATAATTATCATAACACTGTCCTTCTGACATGTCTTATCTATTTCCAGTTGCATTTTGTAATCCACATCTATGCTGCTGTTTTGGAGCTTGATTATAATTGCCATTAGTGTCCTTTTACCCTTGTCATTCCTTAACTCAACCCATAAGAATTCGATCTCCTCTGATCCCATGTCCCTTTTTTCTCATGATTGCAGAGCCATACCGCCCACTCTAACTACCTGCCTCTCCTTGCGATAAACTATGAATGTTCAACACCCAATGGCATCCATCCTTTTGCCATGACTCAGTAATGGCCACTTAATTTTATGTAACCCATCCCCACCTCTGTCACTGTTTTCGTCTCTGATTCCCCTACCCCTCTTCTCACTTTTATCTCCAACTCCACCTCCCACCCTTAATGACCTCTTGCTCTATCTTTCCCTCCAACTCTTGCACTAACTCTCCAATGTCCCATTACATCTTAGCCTCTCTCCAACATCTTTTCCCCTTGCTATATTTGATATTACTCCTTCCTACTTTAGACTCAGTTTAGTGACTACACTGAGGCTAACTGGGTTCTTTGCTTTGATGCATTCGAGGAATTCACGACAAAGTCAAGATGAATTTTAAAACAGTTTATTAATTAACATTACAAGTCTTTTTTTTATGTCCATGGTAACATTCTTAAACATGGTAATAGTAAATGTCTAACATCCAGTCTCTTTGGTAATGTAATGTTCAGTTCCCTCGATAACAGTCAACAGAAAATATCAGAGCCTCATTTACCCACTGTCTATTGTGCCATTACGGTCAATGCAGGCTAACGAATCTCCAAGCCTGCCCAAATCCCCATGCACATGTCCATCCCCAGTCCATAGTGCATGCACGCACTAGAAGATGCTAAGTGTCTCTAGAGTCCAGGACACCAACACCTGCAGCCAGAATGAAAACGGTAAGCAATGAACCTTTGGCACTTACACATAGAAAAGTGTCCTGCCTCAAAATGTTGGCTGATTATTTCTACCCCTAAATAACCTTCTAAATTTCTCAAGCATCTCATTGATGACAAGAGGACAACTTCTTTGTACGTCCTTTTCTCATATACAATAATTGTCCTTGTATATTGTGTCTTAAAGTTTTTGGGACTCTGGCCAAGTTAGCAATTGAAAAAAAAACTAGAACCGTAGTGCATCTAAGAATTATTACAATTTAAATTGATAACAGAACTGGAGGCAAATATGGTGGGTAGTTAAAGCAAATGTATTTTTTCCAGTTGTTCAAGGCCAGATGCAAATTCTGGTTGAGCATTTATTATTATTCTAAAAGTTGGCACAGTTCCATTAAGTAGTGACCTGCCAGTTGCATGGGGTGCACATATGAAAATAATTAAATCATTTAAGTTTATTCTGTCCCAAAACTTTCATCATTTCCATCTACCAGAGAGCTGAAGGTGAGGAGACATGTGAAAGGCATGGGTGGTGAAATTAGTCATGGGCAACAAGACTCATAGAAACAGTGAGTCAAGAACCTATTCGAGAATCTGGCTGATTTCCTTGCCCAAAGTAATTGAAAAACAACACAATATATGGTGAGGAACAAGCTTTTGAAGCTTGTGGTTCAGTAGAGATTGAGAGAAAGCAACCAGTCCTATGACACATTGATAGCACTCTTGACCCTGATTCAACCAGCTGCATCCTGCATGACCCAGTGCATTAACTGAAATGGCTTCATGGTTGAGAAGTGAAATCTCACTGACTCTCTGCAGGCAGGAAATGAGCAACAACATCCAAGTGCAAATTGGCTGTGGCTGCAATAACCATGAGTCCTCCTCCCAGGTCACCATAGGGATGGCCCTGACAGGCTTTGACAGTGGGCAATGTTGGGGCAGAGCTTCATTTCATGTCAAAATGGTGAGATGGGAGTTTTTTTAAAAAGAAACTCCTCTCAGAGGCATTTACAAAAAGTTAAAACTATTAACATTGATCAATAAATACAAAATAATTTAAAGCCACGCTAAAACCCTTCAAAATCAACAAAAAAAATCACAGGTCAAGGAACAGCTTTCAAATGAATGCGGTCTCAGATCCTTTGCCAGGTCTAGCGTGACTTTGGATTTGAAAGGCAATTTAAGACCATAAGACATAGGAGCAGAAATAGATTATTCAGCCCATTGAGTCTGCTCTGTCATTCAATCGTGAGCTGATGCATTTTCCCGCTTAACCTTCTCCCCATAACTTTGACACCCTGTTTAATCAAGATTATATCAATCTCTTCCACAAATTCACCCAATGACTTGGCCTCCACAACTGCTTGTGGCAATAAATTTCACAGATAAACTAAAAAAAATTCTCCACATCTCTGTTCTATATGGATGTCCTTCAATCCTAAAGTTTGTGCCCTCTTGTCATGGTCTCTCACACCATGTAAAAAAAAAATCTACATCCACTCTGTACATGCCTTTCAACATTTTCCTATATTCCAACAAGCACAGGCCAAGAGACATCAAACGTTCCTCATATGATAACCCTTTAATTCCCAGAATCATACTTCTGAACCTCCTCTGAACTCTCTCTGACGTCAGCAGATCCTTTCTTAAATGAGGAGCTCAAAACTGCTCACAGTACTCCAAGTGAGGTCTCACCAGTGCCTGAAAGCCTCAGCTATGCAAGTTTACCTTCATGGTAATCTACGCAAGGACTCACAGGTCTCTTTGCATCTGGGAATTTTCATTTTTCTCCCCATTTAGAAAATAGTCTACCCATTTATTTCTTCCACTAAAGTGCATAACTGTACACTTTCTGGCATTGTATTTCATTTACTACTTCTCTGCCCATTCTCTGTCCATCTGCAAACACCCGCTTTCCTCAGTACTACCTGCTCTTCCAACTACCATTGTATCATCTGCAAACTTAGCCACAAAGCCATTTATTCCATGGTCTACATAACTGATAAACATAAAAAGAAGTGGCCCAAACACCAATCCATTTAGAGCTTTGCTAGCAACTGGTAGCCAATCAGAATATGATCCTTGTGTTCGGACACTTTGCTTCCTATCAATCAGCCAATGCTCTCCCCATGCTGGAATATTTCCTGTTATACTATGGGCTCTTATCTTGTTAAGGAGCTGCATGTATCTTTGCAAACCCTTTCTGAAAATCAAATTACACTACTTCCACTGAATCTCCTTTATCTAGCCTGCTTGACACTTCTTCAAAGAATTCCAATAGGCTTGTCAAGCAAGATTTTCCCTTGAGGAAATCATGCTGGCTTTGGACTATCTTGTTATGTACCTCCAAGCACTTTGTAATCTCATCCTTGAAAATCACCTTCAGCATTTTCCCAACCACTGATGTGAGGCTAACTGGTCTATGCCTCCCTCTCTTCTTGAATAGTGGGGTGATATTTGAGAATTGTCAGTCCTCCAGGTCCATGCCAGAATGCATTGATTCTTGAAAGATTATTACCAATGCTTCCAGTTATTTCTGTCAGAACCTGAGGGTGTAATCAATCTGGACAGAGAGACTTACCTATCCTTTGACCATTCAGCTTTCTGAGCACCTTTATCCCTTGAAATCGTAACTGCACTCACTTCCCTTCCCAGATACCCTTGGACATCTGGACATCTTCCCCAGTGAAGATTGATGCAAAATATTCATTTAACTCTTCTGCCATCTCCTGGTTTCCCATTATTATTCCTTCAGCGTAATGTTGTAATGGTCCTATATCTACTCTCATCTCTCTTTTACTCTTCATATGCAGTGCTTAAATTTTAAATGTAGACATATAGCAGAATAACAGGCCACTTTGGCCCATGAGTCTATGCTTCCAAATTTACACCCAATTAACCTACACCCCTGGAATGTTTCAAATGATGGGAAGAAACCAGAGCCCCCAGGGAAAACCCACACAGACATAGGGAGAATGTACAAACCCCAGTACCAATAGCTGGCACTGTAAAGGCATTATGATAACTGCCACGCCAACCACGCTGCCTGATTTATAAAGAAGACAGTAAGCACTTCCTCTGTTTCTGACTGTAAAGGTTCCTTGACCTTGCTGCTTGTTTTCCTTACTTCCCATGACTCTGTTCCCATTTCCTAAGTGAATTCTGATGAAAAAACATTTAGATCTACCCCTTCTCTTCTGGATCCAGACAAAGCCAACCACTCTAATCTTCAAGGGGACCAATTTTGTCCCTTACTATTCTTTTGCTTTTAATATACCTGTATAAACCCTTTGGATTTTCTTTCATATTGTCTGCCAAAGCAACCTCATGCCTTCTTTTAGCCTTCCTGATTTATTTCTTGAGGTTTTTCTTGCATTTTATATAATCCTCAAGTACCTCATTTGCTCCATTTTGCCTATACCTGCTATATACCTCTCTCTTCTTCCGAACTAGATCCCCGATATCCCTTGAAAACTAAGGTTCCTCATGCCTGCTAATTTTGCTTTTATTCCTGGCAGGAATATACAAATGCTGTACTCTTAAAATTTAACCTTTGAAGGTCCTGTATTTACCTTGTTCATCCTTTCCTGAAAACAACATCCCAATCCATGCATTCTAGATCCTTTCTTATTTCCTTAAAATTGGCCTTTCTCCAATTTAGAATCTCAACCTGAGGCCCAGACCTATCCTTTTTCATAATTAACTTGAAACTAATGGCATTATGATCACTGGACCCAAAGTTTTCCCCTACCCATACTTCTGCCACCTGTCCTGTCTTGTTCCCTAATAGGAGATCCAGTATTGCACTCTCTCTAGTTGGTACCTCTATATATTGATTCAGAAAACATTCCTGAACACATTTGACAAATTCCAAGCCATCCAGTCCTTTTACAGTATGGGAGTTCCAGTCAGTATGTTAAAAATTAAAATTTCCTACTATCACAGCCTTATGGTTCCTGCAGCTGTTTGCTATCTCTCTACATATTTGCTCCTACAATTCTCGCTGACTATTGGGCGGTCTATAATACAACTCCATGAGTCTGGTCATACCTTTCCTGTTCCAGCTGCACTCATATAGCCTTGGTAGATGAGCACTCTGGTCTGTCCTGCCTGAGCACAGGTGTGCTATTTACCCTGTTGAGCAATGCTTCTTCTCCCCCTTTAATCCCCTCCCCCCATTCTATTGCATCTAAAACAACAGAAGCTCAGAACATTGAACTGCCAGTCCTGCCCCTCCTGCAACCAAGTTTCACTAGTGGCCACAATGTCATAATTCCACGTTACAATCCACGTTCTAAGCTCACCTTCCTTTCCTACAATACCCTTTTGCATTTAATTAGATGCGGCTTATAGCACTTCCTCCATGTACAACCTGTTGACTTGTAACTGTGCATGCAATTTTCACATCATCTTCTCCCTCCTCCACTCCTCTCTCTGCTCTGGCACTCTTGTTCCCATCCCCATGCAAATCTGGAGCAGCCCAAGAAACCATCGCACAATGGTATTAGTCCTTTCTTCCAGTTCAGACACAAACCATCATATTGAAATATGTCCCATCTTCCCTGGGAGAGAGCCCAATGATCCAGAAACCTGAAGCCTTCCCTCCTGCACCACATCTTTAGCCACACATTAAGCTGCATTATCCTCATATTTCTAACCTCACTAGCACATGGCATGGTAGCAATCCTCAGTTCACATTCCTGGAGGTCATGTCCTTCAACCTAGTGCCTAACTCTGAACTCTCCTTGCCTGACTTCCTCATCCTTCCTACTCATGACATTAGTTCCTAAATGGACCACAACATCTGGCTGCTCCACCTCCCTCCTTAGAATGCCATGAACTCAATCCGAGATATCATCGACTCTGACACCAGGGAGGCAACATACTATCTCTTCCACAGAACCTCTTATCTGTCCCCCGACTATGAAAACCCCTTTCACAACAGCTCATCTCTTCTCCTCCCTGCCCTACTTAGCCACAGGACAAGACTCCATGCCAGAGACATGATCGCTGAGGCTTGTCGATGGTAGGTTGTCCCCCCCCCCCCCCAACATATCCATATAACATAACATAACAATTACAGCACGGAAACAGGCCATTAGGCCCTTCTAGTCCGCACCGAACCAAACACCCCTATCTAGTCCCACCTCCCTGCACAATGCCCATAACCCTCCATCTTCTTCTCATCCATATACCTGTCCAACCTTTTCTTAAATAATACAATTGACTCCGCCGCCACTATTTCTCCCGGAAGCTCATTCCACATGGCTACCACTTTCTGAGTAAAGAAGTTCCCCCTCATGTTACCTCTAAACCTCTGCCCCTTAATTCTTAACTCATGTCCTCTTGTTTTAATCTTTCCTCCTCTTAACGGAAATAGTCTATCCACATCCACTCTGTCTATCCCTTTCATAATCTTAAATACTTCTATCAAATCCCCTCTCAACCTTCTACGCATCCAAAATGGTATACTTATTATTGAGAGGAACAGCCGCAGGAATGCCCTGCACTGCCTACCTGTTCCCTTTCCCTATCCTGACTGTCTCTCATCTACACTGCTCCTGCCTCATAGGTGCCTATCCTCCTCTCTGCCTCCTGAATATGGCAATATTTGTGGATAAAACAAATAGTCTTACTAAAAGCTTGTGTGAATATGGGACTTGCTTTCATGGAGATTGTTGAATTTCATCCATCCCATTTGGAAATGCCACTTACAGCTTGGAAGATGTGGCTCATTTAATTGTGGGTTCAATTCTTGCACAAAACCTACATCAGCACCTCCAGTACACAGAATCAAGAAAGTCCTGCACTCTCAGAGGTGATGACTTTTAAAAAATAATGTTAAACAAATATCTTATCCTTTTAAACTACTGTGAAATCCTACAGAATAATTTTTAGTTAACAGGGATATTAACATAGTATCATCATTCAAACAAGATCACTTGATAAATGAGCTGTTTGGTCAACATATCATGAGTGAACGTGAGATCGTCCCAAATTCAAGTTCATTGCAATGTAATAGTACAAAAATAGTTGTACATCAACCATATGTTTTGGTTGTGTATCAATTTTGGGTAACCATATTTCACAAGAGGTACTATAAAATTACATGTTTCATTTTTCTTTCTAGTCCATAAATGCAGGTATAACCATATAACCATATACAGCACAGAACAGGCCAATTTGGCCCTAGTAGTCCATGCCGGAACAAATCCCCACCCTCCTAGTCCCACTGACCAGCGCCTCGTCCATACCCCTCCAATCCTCTGCCCTCCATGTCATTATCCAGTCTTTCCTTAAATGTAAATAATGTCCTTGCTTCAACCACCTCTGCCGGAAGCTTATTCCACATCCCAACCACCCTTTGCGTGAAGAAATTTCCCCTCATGTTCCCCTTATAATTTTCCCCCTGCAACCTCAAACCATGGCCTCTGGTTTGAATATTCCTCACTCTTAATTGAAAAAGCCTATCCACGTTGACTCTCTCTGTCCCTTTTAAAATCTTGAACACCTCCATCAAATCCCCCCTCAATCTTCTACGCTCCAGAGAAAAAAGCCCCAGGCTGCTCAACCTTTCTCTGTAACTCAAACCCTGACATCCTGTCAACATTCTCGTGAACCTTCTCTACACTCTCTCTATTTTGTTTATATCCTTCCTATAATTCGGTGACCAAAACTGCACACAGTATTCCAAACTTGGCCTCACCAATGCTTTGTACAATTTCATCATAACATCCCAACTCTTGAATTCAATACTCCGATTTATGAATGCCAACATTCCAAATTCCTTCTTCACCACTCTATCTACCTGAGTATCAACTTTGAGGGTACTATTTACCATAACTCCTAAATCCCTTTGTTGCTCTGCACTCCTCAAATGTCTACCATTCAATGTACATGACCTATTTAAATTTGCCTTTCCAAAATGTAGCACCTCACATTTATCTGTATTAAAATCCATCAGCCATTTCTCAGCCCACATCTCCAGCTTTCCTATATCTTTTTTTAAGCTACGGTAATTTTCCTCACTGTCCACAATACCACCAATCTTTGTATCATCTGCAAACTTACTTATCCAATACACCATCCCTTCTTCCAAATCGTTAATATATATAACAAACAATAGTGGACCCAGGACCAATCCCTGAGGAACTCCATTAGTCACCGGCCTCCAATTTGACAAACAATTTTCTACCAGTACTCTCTGACACCTCCCATCCAACCATTGCTGAATCCATTTCACTACCTCCTTATTTATACCTAATGCCTCTACCTTTTTTCCTAACCTCCTGTGGGGAACTTTGTCAAAAGCTTTACTAAAGTCTAAATAGACAACATCCACAGCCTTCCCTTCATCAATCTTTTTTGTAACCCCCTCGAAAAACTCCCTGACAAAACCATGCTGACTACTTCCTATCAATCCCTGTTCTTCCAAATATTTGTAAATGTCTTAGACATTTTTACTCCTGTTGTTTATTTACTGCTTCTGAACATCCTTTCTACCCATCTTACTATTAACCTTTTTTAAAAAAATTCTGCATGCTCTAGCTGCCTTCTTATCATTTCCGTTAAATTCACTTTAATCCCTAGTGCATTCATTTTCACACTGTCCTTTATCAAAAGTTTTCCAAAAAACCCAAATACACATCTATTGCATTATCTACACTTTATCTCATATATTTATATTCTTGAAAAATTCAATTAAAATTGAATCATCAAACATTATGAATTTTTTTCATATCCAAGCTGTCAGTTGCTGATTAACTTGAGCTTTCATAAATATTTATTCACTTCCTTTAATATTTAGCCATTTATTCTGCTAAATCTATTTGTGGATGGAGGTGGGTAGTTGAGCAGCTACTAAGAAGAGTTGCTCTGAATATTCCATTTATAATGGTTATGTACTAAAAAACATCAAATGATTAATGAACAATTTTTGGATTTTGATTATTTAACTAGTGGGGGTGTGGTTTGTGACTTCAAGGAAAATGTCAACAGCCAGTTAACAACATCTTGTTTGACCACTGTGTTGAAATAATTGTTGGATTCATTAAATTTGTGTTCACAATTCCAGCTCAGTTTATTGCTCAGTAATAATAATGAGCTTAGCATATTAGTATTTCCACTCATTTACTCCCAAAGATACAAGGAGATAATTTGTAAACTGAAATTAAGTGCTTTATTAATCAAATTTCTACTGTGTGTGCAGGCAGAGCAGTTCTAGCAAGTTTTACACATAAAATGTTAAAATCAAGATCCAGCGAGGCTGATTCAGTGTTATAAATCCTAAAGTGGTATGAACCATATCATGTATGCTACATTTCTCCATATATAATAAAAAAATCAGTTGCAAAATAATTGTTGAGTCTTTGTCTTCTTTTACACAAATCTACCAGATACTTGTGTCGATGAACTGTTCTTACAAATGTTCTCTGAACCAATTGTAGTTCTCCTGTTCTTACTCTGGAAGGTTTGTGATGCACCCTCTATTATCTCTTCAAATGTACCCTTTAAGCAAACCCCAGTGTTCTTCCTCAGCTCCCTTCTCTTCCTCTGGTCTGAGCTGTGTTGAGGCATATATCAGAATGGCCGATGGTGATTGAAGAAGAACCATGAACATCAAGGGGCGACGTTTGAATTGCCAGATGTACATTTGAGGAGAGTGAAAGAAATGAAGATTTTGTTATCTTAAATTTACTCAGAAAACAATTGTATTATGCAGCTGTCCTTCAGTTGATTCATGTCTGCAATTTCTTCATTGAACACAGTTCACAAGCCTTCAAAATTGTCCCGGAAACTAAAGATTGATCTTCCGTCTGCAAAGTAGCCAAGAGAAAAATTGGAAAATAAACTTTTCTTTTCCTTGGTTGTAATTGTAAAGGAATGGAAATGACTGGTAGGCTCAGTAAGCTGTGCAAGGCCATTGAAAAGTGTAATAGTGCAGTGACATATTGCCCTTCAAATTCATTTAAGAGTGTTATGGACCTATGAAGTAGCTTTGGAGTGTCCTTGTAAAGAAGGGTAAATTTAAATGCCTTCCTAATTTGCACACAGTCATCTCCCATAAACAATGTTATGATTAAAGAAAAGGCTCTTTCATGGCAATGATTTGAGAATTGGCCCAGTACTGTACACATCTGTTCTTTAATATAATGTCATTGGGTCTTTTATGCCCAAGTGAAAAAAACTGACAGTATTTTAATTTAATGCCTTTAACAGTGTGGCACAACCCAATTCGGCAGGCGCCTCAGATTGAAGAGACTGCCATCAGTGCGGTACCGGATGTAAACAGCGTCTTCATTGTTGAGGTCTTTCATGGCTTGTTTCAGCATCATGCTGAAGAAGATTGAAAAGAGGGTTGGCGCGAGAACACAGCCTTGCTTCACGCCATTGTTAATGAAGAAGGGTTCAGAGAGCTCATTGCTGTATCTGACCCGACCTTGTTGGTTTTCGTGCAGGTGGATAATCATGTTGAGGAACTTTGGGTGGCATCAGATGCGCTCTAGTATTTGCCAAAGCCCTTTCCTGCTCACGGTGTCAAAGGCTTTGGTGAGGTCAACAAAGGTGATGTAGAGTCATTTGTTTTGTTCTCTGCACTTTTCTTGGAGCTGTCTGAGGGCAAAGACCATGTCAGTAGTTCCTCTGTTTGCGCGAAAGCCACACTTGATTCTGGGAGAATATTCTCGGCGACACTAGGTATTATTCTATTTAGGAGAATGCTAGCGAAGATTTTGCCTGCAATGGAGAGCAGCGTGATTCACCTGTAGTTTGAGCAGTCTGATTTCTCGCCTTTGTTTTTGTACAGGGTGATGATGGTGGCATCACGAAGGTCCTGAGGCAGTTTTCCTTGGTCCCAACAAAGCTTGAAAAACTCATGCAGTTTGGCATGCAGAGTTTTGCTGCCAGCCTTCCAGACCTCTGGGGGGATTCCATCCATACCTGCTGCTTTGCCATTTTTCAGTTGTTCGATTGCCTTATATGTCTCATCCTGGGTGAGGACCTCATCCAGCTCTAGCCTTAGGGGCTGTTGAGGGAGCTGGAGCAGGGCGGAATCTTGGACAATCTGAGGCGCCTGCAAGCTCACACCAAGACACAAAAGAAACTTGTCCGTTATCTACTCTTTGCAGATGATGCCGCTTTAGTTGCCCATTCAGAGCCAGCTCTTCAGCGCTTGACGTCCTGTTTTGCGGAAACTGCCAAAATGTTTGGACTGGAAGTCAGCCTGAAGAAAACTGAGGTCCTCCATCAGCCAGCTCCCCACCATGACTACCAGCCCCCTCACATCTCCATCGGGCACACAAAACTCAAAATGGTCAACCAGTTTACCTATCTCGGCTGCACCATTTCATCAGATGCAAGGATCGACAATGAGATAGACAACAGACTCGCCAAGGCAAATAGCGCCTTTGGAAGACTACACAAAAGAGTCTGGAAAAACAACCAACTGAAAAACCTCACAAAGATAAGCATATACAGAGCCGTTGTCATACCCACACTCCTGTTCGGCTCCGAATCATGGGTCCTCTACTGGCATCACCTACGCCTCCTAGAACGCTTCCACCAGTGTTGTCTTCGCTCCATCCTCAACATTCATTGGAGCGCTTTCATCCCTAACGTCGAAGTACTCGAGATGGCAGAGGTTGACAGCATCGAGTCCACGCTGCTGAAGATCCAGCTGCGCTGGATGGGTCACGTCTCCAGAATGGAGAACCATCGCCTTCCCAAGATCGTGTTATATGGCGAGCTCTCCACTGGCCACCGTGACAGAGGTGCACCAAAGAAGAGGTACAAGGACTGCCTAAAGAAATCTCTTGTTGCCTGCCACATTGACCACCGCCAGTGGGCTGATATCGCCTCAAACCGTGCATCTTGGCACCTCACAATTTGGCGGGCAGCAACCTCCTTTGAAGAAGACCGCAGAGCCCACCTCACTGACAAAAGGCAAAGGAGGAAAAACCCAACACCCAACCCCAACCAACCAATTTTCCCCTGCAACCGCTGCAACCGTGTCTGCCTGTCCCGCATCGGACTTGTCAGCCACAAACGAGCCTGCAGCTGACGTGGACATTTACCCCCTCCATAAATCTTCGTCCGCGAAGCCAAGCCAAAGAAGACAACCCAATTCAGATCTCAAGTCTCTTTGAGTGGCCATGAATTCGTAACCTTCAGAATTGGAGACAAATTCATCATATGGCACAAAGCAGAATATGTCAAATCATTGCTGGAAATCCTACTCTGAATAATCTGTTGCAAAACTTTGACCCACCCAACTTGAATGGTAATTTTATGTGAGTGATTCTCACACCATGCAGCTTCCCTCAGATCAAGGAAGGGAATCATTTTGATTGATGGGATATAGAAAGAATGGTACTTTTTCAGCTTTTCATCCATTTTCGCATGAAATCCAACTTCCACCACCATTAATTACAGTCATTTAAAAGTCCTGCTTTTTCACTGAAGAATATTGAAATATTTAGTGACACTTCCACTATAAATGTCTAAACACTGTATATGTGGAACCTTTACACTGATGATGGTTGTCAGTAGCCTGAAGCACAAACTGTTCAGCTGTAACATCTCCACAAACTGAAGTTTCATCTAAATATTTTACAAATGTCATATCAAATGGGTTCTTTGAAAAGTATTATAATATGCATCTTCAGTTATAATTCATGATAAGAAATTAATTATAACATGCCATGTACTGTAAATGTGTGATATTCCAGGTTTGTCAATGAATTTTAAGGTCGCCTTATTTATTTCTGTGGACTACCATAAATTAGTTAAATAGCACAGAACAGAATTTTAATTTGGTTGGGACATTTTGGGGTTTGACTTTCAATCCAAAACTTGAAAAGGCTTTTATTTATTTGGGTGACAAGATGTGAAGTATCATGAGTTTTGGGGTCTTTGCCCACACCCTGATCATCACTTTACTGAAATTTCTATAGGAGTCTTGAAGAATTTCCTAATGTTTATTACTGGTTCTTGTAAAATTGTATTGCAGTACACAATGTGAGCTGTTGTTCTGGTCCTGGTTATTCACAGGTCGGGGTGAAGTTTAAAATAGAGCATTTTCAGCGCTCGGTGATTTTGTTCACCCATTGAATCATGATTCATTAACAGGAACATATAAAAGTAAAGCAGACACAAGCAGAATAGCCATTGATTGTGCAGCTAGTGTGTGAGTGGCCCCGTGAAAGATTGGTTTGAGAGGCTTTGGCAAGCAGTGGCTGAGGTTATAATACAGGTAAAGACAGGTAAGGTTTTTTTCATAATAACCCAAAGAAAGTAGTGCAGATGGCAGCTAGGGTAGTGGAATATCCTAATTGTAGCATGTGGGAAATCTGGGAGATCACAAGTGTCTCTGATGACCACACCTGTAGAGGTGCATCCAGCTGCAGCTCCTTACAGACCATGTTGGGGAACTGGAGCTGGCTGAACACTGTATCATTCGGGAGTCAGTAGCTATATGGAGACAGTCACACCCAAGAGCCAAGAGAATGTGTGGCTGTTAGATGAGGCAAGGGGAACAGGCCGTCAGTGCTGAACACCTGTTGCCGTTCCTCTCTGCAAGAAGTATACTGTTTTAGATACAGTTGAGCGGGATGATCTACCAGGGACGTCAAAGTAGTTAGGTCTCTGGCGTAGATTCTGGCCCTTCTTGAGGAGAGCTATAGTGATTAGCGATTTGATAGTCAGGTGAACAGAATGAAGACACACAGATGGTATATTGCCTTCCAGGGGCCAGGGTCTGGGACATCTCACATCAAGTCCAGAGCATTCTCAAGCGGGAGAGTGAGCAGCCGTATATTATGGTCCAAATTGGTAGTAATAATATACATAGGAGAAAAGATGAGGGACTGGGGAGAGGAAATAGGGAGTTAGGAAGGAAGCTAAAAATCAGGACCTCAAAAGTGGTAATCTCTGGATTGCTGCCTGTGCCATGCACCAGTGAGGGTGGCAATAGGAAGTTATGGCAGATCAGTGTATGGCTGAAAAGTTGGGGCAGGGGTTCAGATTTGTCGATCATTGGGATTTCTTGTGGGGAACCTATGACTTGTACAAAAAAGGTAGGTTGCACCAGAACTGAAGGGGGACTAATATTCTGGTGGGCAGGTTTGCTAGATCTGTTGGGGAGGGTTTAAACTAGTTTGCTGGGGGCTGAGAAACAGAATGAGAGAGCAGTGAATAGGGCTGCAGATACACAAATAGGTACACAGTGCAGTGAGGTTATGAGGAAGGATTTAACTTGGGACACTTTGAAACAAAACTAAAAAGGGGGATGACTACAGCACTAAAGGTCATGTATTTAAATGCCTTCATTGTAAGAAATAAAGTGATGATCTAGTCGTACAGATGGAAGTTGGCAGATGTGAAATTGTGGTCATCACTGAGTCATGGCTGAAAGATTACCATAGCTGGAAACTAAATATCCATGGATACACAGTGTATCGGAAGGACAGGAAGACTGGCTGAGGGGCTGGGGTTGGGTCTGCTGGATAAAAATGTAATTAAATCTTTGGAGAGAAAAGACATTGGATCAGAAGATATGGAATCCATGTGGGTAGAATTAAGAAACTGTAAGGGTAAAAAGACTCCAATGGAAGTTGTATACAGGCCTCCAGAAAGAGGCCAGGATGTGGCATACAAACTACAGAGGGAGATAGAGAAGGTATACAAAAAGGGCAATGTTACATTAGTCATAGAGGATTTCTATATCCAGGTTGATTGTAAAAACCAGGTTGATACTGGAGCCCAAGAGAAGGAATTTATCAAATGCCTTCAGGACAGCACTGTAGAACACCTTGTCACTGATTGATTAGGGAGATGGAACAGGTGCTGTGTATTCAACTAGAGTTTTTAAGGGAGTTGAAGGTAAAGGAAAACCCTTAGAGGCAGCGATAATAATATAGAATTTGTCCTGCAGTTTAAAAGAGCGAAATTAAATCATAGATTTGCGTGTATCAGTAGAATAAAGGGGACTACAGAGATATGAGAGAGAAATTGGCAAAAGTTGATTGTTAGGATACACCAACAGAGAACAGCAGAGCAGCAATGGTAAGAATTTCGGCGAGAAAGGACAGGTATATTACAAAGAAAAATGTTTGAATGGAAAAATAACACAACTGTGGCTGACAAAAAAAAAGGTTAAAGTAAAAGCAAAAGAAAGGTCACACAAGAAAGCAAAAATTAGTGGGAAGAGAGAAAACTAGGAGGCTTTTAAAAGCATACACAAGGCAATTAAGAAGGTCATTAGACAGGAAATGATGAACTTAGAAAGGAAGCTAGCAATAATATTAAAAAGGATTCCAGATTAGATGGAATGCATCCTTGGATCCAGAAAGAAGTAGTTATAGAGATTGTGGAGGTATTGGTATAATCTTCCAAGAATCAATAAATTCTGGCATCAGAAGCAGAATTTATTGTCATGTTCAAGTCATGAAATTCAATGTTTTGTGGCAGCATAAAAGTGCAAACATTCATATTATAATCATCTTACAATATTACTATAAATAAAAAATAAAAATAAATATAGTGGTGCATGAAATGTAAGGCAGTGTCTGGCTCATTGATCATTCAGGTATCTGATGGCAGTGGGAAAGAAGCTGTCTTTGTGCTGCTGAGTGCTTGCCTTTAGGCTCCTGTACTTTTTCCATGATGGTAGCAGAGTGAAAAGGGCATGGCCTGGGTGGGAGGGGTTTTTGAGGAGAGAGGCTGCTTTTTTAAGACACTGCCTCATGTGGATGTCCTCATTGGAGTGAGTTTCCAGTCGATGGTTCCGTAGAACAGAAAAATTGCAAAGATCACTCCATTATTCAAAAAGGAAGGGAGGCAGCAGAAAGGAAATTATAGACCTGTTAGCCTAACATACAATAGATGGTTGCAAAGCTGTTGGAGTTGATGTCAAGGATGAGGTTATGGAGCACCTGGAGGTGCATGACAAGATGGGCCAAATTCAGCATGGTTTCCTTCAGGGAAAATCTTGCCTTTCAAAGCTAGCGCAATTTTTTGAGGAAACCACAAGCAGGCTAAATAAAGGCAATGCTGTAGAGGTTCTTTATTTGGATTTTCAAAAGCTTTTGACAAGGCGCCGCACTTGAGGCTGCTTAACAAGAAGAGAGCCATGAAATTACAGGAAAGGCTCTCTTCTGATTTCCAGGTTGACATTATACAATTTTTGCTACAGCTAAGGCTATCATAATAAATCTTTTTTGTGCTTCATCCAAATTGAGGCCTAGTTCTTTGCTTCTTATATTATTTAGAAGAAAGATCTCCGGATGTTTTGGTATGTTTCTTTTTGTGATTTTATTTAATACCTAATTTAGATCTTCCCAAAACTTTTCCACTTTCTCACATGCCCAAATTGCATGTACTGTTGTTCCCATTTCCTTCTTACAGCGAAAACATCTATCTGAAACTGTTGGGTCCCATTTATTTAACTTTAAGGGCATGATATATAGCCTGTGTAACCAATTATATTGTATCATGCGTAACCTCGTGCTTATTGTATTTCTCATAGTTCCGGAGCATAGCTTTTCCCATTTTTCATTTTTTATCTTTATGTTTAGATCTTGTTCCCACTTTTGTTTGGGTTTACAGCTTATTTCATCATTCTCTTTCTCTTGCAGTTTGATGTACATGTTTGTTATAAATCTTTAATTATCATTGTGTCTGTAATCACATATTCGAAGCTGCTTCCTTCTGGTAACCTTAGCCTGCTTTCCAATTTGAGATGACAATAAACTTAACTTGACTTGGGACTATGTTGACTTGGGTTTTTGTTTAGGTGTTTTGTCATAGGATATCCAATGCACCGTAAACAACAGGAAAAGTGGGGGTTTCACAGGTGACCTTCCCATTGGAGGGTGTGTTAAATGCAGAGGACAGCACATAGCTACTCAAGATTATCAATATGTTTAAATTAGAAGCACAAGGGATTTTAGCTTAAGCTATGTCATACAATGAACAGAGAAAATATGAAAATTCACAACAGATATCCAAATCATGGGTTAATGTTTTAGATGGAGCTTTTATCTTATGACTTATTGTCACCAGTTAGCCATATTAATTACCCTGCCAAATATCACAAACAGCAGGCTATTTTTCAATGTTAAAAATATCCAGCAAAATTCTGTTGTCAATACTTTACCTTATTTTTGTTTACTTGTTATTTTCTCACGTAAAATGCTCTAAGAAAAGCCTTTTTTTTCCACTTTTTAAAAAATTTTTAAAAATTTTTTACACAATAAACAATATTGACCAAAATACATACAGACATTTTTCTCTTGAATATATACAGTGTCATTTTCTCCTCTTTTCTCCCTCCTCCCTTCCCTCCCTCCCTCTCCCCATCCCATTTATTCAAAGTTCAATCTATAAGATACATTAAATCCGTTAAACAATGTCGTCACTTAATAAAATAAACAAGAAATTTTTATCTTTTACTTTTATATACTGAGTCAGTTCATTTTGTTGTCTTCTCCTTCTGTCATTTTAGGTGGTGGAGGTTCATGGTAGGATTTCTCTATTGTATTTCAAGTATGGTTCCCATATTTGTTCGAATATTGTGATGTTATTTCTTAAATTATATGTTATTTTTTCTAATGGAATACATTTATTTATTTCTATGTACAATTGTTGTATTCTCAAGTTGTCTTCTAATTTCCAGGTTGACAATACATTTTTTTGCTACAGCTAGGGCTATCATAATAAATCTTTTCTGTGCTCCATCCAATCGAGTCCAAATTCTTTATTTCTTATATTACTTAGAAGGAAGATCTCTGGGTTTTTTTGGTATATTGCTTTTTGTGATTTTATTTAATATCTGGTTTAGATCTTCCCAAAATTTTTCCACTTTCTCACATGTCCAAATTGCATGTATTGTTGTTCCCGTTTCATTTTTACAGCAAAAACATCTGTCTGATACTGTTGGGTCCCATTTATTTAACTTTTGGGGTGTGATGTATAGCCTGTGTAACCAATTATATTGTATCATGCGTAACCTCGTGTTTATTGTATTTCTCATGGTTCCGGAGCATAGCTTTTCCCATGTTTGATTCTTTATTTTTATGTTTAGATCTTGTTCCCATTTTTGTTTAGGTTTACAGTTTGTTTCCTCGTTCTCCTTTTCTTGCAGTTTGATGTACATGTTTGTTATAAATGTTTTAATTATCATTGTGTCTGTAATCACATATTCAAAATTGCTTCCTTCTGGTAACCTCAGACTGTTTCCTAATTTGTCCTTCAAGTAGGTTTTCAGTTGGTGGTATGCAAACCTTGTATCATGAGTTATATTATATTTGTCCTTCATTTGTTCAAAAGATAATAATTTATTTCCCGAAAAACAATTTTCTATTCTTTTGATCCCTTTTCTCTCCCATTCTCTGAAGGAAAGGTTATTTATTTTCAAAGGGATTAGTTGATTTTGTGTCAATATTAATTTTGGTAGTTGATAATTTATTTTATTCCTTTCTACATGAATCTTTTTCCAAATGTTGAGCAGATGGTGTAATACCAGTGAATTCCTACGTTGCACCAATTTTTCATCCCACTTATAGAGTATATGCTCAGGTATCTTCTCCCCTATTTTATCTAGCTCTAATCTGGTCCAATCTAGTTTTTCCCTTGTTTGATAAAAATCTGATAGGTATCTTAATTGTGCTCTATAATAATTCTTAAAGTTTGGTAGTTGTAAGCCTCCTTGTTTGTAACATTCTGTTAATTTATCTAGTGCTATCCTCGATTTCCCCCCTTTCCATAAGAATTTCCTTATTATTTTCTTTAGCTCCTTGAAGAATTTCTCTGTTAGGTGAATTAGTAATGATTGAAATAGGTATTGTATCCTTGGGAAGATGTTCATTTTAATACAGTTTATCCTTCCTATCAGTGTTAGTGGTAAGTCTTTCCAGTGCTCTAAGTCATCTTGTAATTTTTTCATTAATGGCTGATAATTTAGTTTATATAGATGGCCGAGATTATTATTTAGTTGTATACCTAGGTATCGAATTGCTTGTGTTTGCCATCTAAATGGTGTTTCTTCCATAAACTTTGTGAAATCCGCATTATTCATTGGCATTGCCTCACTTTTATTTGCATTGATCTTGTACCCCGATACTTCTCCATATTCCTTCAATTTCTTATGTAATTCTTTTATTGATATTTCTGGTTCTGTTAAGTATATTATAACGTCATCTGCAAATAGACTGATTTTATATTCCTTCTCTTTTATTTTTATCCCTCGTATTTTATTTACTGTTCTTATCAGTTCTGCTAGTGGTTCTATAGCTAACGCGAGCAGTGAGGGAGATAGTGGACATCCCTGCCTTGTTGATCTGCTTAATTTAAATTGGTTTGATATATATCCATTTACTGTCACTTTCGCCAATGGTCCCTAATATAATGGTTTAATCCAATTAATATATTGCTCTGGTAGGTTGAATTTTTGTAGTACTTTGAATAAATAATTCCATTCTACTCAGTCAATGGCTTTCTCTGCGTCTAAAGCAATCGCTACTGTTGGAGTTTTGTTTCCTTGTACTGCATGGATTAAGTTAATGAATTTACAGATATTGTCCGTTGTTCATCTTTTTTTAATAAATCCAGTTTGGTCTAGTTTTACTATTTTTGGTACACAGTCAGCCAATCTGTTTGCTAATAGTTTAGCTATTATCTTGTAATCTGTGTTAAGTAGAGATATTGGTCTATACGATGCTGGTGTTAGTGGATCTTTCCCCATCTTTGGTATTACTACAATTATTGCTGTTTTGCATGAATCTGGTATGTTTTGTGTTTTTTCAATCTGGTTCATTACTTCCAGGAGAGGAGGAATTAATAAGTCTTTGAATGTTTTATAGAATTCCATTCCATTGGGAGTCCATCCTCTCCCGGTGTTTTATTGTTCGATAGTTTTTTTAATATCTCCTGTATTTCTTCTATTTCAAATGGTTTTATTAATTTATTTTGCTCCTCTGTTTATAATTTCGGTAGTTCAATTTTAGTTAGAAATTCATCTATTTTGTCTTCTTTCCCTTCGTTTTCAGTTTGATATAATTGTTCGTAGAATTCTCTGAAGTTTTCGTTGATCTCCATTGGGTTATATATAATTTTGTTGTCCTTTTTCCTTGATGCCAATACCGTTCTTTTAGTTTGTTCTGTCATAATCTGCCACGCTAGTATTTTGTGCATTCTTTCTCCTACCTCATAATATTTCTGTTTTGTCTTCATTATGTTCTTCTCCACCTTATGTTTGTACTGTTTCATATTTTATTTTCTTGTCTGTCAATTCTCTTCTTTTAGTTGTATCTTCCTTTATTGCTAATTCTTTTTCTGTATTTATTATTTCCCTTTCCAACTGTTCTATTTCTCGATTGTAGTCCTTCTTCATCTTAGTTACATAACTTATTATTTGTCCTCTGATGAATGCTTTCATTGCATCCCATAGTATAAATTTATTTTTCACTGATTCCGTATTTATTTCAAAGTACATTTTAATTTGTCGCTCAATGAATTCTCTAAAATCCTGTCTTTTAAGTAGCATGGAGTTTAATCTCCATCTATACATTCTTGGTGGGATGTTCTCTAGCTCTATTGCCAATAACAGGGGTGAGTGATCTGATAACAATCTAGCTTTATATTCCATTTTCTTAACTCTTCCTTGAATGTGGGCTGATAACAGGAATAGGTCTATTCTTGAGTATGTTTTATGTCTACTCGAATAATATGAATATTCCTTTTCCTTTGGGTGTTGTTTCCTCCATATATACAAAAGTTGCATTTCCTGCATCGATTTAATTATAAATTTGATTACTTTGTTCTTTCTGTTAGTCTTTTTTTCCAGTTTTATCCGTGTTTGAGTCCAAATTAAGGTTAAAATCCCCTCCTATTAGTATATTCCCTTGCGTATCTGCGATCTTCAAAAAGATATCTTGCATAAATTTTTGATCTTCTTCATTAGGTGCGTATACATTGAGTAAATTCCAAAATTCTGAATATATTTGACATTTTGTCAGTACATACCTTCCTGCTGGATCTATTATTTCCTCTTCTATTTTGATTGGTACATTTTTATTGATTAATATAGCTACTCCTCTGGCTTTTGAATTATATGATGCTGCTGTTACATGTCCTACCCAATCTCTCTTTAATTTCTTGTGTTCCACTTCAGTTAAATGTGTTTCTTGCATGAACGCTACATCAATTTTTTTCTTTCTTCTGTAAATTTAAATTGGTTATGTATTCCATTAATATTTAAAGTCATATAGTTCACCATGGCCATTTCATACTTTGTTTATCTTTCCTTTCCGTTTCCTCCTCACCACCTTCCCTTCTTATCCATTTCTGTTTTCTTTTTTTGAACACATTGTAAGACAACATTTCTAAAACATAAAATATTTCCATTATTCCCAGATCTAAAATTCCTTCAACACCAATAGTCCCTCCCCTCTCTGAGTTGCCCTTTGTCCCTTGTCAGGCAACCACATCTCCCCTCTGCATTTGGATTTGCGAACCCGCTCGCAAGCGTCAACTGATTTCGCAGTGACTGTTATTCTTCCCCACCCAGCCTCCCCAGAAAAGATTTTAATCTTCATATATAACAAAGCTCACTCTCTTACTTCCCTCCTTACTTCCTTTCTTCCCTTTCTTTCTCTTCTTAGTTCTTACTTATACTTTATTCTTCTTCTTCATATATAGTTTGTTGTCATTTTTGTTCTTGTTATATCTCTTCATCTCTCTACTGTATTCATTGCTGGTTGTTCTATGCTGGTGGTTGTTCGGGTGTTTGTATCATGGCAGCCGACTGGAGTGTTTAGAAGAATGCCTGGAAGTATTCATGCTGTCACTTCTAGGATAAGTTCCTGGATTTGTTGATTTGTTACAGGTTTTTACACAATGGAGTTGATGTAGATTTGTCTGGATTGCCTAAAGTGATTTAAGAGAAGCTTTCGTACGTGAGGTAGATTGAGGGTATTTGTTGTTTTCCTGTAGGAATAGAAATAGGTCTGGAGTTGATTGAGTTTTTAATTTAACACATAAAATTTGAACTGCAAATAGCAGCCTGGAGTCGCATTGTTGTATTTATTTGCAATTACCTCCCATGAAAAAGATTCTCATCTTGACTTTCCCTGCAGTAAAAAGCATATGAAAACCCAATACTTTATCTACACTCTCTGAGGGGTGAATCTGGGCCATTCTTATTCTTTAAGTGATTGCCCCAAATGTGAACAGTTCAAGAAATGTGTTATATAACTTCCCTCGCTTATAAGGAAATTGGGGACTTTATGTGGACTGACCTAAAAAAGAAAGAAAATCACTACTAATATGACAAAAATATCTGCAAGAATAGTCTAGTGATATTTTTATTCACAATGGGATATTCATCTTCAATTACATGCCCAGGCTGTGGTGCACTGTTAGCCAGAATCAGACACACACAAAGATAAAGACTGTACAACAGGCTTTAATCCACAAAGACTTCCACAGAGCCATGCTGGCTATGGCTGCAGCAACTCTGAGTGAGGCCTCGGGAGGCCGGCACAGTCTTATATCCCAGAGGGTGATTGACACCCGACCAGGTGGGGCTTGATCCATTCAGGCCGACTGATTGACAGCTGGCCAGGTGTTGTCCTGTCCCCTTACACTCCTGCAAGTACAGAGGTTTCCCCCTGCAGTAGGCTGGTGGTGTGCCACCACACAGGCATAAATTTTGGCATTTTTGTCATTGATTATTTTATGAATACCACAGGTGTGCATAAATTATTTAGATCTGTTTATATAACACCTGTAATTTTCTAAATTTCTGTTTATTATATATTTGACATCTGGTTCAAAAGACATTCCAATGATACCAAGTATACAAGCACATTCCAAATTCTTTTCAGAAAATTAATACAATAGGGATAATCAATATAATGTCAGATACATCTTAACTTTAAGGTAATGCGACTGCTTTTCAAGCATGATCTTTAAAGGTTCCAAATTGATCTCCCCTTTGAGCTCCCAGATACCAATCTTTAAGGGATCTTTGTTAAATTATATGACACGATATATGTCATGTCAATAAAGAGTATTGAAACCAACTTTTAGCCAAAGAACAAGATACAGCAGATCATCTTCCTTTTTACTTGCCCCTGATTCTGTTAGACATGATGACAGCATTAATGTTGCAATGTAATGTTAACTCAGGCACTGACCAGGTAATTAATCAGATCATGAACATCTTATTTTACAACCCCAATAAAATATAGTATTACTTTCAAAAATGCATTTCTATTAATAATGTACTCAAAACAGAGATGTATTTGATGCAAAAGATGTTGAAAAGCATTATCCTTGGGTTGAGCTTCTGGTAGCCAGGAGCTCTACCTTGTCTCTAAATTCACTCCAGAACCCAATCTATTTTGATAGAACAGAGTTCAAAATCCTGACTTGACAGGGACAAGCATGATTCTTCTGACCATGAAGATAGGAATGGAGGGAAGTGGGGAGGGGGGTGAGGGGGAAGGATTGGGGAGTTGGGGTGGGGGTGGAGGTCAGTTACATAATGGCAGCAGAGTGGTTAAGATGGTGAATTTGTTCCAGAGGCCTGACCAATTGACCCAAAAACTTCAGTTTGAATACTACCTATAGTAATTGGGAAAGATCCATTTGAGAAATTAGTAAAACTGAGATTAGCAACTAGTCTCTTCAATAGACAGCAAGATAACTACACTTCTAGGAAAGAAACGCCATCTTTATACTTAAATAGGGGATGCACTAAAAAGTGATGACCTGCTTAGTTATCAGGAGTGTGTCTTGTCAGTTTATCTTGAATTAATTGACCCCAAGATGGCCATGAATATGCTTCAAGCTCAGTTCATGGTGAAAGCTGCTACATTAAGATTATATTGATTTTGCATCTTAAATACATTTCACCAGAATATGAAAAAATCTAATTTTAGGACCCCTATGCAGCTCATGATAAAGCAACACTAGGGGTTTTACAAACAGGATGCTTGGTATTTGTGTTTCCTACCCGTGCAGCAGAGCTCTGCAGCCCTTACACACTGGGCTCTAAATTGGCTGGTCGAATAGTGACTGGCCAATTTAAGGCTGTTACAAGCCCAGAGGACCCCAAAACCCAGCAGCAATATATATTCACCAAGACAAATGGTTACATAAACAAATTTTGCTTTTAATTATCTTTAAACATGAAAACAGAATCACACTTTAACTATTACTATTAACTTAACTAAACTAACTTAACCCCCTTCTAGTTCTAAGCGCATGTGTATGTAATGTGTGTGTAAGTTTAGAAAAGTTATTTGATTCACAGTCCAATCTTCCTTCTCATTCCTCCAAGTTTACTGGCTGCAGACAATTCTTATACTGTGCGCAGAATTGAACATTTATGAAGTCACAATGCTTTGGTACTAGAAAGGTAAATGGTTAACACTCAGGAAGGTTCTTGTTGGTTTTCAGAGAGAGATTTGTTGTTCACTGGACACCCACAACTAATTCCTTGTAACCAGCTGCTTCAGTGTCTTGCCAAAAAAACTTGCCCCAGACAATAACCTCTTTCTTTCACATCACCCCAGAGTTCCTTTTTGTTTCTCTTATTTCAAGTGAAACATTAAGCAGCCAGTCCTCTCCTCTTGCATGAACCACAAAGGCTTTGACCAGGCTGAACTAAGCACTCACAACCCATCTTCCAAATGGAGTTTTCCACAAGCCTGCCAGTGTGTCCTGTTTTAGTCCCATCTACTGCTGCTGAACTGTAAAACTGCAGAACTGAATACTTTCTCTCTCTTTCTCTGAGAGAAAGCCTGTTTTTTTCTCTCTGCTTGTAAAACCACATGACCCTCTTAGAACAGCAAGTTCAACTCCAGACAACCTGCGGCTCCAATGAGTTCTTTCTTCTGTTGCCTTTTTGTAAACAACAATCCATCAGTGAAATCTCTTGGACACTCTCCAAAGCTTTTACAAAGGCTCTTGGATCTGACCTATTTAGCATGAGCAGAGCTCCAATATTTTAAATGAGATCTGTTTTGAAGTGTTTGTAGGTGACCTACACTAAAAAAACCTGCCACAATTTATATCCAAAAATATATCTATATACAATACAGACACAACAATCTGTCATCAGGCCAATCCTGCCCTTTTGGTGAGGTGGGCATGTAATGTATCACGCACCTGCCAGAAGTCACCGGTATCCCTGCCGGAAGTCACTAACACTGATTTATATTCACTTTATAGACATGTGCTGATTATCACAGAGACCTAACTTAAGCTGCTCACTCTTCACACCTGAACCTCCCACCAACGTGTCACTGATGACGTGCACGTGCACCAAATTACATCATCTTCCGCCAGGGCAGCCATCTATTGATTACAAATTGAGCACCAACAGCTACACGGTATGTCAACATGAGTCGGCAATCTGCCTCCAAGGTGGTTTGACAACCTGTGCAATTTTTTTAAAATTCTACCCTCCAATTGGCCTGTACACAGGGTAGATAACCTGCCAAATTTGGAGGTTAAACTCATGATACAATCCAATTTGTAAATCCTAATTGATTCATTGTAAACGCAAGGTGAGATACAACACCAGTCCTATAACATTTATTTGCTATTTTACCACAGACTCTTGATCACTTGCTGTAATGATCATGGAATTTCCAATGACAACAAAAGAGCTATACGAAGTTCTTTCCCTGGCAGTTAAGGTAAGTGATGAAAACTTGTATTTGTTTTCTCCTTTTTCTCAGCAGTAAATGTGGATCAAACTAAACTAAAGTGGCCTTTAGAGTGGTTAAATGAATTTAAGCAGCATTTAATTTATTTGGAGCCAAATAGCTTGGGATCTATTTGCTTTAAAAAAGAAGTTTTCTACAGAATGGTGAAAATATGTACAGTTTGTTGTGCTATGATGTAAAGTGCAATAGTTGTTTTCATGTGCAAATCTCAGTTCTCCTCATTCAAGGATTCTTTGTCAATTAAACAGTTTATTGAATTACATATCAGCATCTAATTGTCCATATGCTTCACCCCTCCGTTAAGGAAACTTTGGCTACGAGTATGCTTGATTGTGTATGTTTTTAAAATGCATATTTTCTTTGGCTATTTGTGGCATGGGATAAAAAAAATTGATGAATGATGGTATCCGTGAACTTTTATTCACTCTTACTCTGTTCCTTGACCTACTGGGGTGGTTTCAATTCAGGTTGCATAAAAGAGGCAGAGTATATAGTGTGACACAAATGCACATTCTATTATTATAATTCTGATGTTAATTCACATTTAGGTGGGACCTATACAGTTGCCCTTCCTATCCCCCTAACAACATAAGGTTCTCCTTCAAAAGAAGTCTTGTTACTGAGGATGAAAAGTCGATGGTTATATAAAATATTGAATGACATTTAAGATTGAAACTGGTTAGCTGTTGACATCACATAAATTGTAGTGTGGGTTACAACATGGTCAATTAATTGAGCTTTATTGACACAAACACAGAGGATGCTGCTATTAATACAAATGATGATGCGCAATAATTATGAGGTCTGAGAGCCAGCTGGCATCAGGTCTCGGTCTTGAATCATATGTTTATTTACAATGTCCATATTGTTTTATTACACATTCTGTTACTTTAGATGCAATAGAATGGAGAGAGATGAAAGGGGAAGACTGGCATTGCTTGTCAGGGAAAATATTACGACTGTGCTCAAGCAGGACAGACCAGAGGGATCATCTACTGAGGCTATGTGAATGGAGCTGAGGAAGAGGAAAGATATGGCCAGACTCCTGCTCAATAGTCAATGAGAAATGAAGGAGAAAATTTGTAGAGAAATGTTTTGGAGGATTTAAACCATGTTTTTGCTCCTGCAAAGCTGAGAATCAGTAACCTGCTTGAGACTCAGCAGACATAAGCTAAATTCCACCATGGGGCCCAGAAATGCAGTTATCTGACAAAAAGACATCTGTGTACCAAGAACATTTAATCTTCCTGCTTGTTTTGGTCACAGTTTTTCAGGCAGAGACCTAACCTTGATGCAAGATATATCATTGTATTCAAAGTGATAAGCTAGAATTTTGTGTTTTTCGATAGAAGCTAGCTTGCTCACTTATCTTTCTTTTTGTGCTGGGAATAGGTCCTTGAGTAAGCAGTTTTTGGGTAATATAAGCCATGGTCCCGCTGCTGAAGTTAGAGACTTTCCGAGAGGTGGCAACATCTCTCAGCAAGAAGAAGAAATTCTAGAGTCCAGCCAACGTCCCAGACCGGGGAGGGGGAAAAACTGCTACCGGCGCCCCGACAACCTACTACGAGTGTGCAGTCATTGCCTCGCTTCGGCAGTTGGGACCAGTCCAGGCGATGATAAATATAATTGGGAAGGGCTTGCATATTGTAGTTTGATATCAGCTTTAGAATTTGTAATAAAGGTTTGTATAAACCGAAGTGCTCTCGGTGTGTGTGTCTATTTTCTTTCGGTAACTCAAACACTGTGACCAATCTAAAATGAACAAAGTGAGAGGTACAAGTTTACCCAAGACAATTGGCGTAGTCAGCATGATTGGTCTCAAGATGTTTTGCCGAAAGAAAGATTTGAGCCCTGAGCAGTTCTTGATTCCAGGATGGACTTCAAAAGACGATGGGTTGGCATGTTGGCCAATACCCTGTCTTTTAAGCCATGCGACAACGCTGTACCATGAAGAGCGAGATTGTTTGCATCAGTCAGGACTGAGCCAAAGAATGGGAGTATAAGTATGTCCAAACGATCTGCCGTAATATTAAACTCCAGCAGCAGCTCTGTGCAGATAAGGAAAGGCATGGAGTAGAACCCAATCCACATTGTATTTGTGCCATGATAAGGAATGGCGACGATCCTGATGTAATTGATGATTGGGATGGGAATATCTGGAACGAAGACAATGGTAATAATGCAGATACTCCTCAGCATGTGCCTGACATACTCCCCTCTCCACCCGCTGTTCATGCCCGCCCTGTAAGGCAGCGGACTTCCCAAACAGAAGGAGACAGAAGGGGGGATGATGTAAGGATTGAAATTGAAGGGATAGATACCCTGGTCTCCCAAGCAGACCCAGGGGAAGATACCTGAACCCCTGCTTATGCTCTATGGCCCACCCCCTCTATGGGATGGCCTCGGCCTCCTCCCGTAGACTGGGTAGAGGGCCCTGTGGGTCAAAGTGGGAACAGGGGTCAGGACCAGTCAACAATACATGACTTCTCTATAAAAGAGCTGGCCGCCATTGGAGATCGATTTAGGCAAAAGACAGGAGAAACAATGGCGGCCTGGCTCCTGCGTGTTTGGGAATAAGGAGGGAGTAATGTATATTTAACCTCTGAGGAATTGTTGGGATTAGGAACATTGACTACTGATATCCGGGTCACCGCTGAGCTACGTGGTAGAATGAGAGGGGTGGATTACTTACTTACCCCTCTAGGGGATGCCCTGTTACAAATATACCCATCACCAGTAGATTGGGATTTACATTTGCAGAACAATTGGGACATCCCAGAGGAGGATATAGCAGTAATTCGTCAACAGGCCCTGGCATTGTATGCAGGCCGTTTGAGGCTGTGGGTACATGGGGGCGGAGCCCTGACGAAGAGACGTTCACTGCCGGAATGCATACCCGATTGGTTCGTTCCGCCCAACCCACTATACGGTGCAGGAAGGTATGGAGAATGTCCAAGATGCCGTGATGCAAAGAGTGTGGGCGATTAACCCCGCCAAGGTGCAGGGCCCATCCCTGATGGTTATTTTCCTCGGAATTCAGTGGCATGCTGGAGAACAGGTGGTTCCCGATAAAGTTCACAATAAGATCACAGTCTTGGCCACTCCTACTAGTAAAAAGGAGACCCAGTGTTTCCTAGAGTTATTGGGATACTGGCGACGCCATATTCCACACTTGGCATTGCTTTTACGTCCTCTTTATAAGATTACTCGAAAGAAAAAAGACTTTTTATGGGGTAACGATCAGGAAAGGGCTTCCAGTCTGCCAAGCAGCTATTCTTCGGGCCCTGCCCATTGCTCCCCGAATCCCAGATACCCCCTACGAACTACAGGTCTCCGTTACTGATGATGTGTCCTCCTGGAGCCTCTGGCAGAAACAAGAGGGCCGTTGAGTCCCGCTGGGATTCTGGTCACGAACCATGCCTGAGGCTGCCACTCGTTATTCTGCTTTTGAACAACAGTTATTGGCCTGTTACTGTGCCCTGCTGGAGACGGAAAGAATGACAGGTGATGCAGATGTTCAGTTGCGACCTGCACTTTCAATAATGAACTGGGTCCTGGCTAATGACGCTAATCTAAAGATTGGGCGGGCTCAACAGTCTTCTATTGTTAAATGGAAGTGGTATATTCAGAGTCGCGCAACCAGAGGGCCTGAAGGAGTGGGCCGCATACACGAACAGGTGGCTGATCTTCCGTATCGTCATGAGGACATTCAACCCGCCTTGCCCCATTCCCTACCCCCTTTACCAGTTCAGTGGGGTAAACCATATGATTCGCTCACTCCAGCAGAACAAGAGGACACCTGGTTTACTGATGGTAGCAGCGGATGGGTGCAAGGAAAGCAGAAGTGGAAGGCGGTGGCTTACCATCCCAGGTTGGGAACTCACTTATCGGAGGAGGAGGATGGTGGCTCCAGTTAGTATGCTGAGTTGAAGGTGGTCACTTTACCAGTAGACCCCCATGAGCACCATCTTCGCCTGTTTACTGATTCCTGGACTGTAGCTATTGGAGTAGTGGTATGGATACCTGATTGACAAAAGAATGACTGGCTGGTACATGACCGCCCAGTATGGGGCAAACAGTTGTGGCAGCTGTCGTAGGATACTTCCCAGCATCGTGAGATAACCATATATCATGTTGACGCCCATACCAATGCGACAATGAACATGGCACAACATAATGCAGTAGCAGATCAGCTTGCCACTATCAGCCGCACTGATACCGTCTCCCTGGCTCGATGGGCACATGAAGAGAATGGCCATTTGGGGGAGAAGGGATCAGCTTTGTGGGCCTGTACACATGCCTTACCCGTCCATCAGGATGATGTCCTCATGGTCGTGCGTGCATGCCCAACATGTCAGCTTGTGAAGTCTTGCACCGTTCCTCCTGGTCCGCATGGCCGAATAAGATGGAGTGCTCATTCAGCTGCGGTCTGGCAAATTGATTACATAGGCCCCATGCCAGACTGTATGGGTAAACGTTACATCCTAGTAATGGTTGACACCTTTTCGGGCCTGGTTGATGATGTGATGGGTAAACGTTACATCCTAGTAATGGTTGACACCTTTTCGGGCCTGGTTGATGATGTGCTGACCAAGCTAGCACTATCCAAGGACTAAACCATTTAATTCCTTTTATGATGTACCAGAGGAAATTCAGTCTGATAATGGCACGCACTTCTCCGGAAAGGCAATCTGTGATTGGGCAACTGACAACAGTATCTTATGGCTCCACCATATTCCTTATTACCCATAGGCTTCCGGGTTAGTTGAATGAATGAAATGCTTGCTGAAGGAACAAATTCATTTATTAACACCACTGGGGACCCTGAAGGGGTTAGAGGAACCATTTAGTGATTCGGAAAATAAAATGGCTATGATGGAAATGCCGAATGGTAAATCGCCTGGTGATGATGGATTTTCGGTTGAATTTTATAAAAAAATTTTATGATGATTTCTCTACAGTGTTTGGGGATGTATTACGTCAAGTTGGAGAACATTATGAATTACCTGAGTCTTGTTCTAGTGCTTTAATTACAGTAATCCCAAAGAAAGATAGAGATCCTTTGAAAGTATCTTCATATAGACCAATTTCATTGTTAAATGTAGATTATAAAATAATAGCTGAAATATTAGCGAATAAATTGGCTAAATTTTTACCTAAGTTGATTAATATGGATCAAACAGGTTTTATAAAGAATAGATATGCTTCAGATAACATTCTGCGCGTGATTAGTTTGATTAATAGATTTCGACAATCTCCAGATCACCTGATGGTGATATCTTTAGATGCAGAAAAAGCATTTGATAGAGTTGAGTGTAATTTTTTGTTTAAAGTTCTGGAGAAATTTAAGTTTGGTCCTTTTTTTATTGGTTGGATTAAGGCTTTATATAGTAAACCGGTAGCTAGAGTATTGACGAACGGCTTGATTTTGGAACCTTTTAAATTGACTCAATCAACTCATCAAGGTTGTCCTTTATCACCAGCTTTGTTTGTGTTAGTGATTGAACCTTTAGCACAGCTGATAAGACAAAATACACAGATACAAGGTATGAAAGTTTTAGATGAGGAGGATAAAATTAATTTATTTGCTGATGATGTATTGGTGTATTTAACAAACCCAGCTCAGTCACTTTTGCACTTGAAGGAGTGTTTAATACAATATGGATGTATTTCTGGATATAAAGTTAATTGGGAAAAAAGTGAAATATTACCGGTAAGTGAAGATTATTCAGTTTATAAGAATATTATTAATTTGAAATGGACTGATCGAATTAAATATTTGGGTATAATTCTGAATGTTGATTATAAGTCTTTATATAAATTTAATTATGTTCCATTAATTAAAAATATTAAAACTGATTTGATTAAATGGAAAGATTTACCTATTAATTTATTGGGTAGGATAAATACAATTAAGATGAATATTTTTCCACGTATGTAATAGTTGTTTCAATCGATTCCATATTTATTTGATAATTTTTTTTCGAGATTTGAATAAAATGGTTAGGGAATTTTTATGGAGAGGTAAATTTTCGAGAGTAGCTTTGAATAAATTAACTTGGAAATATGAGTTAGTGGGATTATGTTTTCCACATTTTCAAAATTATTATGAAGCAGCCATACTTAAATTTATTAGTTAATTGATGGATTTGGAACGGCCTCCTAGTTGGGCCAAAATTGAGATGGCAAATGTTTCTGAATTTGAAATACATCAATTTTTGTTTAGATGGAATATAAATTTGTTACAGCAATATAATGTGCCTATACTAAAACATTTAATGAAGCTATAGATTAAGAAAAGTAAAATGATAGGATCTAGGGGTGAATTATTGGCTTTGACTCCATTGTATAATAATCAACTTATTTCTTTTTCAATACATAATCAAAGTTTATTGCATTGGAGATTTAAAGGTGTGAAAAATTTGGGAGATTGTTTTAAAGAGGGTAAATTTTTATCTTTTAATCAGATGAGGGACAGTTTTGGTATTGATAAGAATTCTTTGTTTCTCTATTACCAAATTCGATCTTTGGTAAAACGTACGTTTGATAGAGATATGATTTTACCTGAAATGACTAAATTTGAGATTTTTCTTATGAAGGTACCAGAGTAGGGTTATATTTCATCTATGTATCAAATATTACAGGATGGTATGGATAAAAAGGGTTGGGATAGGTCTAAAAGGAAATGGGAAGCGGATACTGGTTTTATTTTTTCTGAGGATGATTGGTTAGATATTTGTTATGATAGTGTAACTTGATTGATAAATGCACATTATGCAATGATTAACTATAATTTTTTACATCAATTATACTTAACACCTGAAAATTTTAAAAAGTATGGTTTTCATGAATCAGATTTGTGTTTTAGATGTGGTAATTCTGTTGGAACTTTTTTCATGCTGTTTGGTTATGTTATCATATACAATCTTTTTGGAAGAAAATTCAATTGTTTTTAGAATACCTGTATAAGATTAAAATACTTTTAGATCTGACAGTGTTTTTATTGGGTAGTTTGCAATCTTTGAAAGGTTTGGGATTAGATAAGTTTCAACTTGCTTTTGTAATTAGCTTTATCTGTAGCGAAAAAAAATGTATTGCTAGTATGTGGAAAGATGCAAATATGATTGATATTAATAGATAGCATAATGAGATGAAATATTGTTTAATAATGGAAAAAATTACATATGTTTCATGTGATAATTATACTTTTTTTATTAATAAGTGGTTGTTATATTCAAAATATTTACATTTCAATTTAAATTAATTAGATCTTAATATGTATGCTTAATTTTTTTTAATATTTTTTTCTTTTTTTATGGCTCTCCTTAGGAGAGTTGGCTGAAGGAAGGGGGTGTTATTTTCTTTTTTTTTTCTTTTTTTTAAATATAAAAAATAACATTCATGTTTAGGGTTAATTGTTGTATATGTTATGTACTATTTGTTTTTTTTTGAACGAATAAATAAAGTTTAAAAGAAAAGCCATGAGGGATGCTCTGGCAGAAATATTTAAAATGTCCTTAGTCACAGGTGTGGTGCAAGAGGAATGGCAGGTAGCTCATATTGTTCCATTGTTTAAAAAAAGGCTCCAAAAGTAACCCTGGAAATTATAGACCAGTGAGCCTGACGTCTGTAGATGGTAAATTATTGGAAGGTGTTCAAAAAGATCAGATGTATAATTATTTGGAGAGCCAGAAACAGATTAGGGATTGTCAACATGGTTTTGTGCACAGTAGGTTGTATTTAACAAATCATGGAGTTTTTCGAGGTGGTTACCAGGAAAGTTGACAAAGGAAAGGCTGTGGATGTTGTCTACATGGAATTTATTAAGGCCTTTGACAAGGACCCACATTGTAGGTTAGTCAGGATGCTATGTTTTCATGGTGAAGTACTGAATTGGATTTGACATTGTCTGGATGGGAGAAGCCAGAGAGTGGTGGTGGCTTGCCTCAAGGATCGGTTCTGGGACTGATCATAGAACATAGAACACTACAGCATAGTACAGGGTCTTTAGCCCTTGATTCTGTGCTGACACATATATTCCAAAAAAAAGTATGAAACTCTCCCTACCCCATAACCCTCCAATTATTCCTTCATTCATGTTACATAAGTGCCCCTAAAATTTCAGCCTCCACCATCATCTCTGGCAAGGCATTCCAGGCACCCACAACTTGAACTGTAAAAAAAAAACAAACCCCTCATGTCTCCCTTAAACTTCCCTCCCTTCACTTTGTACATATATCCTCTGGAGTTTACTATTTCTTCCTTGGGAAACAGGCTCCAGCTGTCCACCCTATCTATGTCTATCATAATCTTATAGACCTCTATTAAGATTCCTCTCATCCTTCTACACTTCAAAGAGAAAAGTCCCAGCTCTGCTCACCTTGCCTCATAAAACTTGTTTTCCAATCCAGGTAACATCCTAGTAAATCTCCTCTTCATCCTCTCTATAGCTTACACATCCTTCCTATAATGAGGTGACCAGAAATGAACACAATACTTTCAGTGTGGTCTTACTAGAGATTTGTAGAGTTCCAACATGGCTTCTCAACACCTGAACTCAATCCCACTATTAATGAAGCCCAGCATCCCATAGGCCTTCTTATCTATCCTATCAACCTGTGTGGTGACTTTGAGGAATGTATGGATTTGAACCCCAAAGTCCCACTGTTCATCCACACTCTTAAGTATCTGATCATTAGCCCTGTACTCTGCCTTCTGGTTTGTCATAAGAACATAAGAAATAGGAGCAGGAAGAAGCCATCTGGCCCATCGAGCCTGCTCCACCATTCAATAAGATCAGGCTGTTCTGATCATTGACTCAACTCTACCTACCTGCCTTTTTCCCATATCCCTTAATGCCTTTTTTATGTAAAAATCTATCTAACTGAACCTTTAATATGTTTAATGAAGCACCCTCAAATGCTTCCCTCGGTAGAGAATTCCATAGATTCACTATTCTCTGGTAAAAACAGTTTTTCCTCATCTCTGCCTTAAATCTACTCCCCTGAATCTTGAGGCTGTGTTCCCTAGTTCTGGTCTCACCTATGAGTGAAAACAATTTCCCTGCCTATATCTTATCCATCCCTTTCATAATGTTATATGTTTCTATAAGATCTCCTCTCATATTTCTGAATTCAAGTGAGTATAATCCCAGACAATTTAGTCTCTCCTCGAAGGTCAAACCCCTCACCTCCAGGATCAACCTAGTGAACTTCCTCTAGACTGCCTTCAACGCCAGTATATCCTTCCTCAAGTATGGAGACCAGAACTGCATCCAGTAGTCAGGGTGCGGCCTCACCAGTACCTTATACAGTTGCAGCATGACCTCCCTGCTCTTGAATTCAATTCCTCTAGCGATGAAGGCCAACATTCCATTTGCCTTCTTAATGACCTGTTGTACCTGCAACTCAACGTTTTGTGATTCATGCACAAGCACTCCCAAGTCCTTCTGCACTACAGCATGCTGCAGTTTTTCACTATTTAAATAATAATCTGCTCTTCTATTTTTCCTACCAAAGTGGTTAATCTTTCATTTACTAACATTGTACTCCATCTGCCAGACCTATGCCCACTCACCTATATTTAACTATATCCTTCTACATTCTCTGTGCAATTTTCTTTTCCACTTAATTTAGTATCATTCGCAAACTTGGCTACACTACACTCTGTCCCCTCTTCCAAATCATCGATGTAAATGGTGAACAGCTGCAGGCCTAGCATTGACCTCTGTGGCACCCCACTTACCACTGTCTGCCTATCAGAAAAACACCCATTTATCCCAACTGCCTGCCTTCTGTCAGTTAACCAATCCTCAATCCATGCCAATATACTTCCCCCGACTCCATTCATTTGTATCTTATTGATAAGACTCTTGTGCAGCACTTTATTAAATGCCTTCTGGAAATCCAAATGTACAACATCAACTTGTTCCCCTTTATCTACCACACCCATTACATCCTCAAAGAACTCCAGCAAGTTTGTCAAACAAGACCTGAATCCATGCTGTGTCTACCTGAGGGAACCTCTTTGTTCTAAATTTTTCGCTATTTCACCTTTAATGACAGCTTCAAGCATTTTTCTGACTACAGATGTTAATCTAACTGGCTGATAGTTGTCTGCCTTCTGCTTACATCCCTTTTTAAAAAGTGGCATGACATTTTCTGTCTTCCAAAATGCATCACCTCATGCTTATCCTGATTGAACTCCATCTGCCATTGTTCCATCCATCTCTGCATCCTGACTACATCCACTTGTAACCTCTGACAACTTTCAACTCCATCCACAACTCCTCTGACCTTGCATCATCCATAAACTTACTGACCTATCCTTCCATCTCTTCCTCCAGATAATTTATAAAAATTACAAAGAGCACAAGTTCCAGCTCAGATCCTTGCAGCACTCCACTAGTCATTGACCTCCAGGCAGAATATTTTCCTTCCACTACTAGGCTCTGCTTTCTTCCTGCAAGCCAGTTTTTTATATCCACACAACCAAGGTTCCTCTGATCCCATGCCTCAAAACTTTCTGTATGAGCCTCTCATGGGGGACCTTGTTAAATGTTTTACTAAAATCCATGTGAGCCACATTTACTGCCCTACCCTCATCAATTTCTTTTGCTACCTCCTCAAGAGACTCAATTAGACTTGTGAGATGTGACCTTCTCTTCACAAAGCCATGGTGCCTATCCTTGAGTAGACTGTACTTCTCCAAATGCTCATAGATCCTATCCTTAAGAATCCTCTCCAATCATTTGTACATCAATGACATAAGGCTCACCGGTCTATAATTCCCAGGATTCTTCCTATTACCTTTTATTCAACAGGGGGACTACATTTGCCATTCTCCAATCCTCCAACACCTCCCCTGCAGCTAAAGAAGACTCAAAACTCATAGCTACTGCTCCATCTCATCTCTCACTCCCACAGCATCCTGGAGATCATTGTGCCTTGCCCCGGGGACTTATCAATCTTGATGTTTTTAAGAAGATTCAACACTTCCTCTTCCTTAATCTCCACATTGTCCATCACACAGACCTGTTCAATTTTGACTTCACTGTGATAAAGGTCCTTTTCTCTTGTAAATATTGCAGCAAAGTATTCATTTTGGACCTCCCCAATTGCCTCTGCCTCCAGGCACATGTTGCCTCCTTTATCTTTTAGTGGTTCCAACTTCATTCTCGTCATCCTCTGTTCTTCACATACACTTAGAACACCTTGGGGTTCTCCTTAATTCTAATGCGAAGACCTTCTCATGCCCCCTTTGAATTCTCCTAAGTCCTTTTTTAAGCTCCTTCCTGGCTACCATTTACTTCTCTTTTCCGGTTTCCTATGTGCTTCTTCCTTCTTCCTTTTGACCAGTTGCCTCACCTGCTTCATAAACCATGGTACCATTTTCCTATCATCTCTTCCTTGTCCCATTGTGACAAATCTATCTTGAAGCCTGTACAAGTGGTCCTCCACATTACTTCCATGCTTTCACCCTTGAACATCTATTTCCAATTTACTCTCGTTTGTTCCTGCCTTATCCTTTCACAATTAACCCTTCCCCAACTAAGCAATTTTCCATTTTGTCTGTTTTTATCCTTTTTCATAGCTATACTGAAGCTGAAGGAGTTGTGGTCATTCTCACCAAAATGCTTCTCCATCAAGAGGTCCACCACCTGTCCAAGTTCTTTACCCAGAACCAAATCCAGTATGTCCTCTTTTCTCATTTGCTGGTCTATAAACTATATCAGGAATCCTCCTTGAACACACCTGACATATTCAGCCCTATTCATCTCTTTTACAGGCAGGAGGTGCCAGTCAGTATTAGGGAAGTTGAAATCACCCATAACTACAACCCTCTATTTCCTGCACCATTCAAATATCTGCCCACTTCTCTGCTCCTCAGTGTCCAAAAGGGCCATTTGGGACCCTATAGATTCTCCCAGCACAGTGATTGCTCTCTTCCTATTTCTGACTTCCAACCACACTGACTCAGTTGACTCTCCCTCTGCAGTGTCCTCCTTTCTATAGCTGTGATTACTATCCCTGACCTGTAATGCTATTCCTTTCACCATGCCCCCCCCCATTCTATTCATTTTAAAACTCCTAAACCCCAGTACCTGCATCAGCCAAACTTGCCCTTCCTCCAACCAAGTTTCTGTAACAACCAGAACATAATAGTTCCACATATGATCCATACCCTAAGACATTGGTTCCCAACCTTTTACTTTCCACTCACATACCACTTTAAGTATTCCCTATGCCATAATACATGGCATCATGCTTTTGATGCCATGTGTACTGAGATCTGGATAATAATGTGGTAAATTGGATCAGCAAGTTTGCAGATAACACTAAGAATGGAGATGTTGTGGAGAGTGAAGAAGGCAGGGGCGTGGCAAGATGGCGTAGTGGGAAGATGTGTAGTTCCACCTTCCCCCAGTTAGACTTCTAAATACCCGAATTTAAAATTTGTAAAAGTGGTTAAAAATAATATTTACAGACTTTAGAGTATTGGAGGATTGCAATAGCTGCAAATGTGAAAAAAATCAAAAGCTCAATTGCAAAAAAAAAATTACCTTACAAAAGTGTTGAAGAACTGAGGCCTACTTACCAAGTTGAAGCCACGGAGTTGTCGACTGGAGTCCTCAAGACTCAGAGGACTCCTGCTCGGTTAAGTATTACACTGGTGCCGATCATGCAATTGCAAGATGGTGCTGGCTCAGTGATAGGCTCAGCCAGCCCTGACTCGCACCCCTGTGGGTCCAGGGGCGTGGGTGGAACGGCCAAGCAAAGACAGACCTGTGAGCCCACAATACTGTCTGATGGTCCCGGAGCCTGGACAAGGTGTGGGCTGTGGGGGAGCCTGAACGGTGGTGGGCTGACGAGGTCGGCACGCTGTTGACGGGCGTCCAGACCCACAGCCACACTAGAAGAGGACCTATGTTAGAGGAGGAAAAAAGATCAACATTACAGGAATTTACACAGGAAGAAATGGGGATGAGACCAGAGAAGGTAGGCCTCAAAGGGAGGTGATGGAACCTGGACTGGTTTCTGTGTTCACAATTTTGGAAGGGATTGCTCATCAAATGGAAAATATGTCAATGCAGATGTCTACTCAAATGACTCAAGAATTTATGGAAGTGAAAACTAAAATGACTATTATATGTGAAGAAATGACTTGTATGAAGCAAGATATTAATGTAGTTAAAAGTGATGTTAGTAGATTTATAAAGTCAGTGGACACAGTACAAGTTAACTTTAAAAAGATTGAAGAAGCTTTTTTTTGAATGTAAGAACCAAGTGGAGCTTAATAGAGAAAAAATGGAAAAAGTGGAGGACTCGTTCGTGGATTGGGGGTTCAGAAGAAGGAATTATTGAAGAAGATTGATGAGGAAATGGACGATCGTTATCATTGTCACCCAAGAGGAGGGTCAATGGCAATGGAAATGGGAAGAATGGAAAACATGGAAAGAATGGGAAGAAAGTTGAATTGACACAAAGTCTTCTTTGTAAAAATGGTTAAAAATGTGTGTTTGGATCTTTTATTAGATAGATCTCTGAAAAGTATAAAGAAATCAAAGGTGGCAACACAAATAGGAGCTTTGATGAAGGATTTGAATCTGGTTGATGTTTGGAGGAGAGTTAAACCCTACAGAGAAAGACCTTTTATTCCTCTAGACATGATTCCTTTTCTAGAATAGATTTTTTTTGGTTTTGGCACATCTGCAAGGTTGAGTATAAAAGTCAGGGTATATCAGATCATTCTGTTATTTTTTTCCTGTGTAGTTTCAGAAGTAGTACAATCGTCTTACAGTTGGAGGTTTAATACAATGCTATTGAAGAAACCGAAGTTTATTACTTTTGTTAAGGAGCAGATTACTTTGTTTTTGGCTGAGAATGTCAATTCAGTACATAGTAATTTTGTATTGTGGGATGCTTTGAAAGTATATTTATGAGGGCAAATTATTAGTTATACTACGAAAGTTAAAAGGCAATATGCGGCAGAAAGCTTAATGTTAGAGAAGCAAATTGCTGAATTGGAAAGAAATTGCAGAAAGATGTTACAGAAGATAAAAAAAGCTGCTTTAATGAAGTTGAAATTATGTTATAATACTTTACAAACTTATCAGTATGAGCGTCTACTTTATCGATCTAAGCAATGTTATTACGAACTGGGTGAGTGAGCTCATAAGGTATTAGCATGGCAATTAAAAATAGAACAGACATAATGACAAAAAGAATTCAAAAGTTATCTATAAACCTCAGGAAATTAATGATCAGTTTCATTCATTTTATCAAAAATTATATACTTCTGAGGTAAAGCAAGACACTGGTTCTATCGAATCCTATTTATCTAAATTAAATTTACATGTTTTAGGGGAGGATGAGGTTAAAGAATTGGAAGCTCCATTTACAGATTTTGAGATTAAAAAGACTATACAAGAGATGCCAAATGGAAAGTCACCAGGAGATAATGAATTTTCTGTTGAATTTTATAAAGTATTTTATGAAGATTTATCCTCTATATTTGGAGATAAGTTACAGCAAGTAACAGAGAAGCAGTTGTAACCAGAATCTTGTTCAAGTGCTATAATTACTGTGATTCCTAAGAAAGATAGGGACCCATTGAAAGTATCTTTGTATAGACCTATTTCTTTATTAAATGTAGATTATAAAATTATAGTGAAGGTGTTAGTCAATAGACTTGCCAAATATTTACCTCAGTTGATACATATAGATCAAACAGGTTTTATTAGAAGTAGAAATGTGTCTCATAATATTCTTAGATTTATAACATTGGTCAATGCATTTAGACAGCAATCCAATCTGGATGCGAAAAAAGCCTTTGATAGGGTCAAGAGGAATTTTTTGTTTAAGGTGTTAGAGAAGTTTAATTTTGGCCCTTATTTTATAGGCTGGGTTAAGGCCTTATATACAAATCCAACTGCTAGGTTGGTGACAAATGGTCAAATTTCCTTATCATTTAATTTAACGTGTTCAAGTCAACAAGGTTGTCCATTGTCACCAGTTTTATTTGCATTGGCTATTGAACCATTAGCTCAGACAATATGACAGAATGATAAGATTAAAGGAATGAAAATTGGAGAGGATGAGTATAAGATTAATTTATTTGCGGACAATGTGCTGGCATATTTGACAGAATCAGAACAGTCTTTGAAATATTTACAAGATTGTTTGTTAAAATTTGGAGAGCTATCTGGATATAAAGTAAATTGGGATAAGAGTGAAATATGGCCAGTTGGGGATGGAGATTATTCAGAATATAAAAGTATTATAACATTGAAGTAGTCAGATAGAATTAAATATTTGGGAGTGGTAGTAAATGCAGACTACCAATCTTTATATAAATTGAATTATGTCCCTTTATTAAAAAGGATTAAAATTAATTTGATTAAATGAAAAGATTTGCCTTTAACATTAATTGGTTGAGTAAATTGTGTTAAAATGAATAGTTTTACTTAAATTCAATATTTGTTTCAGTCTATACCATGTTTATTTTCAAAGTGTTTTCTTCAGGACATGAATAGGGCAGTGCGCGATTTTTTATGGAAAGGAAAATTAGCCCGAGTAGCTTTACATAAACTTACATGGAAATATGCTTTAGGTGGATTGCAGTTACTTCACTTTCAAAATTATTATGATGCAGCTCAGTTGAAATTTGTTAGCAGATTGATGGATGTGGACCAATCTCTGAGTTGGGCAAAGGTGGAAATGGCTTGTATATCTGAAGTTGAGATACATCAGTTTATGTTTAAATGGAGTATGGATTTATTGTGGGAATGTGATATGCTAGTATTAAAACATTTATTAAGGATATAGGTTAAAAGAAACAGGGTTTTGGGATCAAAGGGTAAATTATCAATTCAAACCCCGTTATATTATAATCAGCTTATTCCTTTTTCAATGTTTAATAATCATTTAAAGAAATGGAATTCTCATGGCATAAAGATAATTCAGGACTGCTTTAAAGAAGGCCAATTTCTTTCTTTTATTCAGTTGAAGGAGAAATTTGATATATCTGTAAATTCTCTACTTGTGTATTATCAACATAGAGCTTTGATAAAAGATAATTATGGTAAAGAGATTAATTTACCCATGTTGATGAAATTTGAGTATTTGATTTCTTCTGTACCTAAGAAAGGTTATATTTCAGATATGTACCAATTGTTACAGGATAGTATGGATAAACCGGAATGGGAGAAATCTAAAATCTTTTTAGAAATGGGAAAGTGATTTAACTTATATTTTTCCAGAAGATAATTGGGAGGTTATGTGTTCTAATAGTGTAGCTAAAGTAATATATATACGTTATGGAATGGTCAATTATAATTTTTTACATCAGTTATATTTGACTCCAGAGAAATGGAAAAAATATGGATTTAGTAATTCATATTTTTGTTTTAGATGTGGACTATGTACTGGAACTTTTTACATGCTGTTTGGTCTTGTTTTAAAGTACAACCATTTTGAGAAGGAATTAGATTGGTTTTGGAAAAACTATTTAAGATTAAATTACCATTAGACCCATCAATCTTTTTGTTGGGATATATGGTTTCTTTGAAAGGACTAAGGTTGGATAAATTTCAAATTGCATTTGTATGTCTAGTGTTTTCTGTAGCACGAAAATGTGTAGCTAATACTTGGAAGGATAATGTGGAGGTTAATATAACACGCTGGCATAATGAGTTGAGAAATTGTATTATTATGGAAAAAATTACATGTAATCTGCACGATAATTATTCATTTTTGTTAAAATGTGGTCTTCTTATTTGGAGTATATGAATTTAGAAATACTTTGAAATATTCTTTATAATCACTGTATTATCTTTATATTTGGCTCCCCTGAAGGGGTGGGAGGGTGGGCAGGGTTTTGTGTTTTTTTTATATATACAAAAAATTTGGTTCTTTTCTGCTATGTTTGATTGTAAGTTGTTTAAATTCTTTTAAATAAAGTTTTCAAAAAAATGAGAGTGAAGAAGGCTTTTCAAAGTTTGCAGAGGGATCTGGACCAGCTCGAAAAATCAGCTGAAAAATGGCAGCTGGAGTATAATGCAGCCAAGTGTAAGGTGTTGCATTTTGTAAGGACAAACCAAGAAAGGATATGGATGGTAAATGGTGGGGCACCAAGGAGTGCGGTAAAAGAGCGGTATCTGAGAATATAGATACTTAATTCTGTGAAAGTGGCATCATAGGTGAATAAAGTTGTAAATAGAATATTTGGCATATTCTCCTTTATAAATCAAAGTATTGAATGTCAAAGTTGAGATGTTATGGTAAATTTGTATAAAACTTTGGAGAGGTCAAATCTGGAGTATTGTGTGCAGTTTTAGTCATCTAATTACCAGAAAGATATCTAAAGAACTGTAAATCTCCAGGGTCAGATGGTTTTCTAATTGAATACTTTAAAGCCTTTTTTAGTTAAGCCTTTAACCCCTTTAACAAACATGTTTAAGGAAGCACTGACTAATAAAACTCTGCCTAGTCCTCTGGAATTGGCTAAAATAATATTACTGCCAAAACCCAACAAGGACCTTCAAAAATCTACCTCATATCAGCCCCTTAGCCTTTTGAATTCAGATTGCAACATTTTATCAAAATTAATTGCTTTAAGAACAGATGCAGCTCATATGAAAAAAAGATCCCATGCTGATAATGTTGATGGATGTGGAGAAGGCATTTGACAGGATTGAACTTAGTTTCCTTTTGCAAACTGTTAAAACAATGAATTTTGTAGAGAGATTTATTCAATACATTAAAACATTTTTTGCCAGCCCTAAAGTTCAAATTCTAACTAATGGAATCTTTTCAAGTGTCGTCCTGCTGTCCAGAGGTGTCTGCCAAGGTTGCCCAAGTGCTCTACTGCTGTTCTCAATAGCAACTGGACCGTTAGCTATTGCCATTCATTCTAATCCCATCATTACTGCCATTAAATTTGTCTCAAATGAACACAAGCTAGTCATTTAAGCCGATGATCTTCTAGTTTTCCTGTCTGATCCAACAAAATCATTACCCTCCCTTATTCAATGTTTCCAACAATATAACACTGCATCAGGATGTAAATTAAACCTTTTAAATAGTGAAGTCATGCCTTTTAATATACAGGACAATAATATCAAGAATGTAGTCAAAATCAAACATGGATTTAAATAGAAATTATGAGATCCACAGATAAAATCCTTAAAGACCATCACATCAAATTATTGGATCAGAAATGGAGGGAAATGTCATTATCTTTAATCGGTAGACCGAACACAATTAAAATGAATATCCTCCACAAATTTCTATATTTATTTTATTGTGTCCCAATTAAAATCCCCAGAAGTCTATTTAATGAACTAAATAAATCTAAGTTCAGCTTCTTATGGAAAGGTAAAGGCCCTGAGTCAAACTCTCAACCCTCCAAGCCCCTCATGCCAAGGGAGGATCAAATCATCCTAATTTTAAATGTTACTATCTTGCAGCTCAATTCTGTTCAATATGGTGCTGGTTGCACTCTGAGGACAATAAGACCTGAATCTTTTCTATTGAGCAACATCAAATAAAGAATTTTCCCTTAAAGATTCTTCCTTTCTTAACCTCTAAGAAAGCACTTATAAATATCAGTAAGCACCCTACAATTCTAAACTATTTTGCAACATGGCAAAAAGCTCACGCAGTTATTGGTATAAATACCTCATTATTTTGGAAAACTCCTCTGTGGAATCAGCCCAATATTCCTCATCTGATTGCAGACAGAATATTTTTAAAATGGGATAATAGTGGCAGAAAAAAACAGTTAAAGATATATATAGCCAAGATAAATTTGCTAATTTTTAATAATTAATTGGAAAATTCACACTACCAAATCATAAGTTATTTAAATATTTTCAGTTTAGACACTGGGTCCATAACAGTTATACAGACTTTCCACAAATTTTAACAGAATCCCTGTTTGAAAAACAAATGCTTAGTGAAGCCCTGTACACTACAAAGGGTCTGACATTGACTATTCATAGTATTTTAAATAGTAATGTGCCAATCTATATTAACAGTGATATAAAAAAAATAAATCGGAATCAGATCTTGAATGCAATTATAAGGATGCTGATTGGTGTAATATCCATGAAATGTCTCAGCCTGTATTAATTTCAACTAAACATCGACAAATATAGTTTAATATCTTGAAAAGGCCCTATTGCACTCTACATAGGCTGCATAAAACAGTGATGGAGATTTACTTCACATGCTTTGGAATTGCTCTTATCTGGATAATATAAAAATAACAAATTTTTATTTGACCCGAGTCTGGATTTTGGGAGATCTGCAAGATCTTAAAGTGAACCACAATGAAGAATAATTTATATTACTCGCGGCCACAGCTGGGGAAAAGTGTATCCAACAAAACTGGACATCTGAACTTCCTCCTTCACAGGGGCAGTGGTTCAATGAGTTAATATTCTGTAGTACACCTGAAAAGATCTTGTATAGTGTTAGGAGGAAACCAGCAAGAAATAAAAAAATATGGAGCTCTCTTTTGGCCTATTACCATCATTACACCTCCCCAGCTACTGAATTACTATGGATAACTGTCCTCCATGCCCCTATTATCTACTGTAGTATATACTTTATTAATATTCATTAGGACTTCATACCTTACCTGATTGAATTTTATTTTTGCTATTTTTGAATGAGGGAGAAATTTCTTTCATACCAGGGTGGGAGCATTTTGTTTTGCTCATTTGTTTTTCTGTCTATTTTTTTAATGTGAAAGGTTTGGCTATTTTGCTTCAATAAAAACATTTTTTTTTTAAAAAAGGAAAGATATCTATAAGATAGAAAGAATGTGGTGAAGATTTACTGGATGTTGCCTGGACTTCAGGAACTGAGTTACAGGGAAAGGTTAAACAGGTTTGTGACTTTTTTCCCTGGAACGTAGAAGAATGAGGGGAGATTTGATAGAGGTATTTAAAATTATGAAGGGGATAGACAGATTAAATGTAGGTAGGCTTTTTCCACTGAGGGGAGGTGAGTTACAAACCAGAGGCCATGGGTTAAGAGTGAAAGGGGAAAAGTTCAGGGGGAACATGAGGGGGACCTTCTTCACACAGAGAATGGTGGGAGTGTGGAATTAACTGCCAGCTGAAGTGGTGAATGCAGACTCAATTATAACATTTAAGAAGAATTTGGACAGGTACGTGGATGGGAAAGGTATGGCAGGCTATGGACTGGGGGCAGTTCAGTGGGACTAGGCAAAAAAAATTGTTTAGGCCAAAGTTGCCTGTTTCTGTGCCGTAATGTTCTATATAAGACAAGGCAGATATAGAGTCAAAATAGTAATTTATAAAAGCAGCACAACTTAGGAGTCAAGAAATAGTCAACAAAATACGTTTCTAAATTCACATTGCAATGTGTATGCTCCATTTCTCTTGTGTCTCTTTTGCGTAACTACTCCCCTGTAATTATTCATATCCTATTTATGCTCTCCAGCTTTCCAATAAACCTATCAATCCTAAGTCTCCAAATACTCACTCTAAAAGATGTATCCCTCCATTTATCCAACATAATCATAGTTTGAGATTAAATGATTTTGCCAGCCATTAGAAATTTCTATTAATAAAATAAGAAGCAAAAATATTTTCAAAGCACTCTTTTATATTGCAGCAGATTTTGGTGTGAATGAATGATGTATCTTAACAAAACCTGTTTTATTTCCCATCCCTAGTTTCCCTAGAGATGGTGATACATAACCATATAACAATGACAGTACGGAAACAGGCCCTTCTAGTCCGCACCAATTTACGTGAAACTCCACTAGTTCTACCTACCCACTCCCTTGCCCATAACCCTCCTGATCAGCTGACTTGAGCAGCTTCAGTCCTTCTGGTCAGAGTACTCCCAAAAGGTGGCAGGGAAGGAATATTCAGGATTTAGAACCAGCAATGGTGAAAGCACCATGATTATACTTCCAAGGGTGACTTGAAGAGTACTTGCTCCTCCTGCACTTGTCTTCCTTGATCACTGTTGGATTTGCATAGGCAGGTAACTACAGAGCACTTTGAAGCTGGTACACACTGCAGCCACTGTGTATGGAGGTAGTTGGATGGAATTGTTTGGATGATTTATGGAGTATTGATCAAGCAGTTTTGCTCTGGATGAACATGAACTTCTTGAGTAAGTGGAAAGTTTTGCTTCACTCTTATAATTTGAACCTTGTGATAGATGGCATTTCAGTTGTTACTTTACTTGCTGCAGATACCCAAGCTCTGACCTGCTCTTGTACTTACAGTATTCATGTAGCTGGTCTTTCTGAGTTTCTAATAAATAGTAAACTTTGCGATGTTGGATGGTTGGTCAATCAGAAATAGAAATGCCACTCAATGTCAAAGACACATGAATGGACTTTATCTCATTGGAGCTGGCCATTTCCTGGCACTTCTGTGGCCCAAATTTTATTTGCCACACCAGGTCATGCCTGACTATTGTCCAGAACTTGATCCATGTAACTGTGGCATGCTCAATTTGCTGAGAAGTTGTGAATGGAATTGACATGGTACAATTAGCCATGAACATTCATTGAGTTTGTAATAAAACAAAGACTATTATTTTAAACAGCCAAAGGTGGTGGACTGAGGTCAATGCCCTGAAATATTGCTACAATGAAGTCTAAAAGCCAGGATGATTGACAATGAACTATCTTTGTGTAAGGTAAGACTCCAATGCCTTTTGCCTGTTGACCACTTTTGTCAAAGGTATTTGATGTGATGCAAGGAACAAAGAGCTGAATTTGAGAGTTAAGATGAGAGTGATGACCTTGAAATCAAGACAACTTTTGACTGAATGTTGCATTCACGAGTCTTGGGAAAACTGACGTCAACAGGCATCAATTGGTCTGGGATCTGTAAACTGCAAATGATCCATAGATACTGTCTCTTTTAAATCATGCTTCCAGTGATTCAGAAGAAAAAAAATCATGCAATTAGGTTTTGCTAATGAGTCAAATATTGAGCAGTACTTTTCGAGTTTAAATCATGTCAGGGACCTAATGCTATCAAAGGACACAGATTTGCATATTTATATTGAGGGGAAACCAGGGAAGGGACAATGTGTCGTTCTATTGCACTCCAGTGCTAAATAGCAGAAAATCTTCATCTGAAAAATTCTTCCAGTGATTCTATCTATATATATCTGCTTCCTCAGGAGTTTGCGGAGGAGCTAGTGGAGTTGTTCAAGTGAACCTGTACGGACTTGAAGGGCCGACATGGCCTGTTTCCGTGCTGTAAATAGTTATATTGTTCTTAAGAGGTGAATGTTAATGAAAAAGCACCTTTATTATCAACCCTGATCACCATTAGAAGTGTATGCTTGGCCTGTGATATGTTAAAGACATAACACAGATATATGTAGGACAGAGCTTAATTCCTGAGAAGTAAAAATTTGGTCTGTTTGGGTATGACAAAGTCAGAAAATACAATTAACCTAACGCATTTGTATAAATTTTATGTAAACCATATATAATGCAATTAAAAAATTAAACTTTTATCTTTCATTTGCATTGAAATTAAAAGCAAACCAATTTAGTATTAAGAAATGTTCATTTGTGTTGTGTTGATTTAACCTCATATGACTAATCAAAATTTGATGGAACAGCTGTTTGTTTCTTACTCTGCTCAATTTTAGTATTTGGTATCAAGGCTTCCCCTTGATTTCAAAGGAAAATGAAATTGTAAGTGTAAATTTTGTGTTTATAACCCATTGATATATTTTATAGACAAATAAACCCAACATAATTGTAGCCCTGAGCTGTAACTTTATCCCCAGTATCCACAGCTTGTGTTAATAGCTGCAATGGTCATTTCATAACATTGCTTGAAATCCAATTAACATTGATTTTAAAAAGCTGACATTTTTGTGGATAATGAGAATATGGATTCAGATTTGAGATTTATTGCCAGAGTACATACATGATATCACATACAACCGTGAGATTCCTTTTTCCTGTGGCCTAGACAGAATTACCACTTATTGGTAGTGCAAAAAAAACCCGTACTTAACATAGACATGTAAAGAAATAAAGAACTTTAAATAGATCATGAAATGTAAATAAACTGTGCAATACAGAGAGAATTAAAAAAAAAACAAGAAAGTGCAAAATTAAATGTCCTTAAATGAGTCCCTGATTGAGTTTGTTGTTGAGGAATCTGATAGTGGAGGGGTAGCAGGTGTTCCTGAACCTGGTGGTGCGAGTCTTGTCGCATCTATACCTCTTCCCTGATAGTAGCAGCAAGAACAGAGCACATGCTGGGTGGTGTGGATCCTTGATGATTGCTGCTGCTCTCTGCTGGCAGAAGTTCTCAATAGTGGGGAGGGTTTTACCTGTGATGTTCTGGGCTGTGTCTGTTACCTTTTGGAGGGCTTTATGCTCAGGTGTATTGGTGTCTGCATATCAGACTGTGATGCAGCTCATCAGTAAAACTTCCACTACACATCTGTAGAAAGGCTAACTGTTAGGTCTGCTTTGTTCATGAATGAGTGAGTCAGACACCAGACTGAGTCGAAATCAAGGTTCTTTGTTCTTTATTACCGGATTGTAACACTTGCAACTAACAGTGTTAGTTGGAGAAGGCGCATTCTGCTGTTATCAGCAAGTGGTGTTTTTTTTATACCTCAGGATACGTACTTAGTAAATTATCATACCATTACATTGTCCAATGAATAAACTGTTGCTATCCTTCTCTGTTAGTCTGCTGCACATCATTCTTGTTAGTGCAAAGCTTATCTTGAGTGTACACGGTCACATCTCATTCTGTTACTCCTTAGTACTGGGTGACTCCTTCTCCGGTCCCATCTCGTGATGTTTTTACCTTACATAACATGCATGAACATTGTGCTTTCAACATTTAACACCAGCTTTGGCTTTGAACTGATTCACACACATTTGCTAAAATAGTCAAAGGAAGAATTGTAAATCAATGTATTAAGCATTGACCTGTGGCATCCTATGGAGTAATTAATTTCAAGTGTAGATTTATCAGTACACAACTTCAAAATTCATTGTTTTAAATATATAATATTTAACTTTTAAGAAAAGAACACACACACACACACACACACACACACTCTGGGTATTAGAGTAGCGCAAACAGTTGTCACGGCAACAACAGCGCTGGCACCCACAGACAAGTAGCTCAGTTTTCTTTCTTCCACTGAAGCTATTGGGTGAGCACATTGACATACAGTTACGCACAGCAGTGCTAGCACCCATGAATGAAGCAACTCGGCCTTTGATTCGCTTAAGCTATTGGGTGAGCATGCATACACAGACATACCGTCTGACTGACTGCCCTCCTACCAATCGACTAGCAAGTTCAAAACTCAGTGTGCTGGGCCAGCGCGTGCCTTCAGCTCTCCTGAGTGATGGAGAGAGGTTGACTACAGAGGGCGCCTGCTCCGTGAGCCCACTGGCTTCCAGCATGTGGCTCTCGCACATCTAACACCTGTCATTTCCCACGCTGCTGTCAGTTTTCCCAGCGCTACTTTAGCGCCTCACAGCAGTGTATGATCCTCTCTCTCCCACCATAGGTTCAGTCCTAACCCTGACTTGAAAATAAAATTGTCCAGGGTCCATAACAGCTTAGACAGCTCTTATTAATTCAAGATATAGAATTATACATTTCAATTTTTGGCATCAACTACCAAATTAATTTGTAACAATATGGACTTTGCATAATTTGATGTGGAACCATATTCTTGTTCTCTCTTCCCCAATTGCTGAGTGTAGAAAATTAAATATAGTTTGTTCTTAATGGATTGATGCAAATGTTGTTTCTCAATATAAAATGTTTCTGTTTGATATTAGTACAGCATGCTGATAGTAATAAAGTACAAATAAAAAGAGAGTATGTTTAAGGATCTTGGGAGATTGGCAGTTAGGTTACACAGGAGTAATCCAATCAAATGATGTGTGTTTAATATTTTGATGACAACTGCCTGATTTGATTCCTCAAGATGCATAAGATTGAGATAGGATCATGGGATTAGATTTTCTTTTGGCTATTGAAAACCAGAGGTGCTTACTATCCACAGTAACTGATTTTGACATGCTTGACTGGTTATAAACTTGTCGGGGTAAAGAATCTCAGTGTGGAATACAAAATATATTTTTACACTTCAGTTGTGTAGTGTCAATATTTTGTGATCACAGATCAGATCCAGCTTGAGATAAATGCAGAATAACATTTTATCTTAACCTTTCTTCAGAAGAATATCTCCGCCCAGAGCATTGAGAGTTTTCCAAAGCCAAAATGGCCATATTTGCAATTATGAAAAAAAATTCAAAGGATATTAAAAATCTAATATAAAGCTTGCAATTTAATAGTTTGAATACTATTGGAATGTAATCAGGTGGATGCAAGAACATAAGAAGAGGGAGCAATTATCATCAGAGGGGACTGTATCAGAGAGGTAGGGCTTTGGCTCCACAGGCTTCAGTGAGAAAAGGTAAGTGGTGAGGGATAGTAGGACTTGAAATAAGAAAGGGGCATCCTTTTCAAGGAACAAAAAATATTCAGCAGGTAGGCAGCTTTTAGATATAATTTTTATCTCCTCAAGTCATAAACAGAGGGATTGGCAGCTGAGGCAGAGGAACAATCTTCTTGCAGAATCTGGATTGTCAGATAAGCCAGCAGTATCCCTGACCACTTCATCTGTGAGAGGTGCATCCAGCTGCTGCTCCTGACAAACCGAAATAAGGAGTAGGAGCTGGTGTTGGATGAACCCCAGATCATTTGTGAGGCAGAGGGCATGATACACAGGAGTTAAAGGGATGCTATCAAACTGAGAAAGCAGGAGAAGAGTAGATGGGTGACAGTCAGGAGAAGGAAAAGGAAGAGGCAGGCAGTGCAAGGCACCCCTATGGCCATTCTACTCAATAGCATGTATACCATTTTGGATACTTTTGAGGGGGGGGGAAACACAACCTACCAGGTACAAGCCACAGCGATCAGGTCTCTGGCATGGAGTCTGGTCCTGTGGCTAAGAAGGGCAGGGAGAAGAGACGAGCTGTAGTGAAAGGGGACTCTATAGTTAGGGGACAGATAAGAGATTCTGTGGAAGAGATTGAGAATCCTGGATAGTATGCTACCTCCATGGTGCTAGGCTCAAGATATCTCAAATCAAGTTCCTGGCATTCTCAGGAGGGAGGGTAAGCAGCCAGATGTCATGGACCTAACCAATGACATGGTTAGGAAGGTCCTGCAAGAAGAATCAGGGAGTTAGGGGCTAGGTTGAAGAATAGGATCTCCAGAAGTGTGATCTGAGGATTGCTACCTGTGCCACATGTTAGTGACGTTAGAAATAGGAGAATAATTCAGCTTAGCACATGACTAAAGACGTGGTGCAGGAGGAAGGGCTTCAGATTTCTGGATCATTGAACTTTCTTCCAGGGAATGTGGGACTTGTTTTGATGGGACAGTTTTCATCTGAACTGGAGGGGGACAAATATCCGTGCAGTAAGGTTTGCTAGTATTGCTCCGTTTGGTTTAAAATTGATTTGAAGGGTGATGGGAATCAGAGTGCCAGAGCAGGTAGAAGAGTGGAAGAGGGAAAAGATGATGTGAAAATTGCATGCACTGTTAGAAGTCAAGGGGTTGAACATGGTGGAAATTTTCTAAAGTGCATGCATTTCAATGCAAGGAGTATTGTAAGGAAGAGCAGATGAGCTTTGAGTGTGGATTTACACAAGGAGTTGTGTCCATTAGTAAAACTTGGTTGAAGGAAGGAGCAGATGAGCAGCTCAATATTCTGGGCTTCTGTTGCTTTAGATGCAATAGAACAGAGGGGGATTAAAATGAAAGGAGTGGCATTGCTCGTCAGGGAAAATATCACAGCTGTGCTCAGGCAGGACAGACCAGAGGGCTCGTCTAATGAGGCTACATGGGTGGAGCTGAGGAACGGGAAAGGTAAGACCACACTCATGGGGTTGTATTATTGTCTGCCCAATAGTCAACAAGAATTAGAGGAGCAAATGTATAGAGAGATAGCAGCAAACTGCTGCTGTAAACATAAGGTTTTATTGTTAAGGGATTTTAACATTCCACATATTGACTGGGACTCCCATACTGTTAAAGGGGTGGATGGTTTGGAGTTTGTCAAATGTATTCAAGAAAAATTTCTAAATCAATATATAGAGGTATCAAGGAGAGAGAGTGTATCCTATTAGGGAATGAGACAGGACTGATGACAGAAGTATGTGAAAGGGAACATTTTGGATCCAGTGATCATAATGCCATTAAATTCAAGTTAATTATGGTGAAAGATAGGTCTAGGCCTTGTGTTGAGATCCTTAATTGGAGAAAGGCTAATTTTGAGGAAATGAGAAAAGATCTAGAATACGTGGTTTAGGATTGATTGTTTTCAGGCAAAGATGTATGAGGTAAATGGAAGACCATCAAAGATGAAATTTTCAGAGTACAGAGTTTGTATGTTCCTGTCAGGATCAAAGATAAGGTTAGAAGGCATAGGAAACCTTGGTTTTTGTGGGATATTGGGGAGCTGGTATCGGAAGGTGTATAAAAGGTATAGGGAACATGGAGAAAATGGGGTACTTGAGGAGTATGAAAAATACAAGGAAAACCTCAAAAGAAGACACAATGTTACTTTGGAGGACAATATGAAGGAAAATCCTAAAGGTTTCTACAGGTATATTAAGGGTCAAAATTGGTTCCCTTGAAGATAAGCCTGGTCGGCATTGTTTGGAGCCAAAAGAGATGTGAGAGATCTTAAATCGCTTAGAAAACAGTAACTGAGTTGTGGGAAAACGTGCAGTGAGGTCATGCAACCTAAACAGATTAAAGAGGACAAAGTGCTTGCTGTCTTAAAGCAAATAAGGGTAGATAAATCTCCAGGGCCTGACAAGATATTCCCTCAGATCTTGAGGGAGGCTAGTATAGAAATTCCAGGGGCTGTGGCAGAAATATTTAAAATGTCCTTAGCTACAGGTGCGGTGCTAGAGGATTGGCGGGCAGCTCACGTTGTTCCATGGTTTAAAAAAGGCTCCAAAAGTAAGGTTGGAAATTATAGGCCGGTGAGCCTGACGTCAATAGTAGGTAAATTATTGGAAGGTGTTCAAAGAGTTTGGATGTACAACTATTTGGATAGCCTGAAAATGATTAGAGATAGTCAACATGGATTGTAGGTTGTGTTTAACCAAGCTTGTAGAGTTTTTCAAGGAGGTTACCAGTAAAGGTGTTGAAGGAAAGGCTGTGGATATTGTCTACATGGTCTTTAGTAAGGCTCGTGACAAGGTCTTGTATGGGAGGTTAGTCAGGAAGGTTCAGACATTAAGTATTCATAGTGAAGTAGTGAAGTGTATTTCACTATAGCTGGATGGGAGAATCCCGAGAGAAGCGGTGGATGATGGCTTCTCAGACTGAGGCCTGTGACTTGTGGTGCATCTCAGCGATTAATGCTGGGACCATTGATTTTTGTCATCTATATTAATGATTTGGATGATAATGTAGTAAATTGAATCAGCAAGTTTGAAAGTGGCTGCATTCAGGATGACAGTCAGTTGACGAGTGCCTGACAGATTCCCTCTCAGCTTCCCCTTCCCCCTGGCACGGGACGTCAGGGCAGGGGCAGTCGCGTGGGCTGTCAGCGTGGGGACTGCAGAGCTGGGGCAGCCGGCAGGGGAGTACAGGGCTGGGGTGGTCAGTGGGGGAGTACGGGGCTGAGGTGGCCATCCCCGAGAATGATGACTTATCGAAACCTCTCACCTTTTAAATTTAGTAGGATTTTGTGTGCAGGCATCAGCCCCGTACTCCCCCGCCAGCTGCTCCAGCCTCTACTCCCCTGCCGGCTGCCCCAGCCCTGCACTCCCTCACTGGCCGTCGCAGCCCTGCACTCCCCCAACAGCCACCCTAGCCCCGCACTCTCCTGCCAGCTGCCCCAGCCCCATACTCCCTTGCCAGCCGTGCCAGCCCTGCACTCCCTCGCTGGGGGAGAGCAGGGCAGAGCAATCAGTGTGGGGACATCCCGTGTGGGTTGTCCCACACTGATAGCCCATGCCAGCTGTCCCTCTGACAGCCAACCATCCCAAATCTGACAGCCCAAAGGGACGGGAGCCGGAGTGCACTCAGATGCGCATCCCAGTACAGTTGTCCCTTCAAGTGGCCAGTGCTGCACTTTTAGCGCTACCACCTGAATGACAATTCAAAGGGCCGCTTCCTCTTCTTCAGGCACATTTTTAGTGGAGAATCCCTCTGAAGAAGCCCAGGAGATAAACAAAACCCAGGAGTGACCCTTTTGTGAGCACCCTGTAGGTACTTGCAAACAGCCAGTTTGTCGCCTCCAAAACAATGGCTATTCATTTCATGATGTCATTTCAATTAGCACCTACTTGTGAAATGTACATAAAATTCTCCATAGATCCTGCATTGTTACTGAATATGAATTATTCAGTATTTCAAATAAGATCTGTTTTAAAATGTATGTAACCTACTCTAATTTTACCAAACTCTCCCAATATTTATCCATTACAGGTGTCATCAGCAAATTTGTAGATGGCATTGAAATTAAGCCTGGCCACACAGTCATAGGTGTATAATTAGTAGAGCAGTGGGCTAAGCACATCTCCTTGGAGGAGACATTGTTTCCAATTCATACTGACTGTGGTCTTCTGATGAGTAAGTCTAGGATCCTTTTGCAGAGTGGTGTACAGAGGCTTAGAGTTTGTAGCTTCTTGACCAGCACTGAGGAAATAATGGTACAGTACTGAAGGCCAAGCTCTAGTCGATGAAGAGCAGCCCAATGAATGAATTACTGTTTTTAAAATAATTCAGATCTGAGTGGAGAACCAGCAATATTGCATCTGCTGTAGAGTGATTGTAATGATGGGTGAAATACAGTGGGTTTCCCAGACTTCAGGAATTGAACTGCAGGGAAAGTTTAAACAGGTTGGGACTTTATTCCCTAATGCATAGAAGAATGAGGGGAGATTTGATAGAGGTATTTAAAATTATGAGAGGGATAGACAGAGTAAATGTAGGTAGGTTTTTTCCCAATGTGGGTTGCTAAGATATAAACCAGAGAACATGGGTTAAGAGTGAAAGGGGAAAAGTTTAGGGGGAATATGAAGGGGAACTTCTTCACACAGAGAGTGATAGGAGTGTGGAACGATCTGCCAGCTGAGGTGGTGAATGCAGACTCAATTTTAACATTTAAGAAGAATTTTGACAGGTACATGAATGGGCGAGGTGTGGAGGGCTATGAACTGGGTGCAGTTCAGTGGGACTAGGCAAAAAGAAAATGGTTTGTCACAGACTATAAGGGCCAAAGCAGCCTGTTTTTGTGCTGCAGTGTTCAATGTTTCTATAGAAAAATTAGCAGGAGTAGGCCATCTGGATTGTCAAATCTGCTCTGCCATTTAATAAAATCATGGCTGCTCTGATGATAGGCTCATCTTCACCTATCTGTATTTTCCCCTTATCCCTTAATTCCCCTACTATATAAAAATCTATCCAACTTTGTCTTAAATTTGCTGAGGTAGCTTCTGCTGCTTCAATGGGCAGAGAATTCTATAGATTCAACCCTCCCTGGGAAAAGCAGTTCCTTCTCATCTCCATCCTATCTCTACTTCCTATGTCTACTTCCCTGAATGAATCTTGTCACCTAGTTCTAGTCTCACCTACCAGTGAAAACAACTTACCTACCTCTATCTTGTCTCTGCCTTTCATAATTTTATACATTTCTATAAGATCCTTTCTCATTCTTCTGAATTCCAGTAAGTACTGTCCCTTGCAGTTTCTCCTCCCAGGCTAACACCTTCGTCTCTGGAATCAACCTGGTGAACCTCCTCTGTGCTATCTGCAAAGCCAGTAAATCGCAATCAATTTTAAAATTTAAATTCGTCCTCACATAAGGAGACCAGAATTGGATTCTTTGCATGTGGAGGAATGCATGATTTATTTGAGATGGTCCTTTATCAAACAGATAAAGATGCCTTATCCTCTAAATTTCCAGAAATATAAATGATCTAAAGCCTCCATTTTTAAATGAGGCTCTTCAGCCCCCTCTGGGGCCAAAGCATATTTAAGTAAAAGCCTTGTTTTCTTTTTACCTCACGTAACAAATATTTTAAATGCTTTTATGTAGTCAGTAGGAGAGAAGTGTGGAAGTAAAAAATTTGAGCAGAGTTCAAAGGGGCCATAGCCAAGAATGGCTGGTCTAAGGAATGGGAGAGTTTGCATATTGTCAGCTTGATAGGTGAAAGTGGAGATGTGAATATATCTCATTAGTTACAACAGGAGTGGCCAAACTACGGCCCACAGGCCAACTGTGGCCTGTTGCCCATTTTTAAGTGGTCCAAAGTGAATTTTAAAAATACATTGGAATATGGCCCATGAGAACAGTCTCTAACGATAAATTACACTATATGTACATTGCACTTCTTAATTTCAACACTAGATGTTGCTGCCATTTTGAACAACTACTAGACCAACTGTTAAAATGTTACTCATCAATAAAAATATTTTAAAAAATGTTTACCTCAGTTTTTAAGAAAACATTTACCTTAGTTTATTAAACTTAGTCAAACCGGAGGAAAAAAACGGAAAATAGCAAGGGAGAGCTGAACATTTCAGAGACGGTGGGAAAATTAATACTTTTTCACAGAAGATGAGGACAAGTGTGTTTGTTTGATTTGCAAGGAATCTGTTAACTTTAATAAGTTATGTTTAATAGCCTGTCTACAGATTTACACATTGCATCATAAACATTAAGGTGGAGACTTGGTCATGACCTGTATTCACTGAGAGTTGAGGAGGAATGCTGGAGACTGTCTTGTCCTTTCCTTGATCTTTCCTTCTGTTCTTATTTTGCACCCAGCAAAGTTTTATACTTTTATTGTATTCATTTAAATTAAATTTAAGAGCAGCAGATACAGAAATGTCCACTGTGGTATGTGAGCACATCAATAAACAACTATAATGTCAACAGTTAAACTGTTCATTAGTGTCATATAGTTATTTTGATAGAAAATAAATTTTTGATAGAAAATAAGTTTTTCTGGTCTAAAAACACCATTTTTCTTGCAGTATAATTGGTTGAAAACTGCTGGGCTTAATATTGTTTGGCTCGTTACTCCTTATATTTTTCTGTATGTGGGGCACAACCGAAAATGTTTGGCCATCCTGGGTTAGAAGGATAGATAATTCAACATATTATAATTTCCTGACAGAACCTGAAAAGGACAGTTAAATATTGGATTTTTTACATATAGTCAGGAGAATAATATTTTATTAAATTTACATTTTTAATTTTTTTATTTATTTAAATTTAAATTAAATTTAAAATTTAGACATAATGCACGGAATCAGGCCATTTCAGCTCACAAGGCCGTGCAACCAAATTACACCCAATTGACATATAACTCCCCCCCCCCCGGTACTTTTTAAATGGTGGGATGAAACCACCAGGGAAAACCCACGCCGACGCGAGAAGAATGTACAAACTCCTTCTAGACAGCGTGGCATCTGAACCCTGGTCTTATCGCAGGCCGTGCTACCCCTCAGATATCCTCAGATTAACAGTGTTAAGATCAGCTAATTGTAATGTTGCATGAAGAATTTGACCAAAGAGATTGATTGTGGAATATAACAATTAAGGGAATGACTGCTACATGGGATTGAGTTAATTCTAGAAAAATAAACACATTCTTAGCTAGGAAATTATCTTCTGCCAGGATAGAAATGTTAAAAGGCCAATACCACAGGTAGATGAGATAGGTCATGGGATAAAGGACAGGACAAGAAAAGTACTGTGAAGGTGGGTCATTTGATGCCAGAACGGTGGTTGGTAACATGAGCAGCTGTATAAGGACTCTTGCATACAGGAGAACAGAATATGCAATGGATTTTTAAAAATAATTTCTATGAATGCTGAACAAAGGAGACATCAATAGTCCATGCTGTAGAAAAGTTGAGTCTGCAATTTGAGATTGAACCCAGTAATGTTGCTGAGGTTAATTCTGCAGAAGTATATTTGGCTACCTTCAACAAGAATGTGTTACTCATGGGTGTGAGGCCAATCTGGCTGCGATATCTGTCACCCTATTGATCACTAAGGATGATTCGGCTGATCTGGCTGGCTAGGTGGGTGTCACACTTCCCTCACAGCTCCATGTGCTTTTCTTCCAAAGCTTAGTGCTCAGTCGCAGAGAATTGCCCCGTAGAAGAGGACCACTCTGCCGGTCTAGAGTATAGGATGTAGCTACTCCCCTGCTAGTCTAAACCTCAAAGAATGTGTTACTCATGTGGAACCAAAACCTGGCTAAAAATTGAGTACTATTTCTAACACAAGTTCATGTAGGCAGCTCAACATCAGTGTTGAATATATTAAATTAGCTGGAAAATGGAAAATAAATCCTAAAGTAAAGCTTTTTTCTCTGGATCCTTACTATGCGACAAGTTCATCAATTTAACAAAACCTGCCTAAGAAACAAAATGGCTCCATTTACATTGACAGACATTTACAAATGTCAATATGATGAAATGCATTCATCATATTTCATCAAAACGTTTCTTTTTTGCATTAGTAGATAGATGTCAAACATTTCTAGTGAAACACGGAAGTCTGCAGACATTGTGGTTGTAGTAAAAACACACAGAAATGCTGGAGCAATTCAGTTGGCCTCGCATCATCCATAGGAGATAAAGATATATTAGCCTTTAACCTGCCTACTTTTTGCTTGTCTACCTTGAAGAAGGGCTCAGGCCAAAAATATCAGTAATGTATCTTTACCTCCGAAGGACGCTGTGAAACTGGCTGAGTTCCTCCAGCATTTCTGTTTGATCACACATTTCTAATATGACAAGAAGAATGAAGATGGTTGACAGGCAGTAAATAACATGAGAGGTCATTGATCTACAGGCTTTTATTCACAATGGACAAGGATGGCTGTGCCATGACCCAGCATTAGAGGCTTTACACAAGGTCAAAAGAAGGAGGGGCCTCAGGTACAGACACAGTAAAGGGCGGAGCCAAATCATCTGGAATACAGCAGTTCACCATATTCACCCCGTTTTTTATTGTCCGGTGGGGTGACATGGGGCACAAAGACTTACAGGTTAAGTTGGTCCAGTGGCTTAATTTTCTGTACTGACCGGCAGAGTGCCAGTTCTGGAGTTGTGGCCAGGGCTGCTGTCTCTCCCCAAACCTCCAGTGCTGTGTCAGCCGGCTGCGGGCGTGGGGGCTCAGCCGAAGTGACTGGAGTGGGGGGAGGGTGCAACAGTACATACTGTGTGTCTGTGGATGGAGGTGAGGGTCCTCCTTTGTGGGTGTGCTCCTCAGGAGCCCCTGTGTGTGTGCAAGGTCCTGGATGAAGACTATTTCCTCATACCCATCCAGGTAGGCTACAGACATGTATTGGGGGTTCGCATGGAGGAGCTGAACCCTTTCGAATAGTGGGTCAGTTTTATGGACCCACAAGTGTTTTCATAGCAGGACTGGGCATGGAGACATCAGCCAGGAGGGTAGAGTGGTCCCAGACATGGACTTCCTGGGGAAGGAGAAAATTCTTTCATGAGGGGTAGCATTAGTAGCAGTACATAGCAGAGATTGAGTGGCATGGAGTGCCTCTGGAAGGACAGGCAGTCCCCTGAACTTTCGGCAAGGAGGATGGCCTTCCACAAGGTACAGCTCTCTCTCTCTTCATGACCATTCTCTTTGTAGTCCTGCTGGTGGTGATACCCCAGGCCAGCAGTAATTGGCACAGCTCGTCGCTCATAAACGAAGCCCCCGAACAGGGTGAACAGGTTGTGCAGGGCCCCAATGACTGTGATAGTGGTCATGTCAGGGCAGGGGATGGCAAAGGGGAACCACGAGAAAGTATGTATTGTGGTTGGGTGGAGGGAAGGGCCCTTGAAGTCCATGCTCAGGAGGTCAAAGGGGCATGTGGCTTTTATCAAGTGCACCTTGTCTGGTTGGTAGAAGTGTAGCTTGCACTCCATACAGACACTGCAATCCATGGTCATCTCTCTGACATCCCCAATAGAGTATGACAGATTCTGAGAATTGATAAATTGAAAAGATCTTGTGGCACTGGGGTGGCAGAGGTCATTGTGGAGGGCTTTAAGGTGATTCACCTGTGCACTGGCACATATTCCTCATAACAGGGCATCTGAGGGCTTGTTGAGCTTTCCTGGCCTATACAGGATGCAGGTGGAGAGCTTGATCCTCCACCTCAAAATTTTATTGTTCTTTTATCTTACCCTGCTGCTTATTGTTGAATATGAATGCCACAGCCCATTGGTCCATGAGCAGGGTGAAATGTCTGCCGACCAGGTAGTGCCTCCAGGGACATATTGCCTTAAATATGGCCTGAGCCTCCTTCTCTACAGAGGAGGGTCGGACTTCAGGGCTATGGAGGGTGCGAGAGAAAAAAGGCAACGGGGTGGCCTGCCTGATTCAGAGTAGTAGCTAGGGCGAAATCGGATGCATCGCTCTCCACCTGGAAGGGGGGCAGATTCATCCACTGCATATGCTGTGGCTTTCGTGATGTCCTCCTTTATGCGGCAGAAGGCTGTCTGTGTGGACCTTATAAGGGGCAGGCTTTATCCACAAAACTTGGAACCCACTGGGGGTAATAAGAGAAGATCCCCAGGGCCTTGAGGCTGTGCAGAAGCTGCATGAGGTCAGGGTCGGGGCCAATGACCCCGTTCTCTGTGACGCAGCCAAGGAACGCCTGTTGGATGTTGTGTAAAAAAAACACACTTATCCTTATTGTAGGGATTTGGTGGTGCTGAGGAATTTTTGGAGGTTCACATCATGGTCTTGCAGGTCGTGGCCACAGATCGTGTTACACAGATTTGTAAAGGTGTTGTGCAGGTTATGTTGGTCTACAATCTGGTCCATTTCCTGTTTAAAGATAGAAACACAATTAGTGACATCGAAGGGGTCCCTAAGGAAGTGGGAGAGGTGGCCATCTTCCTTGAAAGCTGTGTAATGGTGATCATCAGGGTGGATGGGGAGTTGGTAGTAGGTGAATTTTAGGTCTATCATGGAGAACACATGACACTAGGCGATTTGGTTAACCCTATCTGTGATGCGAAGGAGGGGGTACACATCCAGCTGTGTGTAGCTATTAATGATTTGACTATAGTCGATCACCATTCTGCGTTTACCCCCGCCCTTGACAATCACTACCTGAGCTCTCCAGGGGCTGCTGCTGGCCTCAATAATCCACTCATCGAGGAGTCGTCGTATCTCCGCCTTTATAAACACCCTGTCCTCCTTACTGTATCACCTGCTTTTTGCAGTGACTGGCTTGCAGTTGGGGATAAGGTTAGTGAACAGCATTGGGGGGTTGATGCAATGGGTAGAGAGGCTGTGTGTCGATTGGGCCAGCGATGGGGTGGGGGTGGGGAGAGGAGAACAGAGTAGCCGGTTAAGGAACTGCAGGTTGCCAACTGTGAGGGGTAAGGGGGGGGGCGTCAAATTGCAGAGTGACATTCTATAAGAGGCCATGGAAGTCTGGTCCCAACAGTACCCATGCGAAGAGCAGCGGCATAGTGTAGCTGTAGATTTCTGCAGAGTGAAGCTTTGAAGCTAGGATGACTTTATAGGTGACCAGTTTAGCCTCAAGAGAGTAATGTTGGACAGAGCTTAGAAGATTAAAGCTCTCTGTGTTCCTGCTATCAAAAAGGCATTTAGTCACCTGGTCATTGATGGAGATGTCCATCATGGAGTGGGCGAGTTGGTCTGGTCCAGCACCACTGAGGCCAGGGTTGGACTGTGGTCCGACCCGCGCTGACTCACCATTTGGGGCATGATGGCGGTGCCCATGCGGTAGCATGGGTCTCCTCGGAAGTCAGCGACATCCAAGACCCCATGTCGCAGCGTGGTCGTCCCCGGAATATGCCATCATCCAAGATGGCAATGGGGCTGGAGAGCTGTGATCGGCATACTCTTGCATAGTGGTCCTTCTTCCTGAACTTGCAGCATGTCGCACCTCTCATTGGGCAGCATTTTTGGGAATGTTTTGCCTAGCTACAGAAGTAGCACTTTGGGTGCTCTTGGGAGACAGCTACTGTGGTGGACTCATTAATCGGGCATGGTAGTAGACCGGTGGCCTGTATTCCTATATCCCAGGTTGGCGACCCCTATGTGGGCCCGTTCACAGAGTACATTTCCACATTGCGGAGGGCGATCTCCAGTGACTTTGTAAGATCAGTCGCCCCTTTTAAGTTTACCTTACTCTACTCGAGTAACCTCAGTCACACTTAGTCAGACCAGATGCCTGCAGCATAGAATCCCGGATCATGTGGCCGATACTGCCTGGAAGCTGCACACTCTCAAGAGTACCCGCAAGGAACTCATTTCCCGATTAGCCCAGTCACTGTCTGCGGGAGGCCAGCGTATATCTGGCGTATACTGTGTTAACTTTCTCCCTGATCATTGGGAACACTTGTGGTCTGACTGGGAGAAGAGAAGATGCAGTCTGTTTGTGTCGGTGGCCATGATGGTGGCTGAGGTTTGAAGGAAGACCTTGAAACAGCATAGCCAGAGTTTGAAGCCATTTGAGTCATTAGGTGATTTTGGGTCAATCTCCAACTTTCAGGAATTGGTCCATTCTTAGCGATTAAAAACAAAAAAAAGTGAATAAAATTGATGAGCAGTAAATAACTCGGGAGGCTGAGACGGAGTCACTGATCTACAGGCTTTTATTCACAATGGACAGGGACATGTGCTTTCTGGGAAAGGGTCAGGGTGTTGGAGGCTTTATTCAAGGTCAAAAGAGGAAGGTTCTGTCAGAGGATGGGACGGATCCAGGTAATCAGGAATACAACTGATTACCACAATGTTACAAACAAAAGAAAAGTTTGCGTCAATCAAAACATAATGGGTATGATTTTTTGATCAAATGAAAAGAGCTCAAAGACAAAGAAAATTGCAAGGAGTCACGAACCGATCATCCTCAATGGTCAACATGGTAAATTCTGTAAAAAAGAAATCATCCAGAAATAAAGGATAAATAAAACTGAGAATTCAAAGAATAAGCTGCAAGGGAAGAACAACAGGACTGACCATTTGTTGGGAGTTAGATTTAAGGGTTACAATGGTTTAAGGCAGCCATTTTCTTTTTGGCTATGGCCCCCTTAGGATTCCACTCATAGTTTATGAGACCCCTTCTCTGTGAAGCACTCATGTTTAGTTGGATTTTTACTTTCCTACATTAAAAAAAATGTATGATTTCAGTCTGTGCCCCCCCCACCCCCTTCCCCCAAAGTGATGTGGCTCTAAGGGGTATACCCCCTGTTGAGAATTGCTTGTCTAAATTTATGGAATAATTAGGTCATATTTGAGTTATGGTGACTTACAGGACTGCAGATTCTGGAAACTGTAGCAAAAAAAAGAACTACTAGAGGAACTTAGCAATTCAAGTAGCATCTGTAGGTGGTCGTGATAGAAGGGGGTGGGGGTAGGAGAGAGAAAGGACAGTCAATGTTTAACGTCAAGACCCTGCGCAAGGACTGAGAATTTACAAGGGATAAAGCTCGCATATAGCAGTGAGACGAAGGGGTGAGACAGGGGCTGGCAGGTGATAGGTGGAACCAGGTGACGAATGAATTGATGGGGAGGTGAGTAGGGATAGACACTGGGCGTGGAAGTAAGAGGCTGCAGACACAGAATCTGTTAAGTGTGAAGTTGATAAGTAAAAGCAAGTAAGGAGGAAAGGCAGATGGAACTGATTGGGAAAGGGGATAGGAGAAGCAGGTCTTGTGTATGTGGGCCAACGGAACCTGTTGTGAGGTTGGGAAATAGAAGGAGAGGGAAAGGAGCAAAGGGAAGTTGAATTTGAGGTGCTGTCATCATTTTGTATAGAGCCTAATCTTGACAGTGGAGAAGGCCAAGGACTGACAGGGTGATGTGGGAATGGGAAGGAAGAGTTGAAATGGGATGTAGCTGAGAACCCTAGAAAGCCATTGAGTGCAGGTGCTCCACGAAACAGTTTCCTGGTCTCTGTAAAAACCACAATACAGCAGTTCAAATAGTGTCCTTAATATAGCAAAGATAAAAAATACATAACTGACACATTGAGCTTAAACTCTTCATTAAGGTATGGAAAAATGTCGGCTGGCATCCGAATTTTAAAAAAGTAAGGGGGAAGGATTGGCGTGTAGCGGCCCATAACCCATTCCACGGACCGACATGGAAAGGTCATCGAACACTGCAATCGAGCAAACAGCACACAGGATGAGACGATCGCTCCCATAGACCACAGGAATAGCAGTCAAATCGACCAATCACTGCCAGCGGATCGTAGGGGGTCCTATCTGAGCCTATGCATCTGGGACAGCTATTCCGCAGCCAGCTCTGCTCAAACCATGCCCAGGTGGTGAGGCAACCGGCTGCCTATAAAAGGCAGAACTGCAGCCCCATAAAGTCAGTGTCGATTACATTCCCTTCGTGTGAAAGTCTTCTTTCTTCAACCTCAAGCTATAACCGCAGCACTACAGGGGGAGGAGCACGATTGCAAAGGCAGGAGGTAATATGTGGAGAAGGGAGGAGGGTACAGCAGCAAGCAAGGGGAGAATGGATGGCTAGGTGAATAGAGAGGGAAGGGGGTGGAGACCTGAGGGAAAGAAGGCAGGAGGAAGGGAAGGGAGGGGGAAAGGAATGCAGGTTAGCAGAAACTGAAGAGGTTGATGTTAATGCCATCTGGCTGGAGATTGTCCAGACGGAAAATCAGGTGTTGTTCCTCTAATTTACGGGTGGTTCTGGCCTCTTTGCAGACTTGTTGATGTAGAGGTGGTGCATCGAGAGCACCAAATTCAGTAGATGAGGTTAGAGGGGATGCATGTGAATGTTTGCCTGACCTGGAAGGGTAATATTTGTCACTGGATGGTGGCAAGGGAGGAAATATAGGGACATGTGTTGGACCAGCTACAATTACAGGAGGAAGTTCCAGAGGATGGAGAGAGGCAGGTGTGGAGGGGTGAGTGAACCAGGAAGCTCCTTGCAAAAGGCAAAAAGTGGTGGGGAGGGGATGAAGCAACTGGTGATGGGATCCTGGTGAAAATGACAGTGTGCTGGATGCAGAGGTTGGTAAGGTAAAAAGTGAAGACCAAGTTAACTGTCCCTTTGCTGTCTCTATTGGTTTGGTTGGGGTGCTGAGAAATTGAGATTCTGGGAAATGGAAAAAATGTGAGTGAGACTCCATCAACCACAGCAGAGGGAAAGGCACATTTACTGAAAAAAGGAGGACATTTTGATGTTCTGGAGCAGAAAGCCTCAACTTGAGAAGAGGCAGTGGAGACTGAGAGAAAAAAGGATGGCCTCCCTGTCAGACATTTGGTAGGAAGAGGTGTAGTTAGGGCATCAGTGAGAAGCAGTGATCTTATAGTATAAGTCAGAAGATAATTTATCTCCAGAGATGGAGTCACAGAAATGTAGAATGTGAGAAGAGTGCCAGAAAGTGAATTTGAGAGGAATTTTGGGGTCAAAGGGATAAGATTGAGTTTCACAGAAGTGCAGGAAGCAGTATCAACACCATTGTGGATGTTCAGGGTAAGAATGAAGGGTGATTCCAGAATAGGTTTGGAACAATGGTTGTTGCATTCAACAAAATTAGATGCTGTTTTGGGTAAGAACAAGTTCTACTAAAAGAGCTTCCACTTCTTTCTGCAACAATGCTCCAACCAGCTCCCCTTCACCAATGCTCACTTATGTCTGGTAGAACTTGACATTACCCCAAACTTTTCTTTTGACCAAGATGATAGAGGAGAGCAGGGTGATGCACATTGTCTACGTGGATTTCAGCAAGGCTTTAAACAAGGTCCTGCATGGTAGATTGGTCTGTTTTGTGTATTGTACCCATGGAACGGACAATTATTCGGATGTTTATTTTTACTTATTTTGTTTTTCATTATTAAAGGACAGATATAACACATGACACAAATGTGAACAATCTGGCAAGCTGATGGAGCTGCTGCCTTACAGCTCCAGCAAAGTGGGTTCAGTCCTGGCATGCAGCATTGTCTGTGTGGAGTTCCCATGTTCTGTCTAATACAGTGTGAGTTTCCTCTGGCTGCTCCAGTTTCCTCCCACATTCCAAAATATTCAGGGGTAACCCACACCTTGATGAAGGGCTCAAGCCCAAAACGTTGGTGGTGTATCTTCACCTTTGCTACATAAAGGCAGCATTTGACCTGTCGAGTTTCTCCAGCATTTGTGTGTTTTTCCAAAACATTAATTTTGGTAGGTTAATTGACCACTGTAAATTGCCCCAATCAGCAGGTGAGCGATAGAATCTGGGAACAGTTAATGCAAATGTTGATGGAAAAAAATGGGATCAGGTTAAGATTAGTCTACTTTAGTAAAATACAATCTTTGGGCTCTGGGATGACTTTGAATCTACAACTAATCAGAGCAGTTTTAAGACTGTCGCATTATGTGCATAAACACTCACCACCTTCCTTTTTGCAATAAGCATTATTATGAAAAATGCTTTGAGATCATTCTGCCTCAGAAGCTAGAATAAAAAATGTTGCCTTTGATACTGCGATCTTTTTATTTAATAAAGTGCTGATTTCAGGAGTTTAAAGAGATATTCTTGGGTAGGATTCTACCTTTGAAGATGTGAATTTTCTTTATAGTTGCAATGAAGAAAAAAAATTTGGAAAAATACTTCCACAGTTTGTGTAATGTTTTGAAATGTTTACTTGACTTTCAATTAGGTTTAGTTAAATTTTGAAATCCCTTTTTGCTTTTGTGCATTCTCTGTTATCAAAGATGATTTACAAATTACTTGGGACTGTTTTTTGTGCTGAAGAGAAGTTCAGACAACATTTGTAGAGTTGGAAACTCAAATGAAAAATTCGGTTTCTAGAAATGCCTAATGTGTGTTCATGGAAACTCTGCTTCTGAAATTTAAAGGGGCAGTGATTTCTCCACCCACACTTCATTATAACTGATGTTCAATTCACTCTCATCACTAGTACTTAGATTGCATTGATAGAGAAGAAACTGGTCAGGCAGGAAATGTCAACGTTTCCTACCAGGTTAAGAATGGGACCTGTAGAAAAAGTTGTCACCTCAGACTGTGAGCTTCATTGATGATTCTACTTGTCGTCTTTCTGCCATGTGAGCACCATTAAAATTGGCTCTAAGCCAAACAGAGTTTAATAGTGAGAAGGGTAGGCATTTGGTGATCAGTTTTCAGGCTGTAACAATAAGGGTCTGAACCAACTCTCAAATTGAGCAGAATGTTCATTCTTGTTTTTTTTTTAAACTGTAAAGTTTGTTCAGCTTCTGAAACAGGGTCTGAACAGGGTTGGTGGAACTGCTAATAATTTACAGTTTGCATAAGGCTCTGCCCACCACACCGCCCTTAACTCAAGATGTCATTAAATGTTGTCGGCATTTGGCTTTACTCAAAGTGCTGGGATCTACAGTAGTTCAATTTATAACTTTGTAATCTGAAGATCAAGTGCAACTGGTAACCATCTCCTGAAAAATAGAACTATGAAAAAAAAAAAACTCTTTGTAACATTCTGCCTTAGATCGCAAATAAATCTTTGGGTAAAACATAAATATTAAATCTGAACAGTGCATTTAGAAGGATTTCTGGTCTTCTTGCAACAATTTATTGTTTGTTAAAGGTGTTGCAATGCAGGAAAGTTTTAATATTGCATAATGAAATTGATACACTAGAGAATTTCACTTTGTAAACTAATAAGATGCTCACAGTATGGCAGAGGGCAATATTATATTTTGATAATTTTCAAAATTGTGGGCACAAATTGGGTTCTGAGCAGACTTAGAAATCCAAGATCCAATTACTGCCAGACTTTTTTTTTTGTATTAGTTATAACGCTTGCCTCTACATATTTGCATCCAGCATTAGCAATTGTCTGAGTTGTTTCCAGACCTTCACTGAGATCCATGCAGACAGAATGTTGACGAATAAGTACATTGAGCAAAGAGAGAGGAAATGTACATTCTTTCCAAGTGAGATAGGTGAAGTGAGAAAACAACTCAATTACTACGGACCTGAAGGGATATAGTATCATTATGCCTACTGCTGCAATGAGAAATGAATTTATATTAAAACTGCAGGATTCACATTTTTCCGAAACACTATCAATTTGACAAAAAAAATCTTCATATGACATCCACTGCCTATATTATTCTTAACTGATCAAACATTATACACTGAAAGATGGTTTGGGGGTCAAAAAATATCAGCTTAGAGTTCTGAATTAGTAGTCAGTGGACACGTAGGGTTTCTTTCTGCTGAGTTTAAGGCTTTCTGCAAAACTCTTGAGGGTAAGAACTTCATCTGCAACATCTCACTCTGGAAGGGCATGCTACCAATCTATTTCAAATGGATGTCAATCATACCGGTGCCCAAGAAGAGTGTGGTAACCTAGCTAAATGACAATCAACCAGTGGGATTCACATCCACAGTGATGAAGTATTTTGAAAGGCTGATGAAGCATATTAGCTCCTGTTTGAGCAATGACATGGACCCATTCCAATTTGCCTATCTTACCAACAGATCTATGGCAGATGCCATCTCACTGGCTCCACGCAAAATCCTGGAATAACTGGAGAGCAAAGATGCATACATCAGGATGCTCTTTATAGACTACAGTTCACATTTAGCACCATCAGCAAACTCCAAGACCTGGGACTCAATACACCACTGTGTAATTGAATCTTGGATTTCTGCATCTCCAGACCATAATCAGTGAGGATTGGCAAGAACATCACCTCCACAATTTCCATCAGTACCAGTACACCACAGGAGTGAGTTCTTAGTCCTCTCCTCTACTCAGTTTACACCTATGACTGTGTAGCGCGATTCAACAACTCCATCCTTAAACTTGCTGCTGATACCACAGAGGTGGGTCGTATAAAAAGGAGCCCTGAGTCAGTATGCAGGAGATAAATTAAGAACTTGGTGAATGGAGCAAAAACAACAACCTCTCACTCAATGTCACCAAAACCAAAGAGCTGGTTGTGACCTCAGGAAGGGTAAATGAGAGGTGTATGATCCATTGATTATTGGGGGATAAGAGGTGGAGCGGGTAAGCTAATTTAAATTCCTTGGAGTCACAATCTTGGCAGATCTTTTCTGGACCCAGCACACAAATGGCATCGTGCACCTCTATTTCCTCAGGAGTTTGCAGAGGTTTGGTACGACACCTGAAACCCTTTCAAATTTCTAAAGATGTGTGGTGGAAAGTGTGCTGACCAGCTACATCATGGTCTGATATACAATCACAAATACCCCTGAGCAGAAAATCCTGAAAAAGGTAGTGGACAGACCCCAGGACATCACAGGCAAAATCCTCCACACTATCGAGAAAATCTACAGGGAACGCTGCCATCAGAGAGCAGCAGTAATCATCAAGAATCCATACCTCCCAGCACATGTTCTGTTCTCATTGCTACTATCAGGAAAGAGGTATAGCTGTACAAGACTGGCACCACCAGGTTCAGGAACCCCTCCACCATCAGATTCCTCAGCAACAAACTCAATCAAAGACTTATTAAAAACTCTTACTTTTGCATTTTATTGATTTTTTTCCTCTCTGTATTGCAGACAGTTTGTTTAAATTTCTTTACTTTTTCTACCTGTACTTTAAGTTAGTTTTTATCTTGCACCATCAATTAGTACAAATTATTTTGCACTACCAAATTCTGCCACACTAGCAGGAAGAAGAATCTCAGGGTTGCATGTGATGTCATGTATATACTCTGACAATAAATCTGAAATCTTTATTTTCAGGATCGTCAGAGGCTGATGGGTGCACTGGAGTGTTCAGGGGATGTGGACTGTACCAGGTGATACCATCTGAGAGGATGACACCAGAATAACTGTCTATAGAATTTTTGTGCAGTGATTCAACAGTATATTATAATTTTTTTATTAAAAAATCCTGTCGTTAGATATAACAAAAACATTTTGTTCAGCGCACATGTATCAATATATCAACATGGCTAAAACTCAACGCTAATTTACTTTTTGAAACTTTTATTGCACTCTGGTTAGTTCTGTCATTTTATTACCCAAATGCAATGATGCTTCAAATCATGTGGTTTCATCTGCATGCGCTACAAGCACACGCTGTTGTTTTCGTTGCAGCTGGTGATGTTTTAGCTACAATATTGTGGTAGTTAGTATTTGTAAACCTATATCGATAATGTTTTTGAGAATGAAATGATAATTAAAGGAAAAGAAGGAGAAAAATCATGGGTGGTGGGGTGACACCATAGTTACCCCACTGGGTGACACCAACCCTAGTGACGCCACTGGATGGGTGACCTTGTAAAGCAGTGGTTCTCAACCTTTTCTTTCCACGCACATACTACCTTAAGTAATCCCTTTGCTATAGGTGCTCTGAGATTAGTAAGGGATTGCTAAAGGTGATATGTGGGTGGAAATTAAAAGTTTGAAAACCACTGTTTTAATCGTACCTAATTGACTCGTTATGTGAACAGTTTCATAACTCCAAAGGAAATGGAACAATAAGAATTTTTCTTAATCAAAATATTTCAGTAACAATTGGGTCTAGAACAATGATTCTCTACCTTCCCTTCCCACTCACATACCACCTTAAGCAATCCCTTACCAATCACAGACCACCGATGGCAAAGGGATTACTTAAAGTGGTATGTAATTGGAAAGTAAAAAGGTTGAGAACCACTGTGGTAAAGGTCTGTAAAATCATCAGATGCATAGATAATATCAATGCTCATGATACTTTCCCACCTGACGAGTAACTTCTTCACTCAGAGGGTGGTCCACATCTGTAGTGAGCTGCTAGAGGGAACGACAGAAGTGGATGCAATTTCAAATTGAAAAGTTATTTTGACTGATATATGGTGAGGAAGGTTTAGAAAATTAGGGATAAAATGCATGCAACTGGGTGTAGCTCAGAATGCCAATATGGTCTGCCCAAATGAGTTGAGCTGAAAGGCTTGTTCTCTCACTCTGAATTTGAAACCTTGCGTTACCTGACAATCTATTGGGCAAACAAGAATGGCTAGAAAATTAGCTGAGTTACTGAATTCCATGGACGTGCTCATGATATTTATTTTGCCTGCAGCAGGGCCCTTATATAAAATATAAGTTTATTTATAAACAACAACATTGTACTCACCACCAAACCCTGACTGTAATTTCAATATGCTGCATATCTATGGCATTGATAGCAAAATCTGATGGTTTTTGTTTGAAAGAGATCAGTGGCTGTATTATAGCCGACAGTGTTCCACAAATAAGCTGGTTTAAAGGGTTTTATTGATTGTGTTGCAAAATGATTTCTTTCTGTTTTGACCAGCACTATTGCCACTGGATCAGAGCAGTTATCTGGATAATTACTGGATAAGTGGTTTGGCTGCAGCTATGGCTTTTCATGTGAATCTGCTATGAGTAGAGGCTGATTAAAATTAATGAAAGAGCCTTTGCCAACATAAATAAGTAACATAAAATCAAAAGCACCTGCCATCCTGAATAGGATTTTTTTTCATGTTCTGAAGGGAATGCCTAGCACCAGAACATTATTGGCCTTAAAAGAATCATTTACTGCCTAGAAAGGCACTTAAAACTGACTCGAATCAAGGTTCGACTTTCAGCTTATGTGAGGCCCCTTTTCACCAGGTTCAATATATTTTCACCCCTAGCTTTTGGTTCCATAACACTTCACCTTCATTTCCCATTCAGAACCCAACCCATCCTGCCCTTCTCCACAGCCGCGGTAAGGCTAAACCCAAACTAGAAGAATAACATCACGTTTGCCATTTGGATAGCTGAAAACACTCCAGTATGAATGCTACAATTTCCACTTTTGGGTAATCCACACTCCTGTGCTCCTTTCTAATTCCCACTAGTCCTCTCCCTTGTACATCTTTTCCATCCATCACCCCCACCTTGCCTCACCTGCCCTTGATTTCCTCCCTCAACTCATTCCACCTGTCATCTACCAGCTCCTGTCCTAGCCCATCCTGCACTTCTACATAACATCTTTCCTGTTTCTTCACCACACCCCCCCCCGCCCCCCCACCCCGCAATTCTGATGCAGCATCTCAACATGAAATATTGACAGAAGGTATTTAGTAAAATCAATAGGTATTGATTACTGACATCTTAAGTTGCAAATGAAAAATACAATGCTGAAACTACTTCCAGAAATATAAATAATATTTTTCAAAAGAAATTATTGCAGAAATAATTAATTTTCAATTTATAATTTATTATGCTGTATCCTTGTTATGCTTCACAATTTTGTGCCGAATTATACCTCTCCAAGTTTAAATGCAAAGCTGATATCTCAGGCTGGAGCACCTGAACCCTCCACTAATTCAGCTGTGCCACTTTGAATAGGTCACCTTGAAATGAGGCAGTACTCTTTTCTCTTTACATTACATTGTCATCTGAGGTCTGAACAGCACTTCGTACTCAAACTCGCATCATGACATCAGAGCATCTTAATACACATTAAAACAGCTATGAATCTTGGGCATCCAGTCCAAGGTCCCCATGTATTAAAACTTAGTAAATTTTCCTCTTTAAATTCTAATAATCTTGCAGAACAACATTCCACCTAGAGTTTCAATGGCTCCTTTATAATGATGGAAGGATTGACTCACATTGAGGCAACAAAACTTGTTATTAAATATTAATTGGATCAAAGTCTTGATATTCTCAATTCATTTGCACTGCAGAATGCCATCATGAGAAGAATTGCACCAGTTCAAGAAGGCAGCTATCATTCCCTTCCTGATGACAAATAAGTGTTGGCAGCAAATGTTGGCCTTTTTTTGTGACAGCCCCATTGCTTGGAATGGTTCAACCAAAAGATATTACACAATTATTTGACAGCCCTAACCTGAAGTAATGAATTTAATATTCAGTGTATAAATGCAATAGCATTAAAACTCTGGATTTTTTTTTGTGAGAACTACAGTGATCGTTTACTTATTTTCCTCTGATTCAGTCACTTACAATTCGCATGTGTCTTTTCCTAATCATTAATCAGTGGTGTGTGCATTAAAATCACAATACTTTGCTATCATATAAACCCAAAAGATACATTGAAGGAAGTTCCTGATGTTTCCTGAATTACTATTTTGTGAAAATGTCAAAGTGAATTTGGTTAAAGTAATAATTATTTTGAATTATAATTAGAGTTATCTTACTTTTATCCTTCAAAATATTGAAAACTTATTTGATAACTCATCTGGTTAAAGTAGGACCTGATTTGCTTAAATTTTCTCAGATTTGAAGCAGATCATGTACTAATTCAATAAAAGATGTTTGTGTGCTCACAACAAATTGTCTAAGTCAAGCCAACTAAAATTATTAAATTTCACTCAAAACCATTACATTTGAATAGCACTGCAATATTTTAATTCTAAATGTTATAATTTAGATTTAGAGGTGCAGCTCGGTAAAAGGCACTTCTGGCCATGACCCTCCACCCCCCAATTACACCCAATTAACTTACAATCCACCTTTTGAATGGTGGGAGGAAACTGGAGCACCCAGATGAAACCCATGCAGACAAGGGGAGAACATACAAACCCTTACATACAATACCAAATTTGAATCTTGGTCAATTTCTAACCACTGGTACTGAAACAGCATTGTGCTAACCTGAAGAATACTTTCATGAAAGGAATATAAAGTGGAAAATAAAAGTGAGAAATTGAGTATATTATCAACTGGAAAAACACATTCAAAATTCTAAGTAAAAGCAAAACCAGTCAAGAAAGAAATCATTAAATTGCGTTATCAAGAAAGAGAAATCAGAAATACAAATTCAAAATGTGTTTGACTCCAAATTCCATGAATATTCCAACATAATTGAATATGAAATGAAAAATTTTGCAAGTTGCCACTGATATTGGTAAATTAATTTCAATGTAAACTTAAAGTGAATAGCATGAATGAGTTCAAAGTTTAAAGTTCAAATTTATTTTCAGAGTACATACACGACATCACATACAATCCTGAGATTCTTTTTCCTGCAGGCCAGGTAGAATTTCTACTTATTGGTAACTGTAAACTCGGGAAGAAAGATATGTATACCAAAGAGAGAAATATTATCAAAGAAATAAATGTGAACAAACCATCTGTTACAAAAAAAAATCAGTAATAAATAATGAGCCAAGAAAGAGTCCTTAAAGAATCTCTGATTGAGTTTGTTGTTTAGAAGGGCAACAACTATTCCTGAACCTGGTGGCATGAATCTTGTAGCATCTATACCTCTTCTTGATGGCAACAACAAGATCTGGGTGATGCTGATCCTTGATGATTGCTGCTACTCTCTGAAGGAGAGATCCATGTAGATTTTTTTTAATGGTGGGGAGAGTATTGCATGTGATGTACTGGGTTGTGTCCATTACCTTTTGCAGGGTTTTGCACTCAAAGATAATGGTGCCCCCATATCAGGTTGTGATGCAGGCAATCAGCATACATTCCACTACACATCTTCAGAAGTATTCCAAAGTTTTCTATGTCATACCAAACCTCTGCACACTCCTGAGGAAGTAGAGGTGCTGACGTGCTTTCTTCACAATGATAGGAAAGGTCCTCTGAGATAGTGGCTCCCAGGAATTTAAATGCCTGGGTTGGAAAGTAAGTCTTATGAGGCAAGATTAGCGGAGCTAGGGCTTTTCTCTTTGGAGTGAAGAATGATGAGAGGTGACTTAATAGAGCTTTACAAGATTGTGAGAGGCATAGATAGTATAGATAGCCAGCACCTTTATCCCAGGGCAGGAGTTGTGAATACCAGACAACATCTCTACAAAGTAAAGGAAAAAAATTTTAGGGGAGACATCAGGGTAAGTTTATTTTTACAGAGTTGTGGCTGCCTGGAACACTTTGCTAGGGGTGGGGTGATGGTGGCAGTTGAAACATGAAGGGCATTTAGGAGACTCTTAGTCAGGAACATAGATGAAAGGAAGATAAATAGTTTTTGGTTGGAATATATAGATCACCACAACATTCAGGTCTGAAGGACCTGTACAGTGCTGTAGGGTTGTGTTAACACCAGCCTCTTAAAAACATTTCATCATTTTTTTTCTAATATTTTATTTTAAAATTTTCTATCAATGTAATTAATAAACAATTATATAAAACAATAAGAATTTAAATGTAAGAGTTTCAATCATAACATGATGGTTATAACCCCTCCCGTTCCCTCCCATTCCTTCCCTCCCTAAACCCCTATCTCAAAGAAATTTATATATATATACATACACACATAAAGAATATAAAGTAAAGAAGGAGAAAAAGGAAAGAATAGCTGCATGGATTGCTCAGAGAATCGCTTTCTAACACAAAGGACTTCAGCAAGATTTATATGATCAATTTAGGGAAGAAGATTGATTCAGGTTTCAAGAGGGTGGAAGAACACCACTACATATTTATACCTAAAATTTGCATACATGGGCTCAAAATTTGCAGAAATATATCATATTTATTTCTCAAGTTATTTGTAATTTTCTCCTGATGGCAGCCCATATTTGATCTTCAGATATAGACAGAAGAAGATCATCAAGGGATGGGATGGTACCCAGTGGTTGTCTCTTGTTCTGATAATGAAATAGAAAACATTGAGCTCATCTGGGAGTGAAGCTTTGCTGTCTCCTATTGCACAAGGTTACGCCACAGGAATGTTGCATTGACACAAAAGAAAGAAATAGAAGTATCCATTAAATTGTATTTAATGAGGTTATGTTGGGGAAGGGGCTTGTGGGAACATAAATACAGATACTCACTTTATCCAAATTTGCTTTTACGAAAATACCTGTGTTCGCTTTTACGAAAGGATTTTCGCTTTTACGAAAAAAATGTAGCTAAAACAGTGGGCTGTTATAAAGGCTACATGCGAACTCCGAGCAGCTCCTTCCCATAGGACTACAATGAGATGACAAAAGATTACCCTCTTCCTCCCACTACTCCAACCTCCGAAGACTCAGCCTAACTACACTGTACATATTTCTACTTTATAGGCTGTGTATTCATCATATAATTCCTGCTTTTAATAAATGCTAGTGTTATTTTAGGTTTTATATATTATTTGGTATGATTTGGTAGGTTATTGGTGGGTCTGTGAATGCTCAAAAATTTACCCATACAATCAATAGTAATTGCTTCTTCGCTTTATGCCATTTTGGCTTACGAAAGGTTCTGTAGGAATGCTCTAGTTTCATAAAGTGGGGTATAAAGTGGGACTCCTTGCTACTATATATTCCAAATGATTTGCAACAGGTACCCATCACCAATGGTGTTTTTCTGAAGATTTGATACAGATCTTTGCTATCTCCAATGACCTCTACATCTTGCTCAGTTTTTGTTTTATTTTCATTAAAAACATCCTCTACAATCTGTGCTACAAATAAATTCATGAAAATAAAAATAAAAACCTTATCTATTATATTATTCTGTGCATTATAAAAATGGCATATGGGTTGACCGGCTTGGCACGAGTGAAGAGCTTGGTTTACTTCATCATGAAGAAAGATAAACAAGCTAATAATGATTGGACAAGTGAGAATAGAGAAAGACACAAAGTGAGTGAAAGCTTGCAGGTAAAATTATGATCATTAGAAACTGTAACAGGGAAACAGTAACAATAACTGTACTGTAAACATATGCCAGTTCTTGAAAGGCTATATCCAAATTTGGTGTAATAGGTGTTAAAATATATGAATAAATTAATTAGTACAGTTTGTTCCATCACATTGTTGATAATTAAATAATATCAAAATATAAATTTTTGAGTTAAGTTTTTGGGTGTATGTTTAAAGATGTTTGGATCCATGAACCCAAGTTAAAAGTGTTGAGACTGACAAAAAGTTGGACCAATGGCCTTGTTAACATTGCACAGTGATAAGTCAACAGACAACTTGTATTTTTGATGAGCATGAATGTCAACCAGTTTGCTTCTTGAGCTAGGGATGGAAAGGAAATACAGTCAGTTATTTGGGAAAACAATGTGGCAACATTAGAGTTCAGGCGGACACACAAAATGTTATGTTTGGCTGCTGGCCATTGTTGCAGCTGCAGTGAACGTTTGAGAATCTTGTTACTATGCTCCTAGCAATTTATTTACTGTGAGTAGATCTAAAACGCGTATTGGGGGTTTTTATCCACAAACTCATTCTTCAATTTTAACCTGCAAGAGTTGACTGAAATGGCACCAAAGGCCAGACTTGAATCAAATATTCTTAGAACACAGAGCACTGGTTCACAAAACGGTGTCTTGTTTCTTTGTTTGTAATGTTTGTCCCATTTCTCCTTATTAAAACAAACAGGCGGCAGCCAGGCTGTTGGTAACTAGAGGTGAAATACCCACACAGGCTGTGAGCTGCTAGCAATTGTGGTGAAGGGACTCACACCAGGCTGCAGACTGCTGGAGACTGGCTTGAGACTGGCTGGAGGTACCAGGTATAGGAACTAATGTGAGAGAGTGCTGAGAGCTTCCTGATTATGTCAGAGTTTTGGATTTGAAGCTCAGGTTGTCGTTGGTTTGGATGAAGGCTGTGTGGCTACTGGAGGTGAATCAGTGACTCTGGGGAGATTCTCTTTTGCATCCCTTTCTCTGACTGTAAAGGGCACCAGGCAATTTCTGATGATGGTGAATCTTTGTCTGCCTTACGGTAGTCTAAAATAAATTTTGTATAATATTACTTTTTCTATTTTATTACAAGATAATAAAAGAATCTTGAAATTACATTTCCAAAGATGCTTGAACCAGAAATGAGTGAAGGAATTGTCTTTGTCATAAGATGATATCAAAGTAGTCACTACCTATTAATTATTTAATTCCTCTCCTCTTTGTTGTTTTGGAAGGTTTTTCTGTGGAGTGGCTGGTGACCTTCTCCAGTACCTCACTGATGCTTCTTTGTAATCACCATTCAGGCAATGTAGGGGGAGCAGCTGACAGATAACTAAGCAGTTTAATTTTCTCTGCAAAATGCATCTAAACTCTGCATGACATATCATTCTAAAGTTTCAGGTGGGACAGAGAACAGGAAGAAAAGAAAGAATTTTGGCTCATTCTTGTTTCTTCTCAAACACAAATGTTGACCAAACAAAGAGATAGAATATAAACATATCTGCTGAGTTTACTTCAGTTGAATCAAGCCCAGAATAAAACCTGTTCAAACTTTGTGTGGTCTTTAGAAGAGAGACGTTAAGTTAACCAGACAGGCAGCTAATTTCTTTGAGTATGACGCTTGTTCTTCATTTCACCAGAATGTTACTTTGCCTTATAAAAGGTGAGGTTGGGTGGGTGTCAAACCAATACCCCACCATTTCTGCAGGTTTTCCATTCAGTGATAGATTAAATCCTCCTCTGATATATTTGTAAATGTGAAAAACACTAATGTTAGAGCACATACAGGTGACATAGCAACATACATTCGGGCAAGTGGAGAAGGTTTGGCACAGGAGGCTGAGGATCACGGTAATGCGGATTGGGAAGATCCTGCTCATTTTAACACCAAGGCCTCATGAACACCAAGGACCTGTGTCTGGTGTTTGATAGCTGGCCTCGCCAGTGGCAGGGGCAGCAGACATCCTGCACAGAATGAGGCCAACATCAGCAGGGTAAGGAATGACAAAGGTCAAATCTGGGGATGGTTGACAAACTCCTAAGACACTTTTTGAAGACATTCTTCCTCTTCCTGACCCAAAATAGATGCCAAGGAAATTGGGGACATTGGTAAAGTCATGTATCATGGCCTCTGCAGTCCAGATAAACTGTTCAACTTCTCCACACTAGGCCAACCAGGCTTGCAACTGCACTATCTCAGCCCAATTAAAATATATTGTTAATTCTATCCTCAGCAGAAAACCTGGATGTCCAGATACTTAACACAATAAAACTGCAGGTGTATCAAGCTAGGGGTCAGGTTTGTGCTTCATTTGGCCTTACTGTCGTGAGTTAATGTCAAGGATATAATTTTACTTGGTGTAATACCCATTGTTGTTATGAACATGAAATGATGTTTTTGTCATACTTGGAAGACATAGGACCACTGCGAACCCACTCTTTCTTGAAACTCATATTGACAGGAGCCACTGAAATACATGTGACTCATATTTAAATGAAACTTGTGAAAATCGAATGGACTGTCAGCATCAATTGAGCTGGGGACAGATATCTGGAGACTGTGAGAGTGCAGCTGTAGCCTAAGGTAATCAGTGCCGACAGCACATAGAGCAATTGTAAGGATGAGGCAAACTATAAAGGCATGTACTCCAACTTAAGTGCCTTGGGACACTAGGACCAAAACTGCCTTGGGACTTGACTGTGAAACAGATTTGAAAAAGAAAATAGTCTCTAAAGGTGGGACACCTTATTAGAGAAATTCTGAACCCTATTTAGGATTGTAGCTGAATGCACTGGGGATCCTGGGAGGTTTCAATTTTTTGATATTGAAAAGCAAAAGTAGATGGACCCATGGATTAATTTTATAAGATTAATAACTCCTTTTTAAAATAGGAATTGAATATTTGAATCCTTTTGTAATTGGACGGCTGCTTGGATAATAAGATGATTACAGTGTTGAGACAATCTCTAACTCCAATAATTTGGTACTGGAGTTTATCTACCATCTAATGCATAGCCAAAATCACATGTGCTCCACCTGCTCCAATATTATTTTGTTTACACAGAAGCAAGATGCTACAGATGTCAATTTTTTTTTAAGTTTAAAAAAAAACAGAAAAACTCAGCAGGTAAGGCAGCATTGAAGATGAGAGAACTAGATTTACTATTTCTCTACTATATTCTCAACACTACCATGAGTTTGCAGCCAAATACTGCTCCAACTCCAAATTTATTGCTGACACCACAGTCGTGTGACGAGATTTAAAAAATTATAAGACAAAATACAAAAAGAAGTTTGAAAGCTTGAGTGGCTTGGTGCCAAAATAACAAGTTCTCTCTTAATGTCAATAGGTGAAGGTATGACTTTGGGAGAGGGTTTAGAGACCACATCCCTGTCAACATTAATGGCAGTGAAGTAGAGAGTAGATAGTTCAGAAGGGCTCAGGCTAGAAATGTTGATTGCCTTTTACTTCCTGTGGATGAAGCATGACCTGCTGAGTTTCTCCAGCACTTGCTTCTTGCATTAGAGTAGATAGCTTCGAGTTCCATGGAGAGAGCATTTCCTGTGACCTGATGTGGACCATATATGTTGATGCAATGGACCAGAAAGCACACAAAAGCCTGTAGTGTTTTGAAAAATAAGGAAAACCCATTGTACCGCAACACCATGTGCACCATTGAATGCATACTTGCTGGATACATCACAGCATGATGGAGGAGTTGCTCCAGCCGCAATTCACCAAGAGCAGAAAGAGCTGCAGAGGTAGAGAACATTGCTTAGAACATTATGCAACTTTCCCTCCCTTTTGTGGACTCCATCCTCATCTTCCACTGCCTACCAAAGGCAGCCAACCCACTGAAGAACATTCGCATTCCAAAACCTGTCTTCTACCTCTACTCATCAGCAAGAGGGTTCAAGATAGCATCTTCCTTGCAGCTAACTGGCTCCTAATGAATCTCACAACATTTCTAGCATGCTATTCTTGCTATTTACTGACTGATTTTTTTGTGCTCTTGCGTTTCTACTTTGTACAGCTGTTTGAATGTTAGAGGAGACCTATTAGGCTGCTCATCGATGAACCCTCCTCATTCAACCTGGTATAATGTGACAAATAAATTTGAACTAGATCTTTCCTCTCTTTCATTCATTCTTTACTTCAAGAACTGATCTAGATTATTCTTATCTTGTTATGCCTGCTGCTTCAGGCACCACCACTGGCTGTTTATGCCAAACTTCCTGCAATGAGTATTCCATTGTAAAAACTTCTCTTGTTTAATAATTATTTTTGATCAATATTGCTTTTGATCTTCAGATCAAATCAAATACTATTTATTTGCATGTAATAAAACAGGTAATATTACATGAAATTGCCTTTAGTCTGCCATAAAACAGACAAAGATTCACCATTAACATTGCCTGACACCTCTTACAGTCAGAGAAAGAGAAGCAAAAGAGAGTCCCTTCTCCTCAGAGTAATCGAGTGCCTGTGGATTCACCTATAGCATATCCAGTTCAGGTCAAACTATCAGCAACCTGAGCCCAGATCCAAATGTCAGACATGATAAGGAAGCCTTCAGTGCCCATGGCCCTTAGGGAGTCCTCCTTGGCCTCAGCATCCTCTCAAATCGCGGTTCCAATGCCTGGTTCTCAGGACCCAGTCTCCAGCAGCCTGCAGCCTGGCGTGAGTCCTTTGACCTGAAGTCGCCAGCAGCCTACAGTCTCTGAGGCTTCCTCACCCACAATTCACCAAAAGCTCACAACCTGTGTGTATCTTTCAGCCGCTGTGCCCCTCACTGGTCCACCGCTTTGGTCACTTTGCTTAGGATCATCTCTGTTTATCCTTCTTATCAGAGGAAAAGGAGGGCTGTGGGTGGGGTGAGGGGGGTATTCTCCCCATTACCAGTTACTAGGATTTTAAATAAAACACTTGACTCCTTTAACATGCCATTTACATCCTGTATGGAGCTGTCAGCAGTAATTCTGGGCAGTAGGACCCAACGGGGCAGCACTGTGTCTGCAGTCCCGGCTCTCCCTGGGTCCACACCAGTGGCAGCTCTGCATTACTGCATCTCTGCAGCGTTTCCTTTTTTTGTCACTTGCTCTATATCTCACCATTTGCTGAGGTCTTCTTTCTATTCACAAGAATTGCCATTTCAACAGAACAGGAGTCAAAATTGATAATGTTTCAAGTCCTCATTACAGATCATAATAACACTCTACTCCTCTGACCCAATAATGTCCTGTGGCCTGAATGCTTTCTGCCCCATCCTGCACCAGCAGGCTTGGCATCAATCAGCAATTAATGTGCTCCATGTTTAAAGTGTGCAACTTCTGGTGACCTCAGAGCACAACAGTGCCAGTTAAGAGAGGGCCTGGACCTCACATCCATGTATCCAAAGGGTGAGGATAAGATGTCTTAAGAACCCCTCTGACATTTTGTCCTTTGACACCACTCTCAACTAGCAGGGGAACCTAACTCTAGCTTCCTGTTCCTTTATTTCCACTTTTTTCTGGTTGCTTAATTTAAAAGGGAATGACACACTTTGCGTGAGAAAGTGTTGCTAATTGTTTTTGGTGGCAGTCTGGTTATTTGTATGCCTCATAGTTGTTTTGCTGTGTGGTCTTGCCTGGACCTAATCAGCCACTCCCTGTTCTCTTACTGATTTTGATCAGCAAATATTGTTATCTGATCTCGGAAGCTAAGCAGGCTCAGGACTGGTCAGTACTTGGAGGGGAGGCCACTTGGGAACACCAGGTGCTGTAGGTTTCTGTGAGGGGAGCTGTACAAAGTGGCGACCCTCTGTCTGCCTTATGGTAGACAAAAGTTAAAGAATTTCATGTATGTTACATTCTAAATTTAGTATTACGTGACAATAATGGAACCTTTAACTTTATATTGTCCACTTCTCTGTGAATCACAAAACAAGGGAATGAGCAGCTAACTGGCTGAGAGAAAGAAGGGTCATAGAGTGATACAACATGGATAACAGGCCCTTAAGGTCAACTTCTCAATTGCCTGCTCTTGATCCATATCCTTCCAACTCTTACCCATCCACGTACCTGTCTAAATGACCTTTAAATGTTGTAATTTTACCCCCTCTACTACTTCCTCTGTCAGCTCATTCCACATATACGCCATCCTATGTTAGAAAAAAACCCACAGGTCCCTTTGAAAATCTTTTCCCTCTTCCCTATGCTCTGTAATTTTAGATTCTCCTACCTGAGGGAAATTACTGTGACTATTAAACCTGATCTATCCTCCTTAAAATTTTGTATACATCTATAAGGTTATCCCTCAGCCTTGTATGCATTCAGGGGAAAAAAATCTGTAGCCTATCCAGCCTCTTTCTATCATTCCAACCTTCCATGTAATGCCTTTGCAATTCTTTATAGACTGGAGAAAGGAATTGCCGGTTACCAGTAAACTTCTGTTAAGTGCAGAAATCCTGATGTCTTAATAAAAGCCTGCAATAAAGAACAGTCCCTTCAGCTCACTAATTAATTAACTAGACTAACCCCATACATACAGCATGGTAGCAGGCCATTTTGACCCACAAGTCCATGCAGCCCAATTTACACCCAATTAATCTACACCCCCAGTACATTTTGAATGGTGGGAGGAAACCAGAGCCCCTGGGGAAAAACCCATGCAGAAACAGAGAGAATGTACAAATTCCTAACAGACAGTGTGAAATTTGAATCCCCGTTTCGATCACTGGTGCTGTAAAGGCATTGCACTACGGCAACTGTGCAGACCATGTTGTAGCCTTCTGTGCCTTGGTGCTTCAAGTGCTCATCAAAATACTTGGATGGTTTGAGATTATCTGCCTCTACCATCCCCTCAGGAAGTGTATTCCAGGTTTTAACCACACTCAGTATATAAAAAAAAAACCTAAACCTTAAATTTCCTCCCCATTACCTTAAACCTGGCACTCTAATTGTCAACATTCTCTGCTATGGGGTAAATTTTCCTACCATTTCAATGCCCTTCATAACTTTGTATGTATTGATCAGAAGATTACAAATAAATGTTTAACATTGGGGTGTGGAGCCTCATAAAAAAGATGATATAGGGCTTTTTGAATGGGACAGTCACCATACCCAATCTGTTGAAACCAGAAAAGGAGGCATGTTTGAGTTGAAATTTATGATTTTTTGAATATTTTTCTCATGTTATCAGTTTTAGTTACAAGCCTTTATTTTTCATAGCTTCACTGTTAATGTCAAAAGCTCCCAGGCCAAAGCATTATTTTGTGTATAACAATAACTCTTCTCTGCCCAGGCGATGCATTACAATCTTTGAAAATCAGCTTCTATTGTTTCCCTTACTGCTAAGCCAATGAACCTCGCGGAGACTTGATATCATAATCAAGAGTTGGTGCCTTTATGGAGCTGTCCAGATATCTGGAAAATGTTCTTCAATGTTCCTTCACAAATATCTCTGGACGCATTATAATTCTGGATCCACACAATCCAGACCTGGCATGAGTACTAATGCATTATTTCATTTAAAATTTTCTGATGCATGTCAGTCTCAAAAGTAACCACAGCTTCATATGCTTAAATGGGATCTTCGTAATAGCAAATTTCACTCTTAACATTCCCCTGATGGGGAGAATTGGCACACTTACAAATGCTGCCTGCATGTGTCCACAGTGGCAATTTTTTGTTTTAACTGTAAAATAACAATGGGAGCACACCAGATGGCAGGTAGAATATGGCAGCTGTGGAATGAGCACAAGGAGAATTGTGACAGTCACTGCGGGAGAGAGGGGCATTGGGAGGTGGCATTATATTTTAATAAATAAAAGTGATATTACCAAGAGAGTGCTCAGTATTTCATACTAATAAATTTGAATATTTACAATTAGGAGCATTTTTATTTGCATATTAAGGAAAGAGGTATCTGTCTAATGCATTTTACATTTCTTCAATTGAACCAAACACCATTAAATGCTGTATGAATTTGATCAATGAATATGAATGTGATTTCTTAATCTGTGTTTTTTTCAACAGTGAGGGTACCTTATAGCAAAAATGGTGCAGTGATTTTACACATTTCAGCCCCTGATTCCATATAGTATCACTATATCATAATGCAGCAGAAAAAAAAGTTCGACCATATGTGAACCATATCGTCGACAAAGGATATTCATTTTTTATGGAAATCACTGAAAAACGATCAAGTTTTGAGAAGGTGCAAAACAGCTGCCGTGACAGTCAAAGGCATGATGGTAAAAAAAAAATTGTGCTATAGATGTACCAGTTTACTAACTGGCTGCAATTTGTAGCTCAAATTGATCAAAATAAAATTCTTATATTTTTTTGAAGAAGAACACTGCAATCCCAATAGCTGATCCAACTAGCTGTAAGGGAGTGAACTATTACTGTAGCCATGCGGAACTCAGAAGATGGATAATGGAGCAGTGAGATTTCAGATTGATCTGAACAGTAGTTAGTGGAGCACGGAGGAAAATTTATGACCTGCTCAAAGAAGAGATGGCCAATCCTCAGCATCAAGTATATCTCTGTCAGCACTGAGTGAAGATTGCATTTCATATAATTATTTTCCTATTGCCTACATTCAGTTGCAGCAAAACTGTGTACATTTTTTCTCCAGCAGTTTCTGTGCGATTTGTTTTCGTCACCAGAAAACTGTTTTGTGCTATCTGTACCAATTAGTTAATGTGTAGGCAACACATTGTTACACACGCCAAACTCAGAATATACAGGCAAACATAGAAATTGTGTCACAGCAAAGGATCAGGGGTATTTATGTGTGATTTTAAACCAGAATTTCAGCAGAACTCACATTCAGCTTGGACATAACCTGACAAGTGTGTCAGGCATCAAGCTGGATAATCATTATTTTTCAGAATGTTTTGTGTTGAGGCTGATTTTGATTGATAGTTGATTAGACCTTGTGTCACCTACATTAACAATAATGCTTTTTGAAGCATTTTTTACTCAGAAATTGAGAGGAAATTGTATTGATGCTACCCCAGTCCATATTTTGTTATTTCAAATTTCTCTGCAGGTAACAGACTTTTAGAAGCAAAAAAAGACTCCAGTATTGTAACTTGACAGACTTTTCCCCACTACTTAAGTGGACCAATGTTATACAGTGATGAACAGCAACATAATCTGCATTTTCTCAGTACTAACATCAATGTGCACTGGGTCAGACCTCTGCTCCCCTGGACTGTACATCAGTGTTAGACAGCAATATCTTGACATACACATTTCACAAAAATATTTAGAAACATTGATAGTATTTTACACTTTTGATAACTGGATGAGCTCAGATGTATAGTTTAAACAACTGTCAAAGTAATTCTCTGGGAGGGGGTTTTTCAAGGTTCACCATATGATGTAATTTATGACCAGAAGACTGTCTAAGTAGCAGGGTCACTCTGACCAGGTCAGAGTCTTTGTTTGCAAATAGCCAATTGAGGATCATTTCAGGGTAGGTGCGAACCTACTGCATAAAGAAGCGAAGAATACAAGTGTTTAACCTTGGCCAGGAACTCCCTGAACACTAATATAAAGGTAAGATCAAAAATGATTTCTGCTAAAAATCTAATAATTTGGCACTATTGGACATTAGCGGAGACAGACTAGCAGATATTTAGATATTCTGGACTATTAGATGTTACCTTTATTGATACCCAGAAAACTCCCTAGATGATTTTCATATAAATCTAATGAATTTAAAAGACATGAATTTAAAAGCCAAAGTGAATTTAAAAAGAATAAGGGAAAGGGACCCAGAGAGCCTGATCCCAAATTGTTGTGGGTTTACTCCCAAATGGCTACTGGATTACAGGAATTTTACTGTATTCAAATAGATTATCTGTTTTAATGAATTGCCAAATAATAGCACACAGTCAGAAAACCACTGTATTAACAGGTCACTTTGTATTACAAGGCATAGAATTATGTAATTGTCCAAATGCTGAAGGAGGTTATTCATCCATCTTGCCTGAGTAGAGTAAACCCTTCTGAATGAAGACATTTCTCCTCATTTTAGCCCAAAATAGCTTACCCTTTACCTTGATTATAACCCTTTGTTCATGGCTTCAAACATCAGGAACGTTCTTCCTTCATTATAAAAATTATAATTTTTTTAAAACATATGTATATATACATATATATACATACATATATATATATATATTAAATACATATTTTTTTCCTATCTATCTATTTATTTATTTATTTATCAATGGGATCCTGCCTGACCAATCTATTAGAGTTTTTTAAAGAAATCTCAAGTAGGATAGACAAAGGAGAGGCTGTGGATGTTATCTATTTGGATTTTCAAAAGGCTTTCGATAAGGTGTCGCATATTAGGCTGCTAAATAAGATGAGGGCCCATGGAATTACAGGGAAGTTATTAAACTGGATATAGAATTGGCTGATAGGCCGGAAGCAAAGGGTTGAAATTAAGGGTTCTCATTCTGGATGGCTGCCTGTAACTAGTGGTGTTCCGCAGAAGTCGGTATTGGGGCCGCTGCTGTTTACAATTTATATTAATGATTTGGATTGTAGTATAAATGGTTTTGTGGCCAAATTTGTGGATGACACTGAGAGGTGGCGGAGTAGGAAGTGTAGTAGAAACCGTAAAGTTGCTGAAGGATATTGACAGATTAGGAGACTGGGCAAAATTATGGCAGATGAGATTCAACATAGAGAAATGTACAGCTGTACACTTTGCAGTGGAAACAAACAGGCAGATTACTATTTGGATGGGGTGAAAATTCAGACCTCGGATATGCAAAGGGCCTGGGTGTCATTGTGCAAGGAAACCTAAAAGTCAATGACCAGGTGAAATTGGTAGTGAAGAAAGCGAATGCTATGTTGGCCTTCATTTCAAGAGGAATAGTGTACAAGAGAAAAGATGTGCTGATGAGACTCTATGGGGCACTAGTGAGGGCTCATTTGGAGTATTGTGTGCAGTTTTGAGCCCCCTATCTTAGAAAGGATGTGATGTTGTTGGAGAGGGTGCAGAGGAGATTTACTAGGATGATTCCTGGAATGCAAGGGATAACGTACGAGGAGCATTTTGTAGCTCTTGGGTTGTATTCACTGGAGTATAGGAGAATGAGAGGAGATCTCATAGATGCTTTTTGTATTTTTAAAGGTTTAGATAGGGTGGATGCGGGCAAGATGTTTCCCTTGGAGGGTGAATCAAGGACAAGGGATCATAGTCTGAAAATTAGAGGCTATCCATATAAAACAGAGATTAGAAAGAACTTCTTTAGACAGAGTGTCATGGATCTGTGGAACTCACTGCCGCATACAGCAGCAGAAGCCAGATCACTGGGAGTATTTAAACAAGAAATAGACAGTATCTCATTAGTGAGGGCATCAAGGGATATGGGGAAAAGGCTGGAAATTGGAACCAGTGTAGAGTAGCTTAATGTAGATTTATGGAACAGACTCGATGGGCCTAATGGCCTGCTTCCGTTCCTTTGTCTTATGATCTTGGGATATTCAAAATCTCTCACTACCTGCTGTAACTGCATTCTAACCTTTAATAACTTTGCACCATGGTTCCTAGATCTTGTTGCCCCTCAACTTTTCCTAATTTGTCACTATTTAGATAATAGTATACTGTTGCGATGCACATATTTGAGGCCAGGTGAACCAGCTCCGTGTATTACGCACAGGTCTTTGGAGCAGCCACACCAAAGATGGTGTTGCATGACCTTCTTTTCTAATAGAAGCTCAGGGCCCACATGCGTGCAGGTAGTGTGCTTACGTCATGATGTCATAGTTTCTGGCACTCAGGTGTGGGATCTTTGAATGCCTTAAAAGTGGCAGCGCACAAGTCAAAATAAAGCTCACCAGTTCCAACAAGCCCACCAACTGCTGGCCTCATTCTTTCATTCGGTTAGCACACTAACTACAATACCTTCCTTTAATTGTCACCAAATTGGATAATATCATTATATTGTATCTGCCATGCATTTGCCCATTGTCCTAATCTGTTCCAGTCAACCTACAGCCTCTTGGAATCATCTGCACACCTGCACTGTCAACCAGCAAATGAAGAGAAATTGCATTCAATTGCACATTCAGTGCAAAATAACTCCACACACATGATCTCTTGAAAGGGAGGTGGCTGAGCAACATCGAAGAAAGGTTTACTCAAAAATCCACTTAATCTTTAAAACAAAACTTTTTAAAAAGGGTGGCACCATTAGTGCAGCGATTAGCACAACACTATTACAACACCAGCAATCGGGACCTGGGTTCGAATCCCATCCTGTCTGTAAGGAGTTTGCACATTCTGCCCATGACTGCGTGAGTTTTCCCCTAGGGCTCCAGTTTTCTCCCACCCTTCAAAAGTGTACCAGGAGTTGTTGGTAAATTGAGAGTAATGTACATAGAGCTTTTTGCTGCTGGTGATACAGAACTTTGGATTGAAAGATTCTGAAAGAGACAATAATTGGAAGGATGGTATCACACCCATTTCAGTTAAATGTTCTTTCATTTGGTGGAGAAAGCATGTGGAAAGATTTAGGAATTGCCGGGGGGGGGGGAGGGGGAGGGCGGTGGTGGGGGTTGCACCCATTTTCCTAATGAAAGACATTTCTTTTTTGGAATAAAAACAGAATAGTGGAAACAACCAACAAATCAGCTAAAATTGATATTTTAGGTTGAAATGCATTAAACATGAAATATTAACCTGGAACCTCTTTCCACAGACATTGCCTAATCTGATAAGTGTTTCCAACATTCTCTGTTTTTACTTCAGATTTCCAGGATCTGCAATTTCCATTTACTTTCACTACTTCTTAGAATGGGAATTTACCAATAAGTCTCTTCACCTTTTACTTTCATTTTTACCCTTGGATCACCCAAAACTGGACAGCTTCCAGAAAGAAAATTTCCCGTATGTTTCCCTCAATCAAATTTGTAAAGCGATACCTGTCGTTTACCATCTGCTGCTTACTGTCCCTGATTACCCTGCGCCTTTCCAAGGATTTACTAAATTAATCTTATGTGATAAAGTCTTGAATGTGCCAAGATCTTGGCACAGTATGGGCTCCTATTAGAAAAGTGACAGTGCTTAATGTACATTTAGAGCATGCAAATTACTTGCAGCATCCAAGAATTTTAACTTAACCCACAGATGTTCAGTGTGGCTAAGTTAAGGCTTGGTGTAATTTTCTGTTTGACTGTTTCCCCCTTCATCTATGCAGGTTATAAGAGAAAAAAAGAACACAAATGCTGGAGAAACTCAGCAGGTTAAACAGTGCCTTGATATAGCAAAGGAGAATCCTAAGGTAGTGATCATAGGAGATTTTAACTTCCCCTCACATTGATTGGGATACCCATACAGTTAGAGGGCTGGATGGGCTAGAGTTCGTTAAATGTGTTCAAGATTGTTTTTTGAATCAATTAGTAGAAGAACCGACTCGGGACAGTGTAATATTGGATCTCCTGTTAGGGAACGAGCTAGGTCAGGTATCAGACATTAATGTTGAAGATCCAATTGGGTCTAGTGATCATAATTCTGTTAGTTTTAAGTTAGTTTTAGGGAAGAGCAAGGAGGGGCCTAAAGTTGAGGTTCTGGATTGGAGGAGCAAATTTCAAAGGAATAAGAAGGGATTTGGGGAGTATTGAGTGGGACAGGATATTTTCAGGTGAGGGTGTAAATGAAAAATGGAGGATATTCAAAAAAGAAATTTTGAGGGTACAGAGTAGTTATGTCCCAGTGTGGATCAAAGGAAAGGCTGGAAGTCATAGGGAGGCTTGGTTTTCGAGGAATATTGGAAATTTGGTTAGGAGAAAAAGGGAGGTGTACAAGAGGTATAAAGAACAGGGAGCTGACAATTTGAAGGAGGACTACGAGGAGTGTAGAAGGAATCTTAAGAAAGAATTTAGAAAGGCCAAAATAAGGCACGAAGAGGCTTTGGCAGACAGAGTAAAAATAAATCCAAAGGGCTTCTATAAGTACATTAAAAGTAAAAGATTAGTGAGGGATAAAATTGGACCCCTTGTAGATAGTGAGGGTAGGCTGAGTGAAAAGTCAGAGGAAATGGGGGAAATTTTGAATGATTTCTTTGCCTCGGTATTCACTAGGGAAAAAAATATTGAACCAGTTGAGGTAAAGAAAAATAGTGGGGAGGTCATGAAGCATATAAGGATAACCGAGGAGGTAGTGATGGCTGTGTTGAAAAAGATAAAGGTGGATAAATCTCAGGGACCGGACAAAATATTCCCAAGGACACTCAGGGAGGCTAGTGGACAGATAGTGGGGCCATTATCAGAGATATTTAGGATGTCACTGGCCACGGGGGTAGTGCCAAAGGATTGGAGGGTGGTGCATGTGGTTCCTCTGTTTAAGAAAGGGTCTAAATGTAAACCTGGGAATTATAGGCCCGTGAGTCTGACGACTGTGGTGGGTAAGTTGATGGAAAGTGTTCTGAGGGATGGTATTTACAAATATTTGGAGGTACAGGGATTGCTAGGGAGTAATCAGCATGGTTTTGTCGGGGGTAGATCATGCTTGACAAACCTGATTGAGTTCTTCGAGGGGGTTACAAAAAAAGGTTGATGAAGGGAAAGCTGTGGATGTTGTCTATTTAGACTTTAGTAAAGCTTTTGACAAAGTTCCCCACAGGAGGTTAGGAAAAAAGGTGGAGGCATTAGGTATAAATAAGGAGGTAGTGAAATGGATTCAGCAATGGTTGGATGGGAGGTGTCAGAGAGTAGTGGTAGAAATGTTTTTGTCCAATTGGAGGCTGGTGACTAATGGAGTTCCTCAGGGATCGGTCCTGGGTCCACTATTGTTTGTTATATATATATATATATTAACGATCTGGAAGTAGGGGTGGAGAATTGGATAAGCAAGTTTGCGGATGATACAAAGATTGGTGGTGTTGTGGACAGTGAGAAAGATTACCGTAGATTAAAAGGTGATTTAGGAAGGCTGGAGATGTGGGCTGAGAAATGGCTGATGGAATTTAATACAGATAAGTGTGAGGTGTTACATTTTGGAAAGGCAAATCTAAATAGGTCATATGCATTAAATGGTAGGCTATTGAGATGTGCAGAGCAACAAAGGGATTTAGGAGTTGTGGTAAATAGTAGCCTCAAGGCTGATACTCAGGTAGATGGTGTGGTGAAGAAGGCATTTGGAATGTTGGCCTTCATAAATCGGAGTATTGAATTCAAGAGTAGGGAGGTTATGATGAAATTGTACAAGGCATTGGTGAGGCCAAATTTGGAGTACTGTGTACAGTTTTGGTCACCAAATTATAGGAAAGATATAAACAAAATAGAGAGAGTGCAGAGAAGGTTCACGAGAATATTGACAGGATTTCAAAGTTTGAGTTACAGGGAAAGGTTGTGCAGACTGGGGCTTTTTTATCTGGAGCGTAGAAGATTGAGGGGGGACTTGATAGAGGTGTTTAAGATTTTAAAAGGGACAGACAGAGTAAATGTGGATAGCCTTTTTCAATTAAGAGTGGGGGAGATTCAAACTCGAGGGCATGGTTTAAGATTGAAGGGGGAAAATTATAAGGGGAACATGAGGGGAAATTTCTTTACGCAAAGGGTGGTAGGGATGTGGAATGAGCTTCCGACAGACGTGGTCGAGGCGGGATCATTGGTTACATTTAAGGATAGACTGGATAGTTACATGGAGAGGAGAGGACTGGAGGGGTATGGACCGGGTGCTGGTCAGTGGGACTAGGAGGGTGGGGATTTGTAACAGCATGGACTAGTAGGGCCGAACTGGCCTGTTCTGTGCTGTAAGTGGTTATATGGTTATATGGTAAAGATACATCATCAACATTTTGATCGTAAGCCCTTCATCAAGGTGTGAATGTGAATCCAGGTTATAATTTGGGCCACTTCCTTAACTTTTGGACAGAGTTTTTGTCTCTGATTATTTTAGAGACAAAACTAAACAGCCCCCTAGAACCCACTAAATCTGTTCCTACCGTTAGACACCCATTTACACTTTGGATGAAAAATTAAAAGATGAGATTATTATTTAAATGATGAAAGATTCAGGATGCTGTTGTTCAGAGAGGCATGGATTGCTTGTGCATGAATTGCAGGTTGGTTTGCAGGTGCAACAGATAATTGGAAAGGCAAATGGAATGATAGCCTTCATTATGAGAGGGATTGAATTTAAGAGCAAGGAGGTTCTGATGCAGCTACATGGGATGTTGGTGAGATCAAACCTGGAGTATTGTGTGTAGTTCTGATCACTTTGCTTGAGAAAGGACGTGGTTTCTGAGGCGGTACAGAGAAGGTTATTCAATTTGATTTTTGAGATGATGGGTTTATCCCATAAGGACAGATTGGGTTGACCGAGACTGCATCCACTGGAATTGAGAAGGAGAGGAAATCTTTAGAAACATTCAAATTATGAAAGGGATAGATAAGATAAAGGCAGAGTAGTTGTTTTCATTGGTAGGTGAGACAAAAACTTGGGAACAAAAGTCAAAGGAGTAGATTTAGGAAGAAGATAGAGAGGAACTTTTTTTTCCCCAAAGAGTAATGAATCTGTGTAATTCTCTGTCCAAGGAAGCAATCGAGGATGTCTCATTAAATATATTTATGACATAGTTAGATACATTTTTTGCATTGTAGAGGATTTAAAGATTATGGGAAAAGGCAGGTAAGTGGAGCTGAATCTTACTGAATTGTGGAGCAGGTTTAAACTCCTTTTATTTCTTGTGTTATGTAAGCTAAATGGATGCAAATTTCATTTTATTCTCCCTTCATTTCCATAATACCCAGCATGCTCCAGATCTGTTGGTTAACATTCACCTTGACACTTGGAACAATTAACAGTCGCCAGTTAATCAATTAATCCATTCATCTTTGGTATGTAGGAGAAAGCCAGGAGATGATGCATAAGAGAGAACATGCAATTTCAACACAGATGGCACTAGAGGTCAGAATTGAAGCTGTTTTCATTGTGACTATGAGAAGCAACTCTACTAGTTGTGCCACCAGGCCACTTTGTGTCTATTTAATCCCCTTCAATCTTGTTTATTCAAGAATAAGGATCATTGATATCCTATTATGCTTGTTGATTGTTTATTGGTGGATTATTAATCCTGATGTATATACTGTAACTTGCCACATTAATTATACTGGTGATTAGATCCTGATGGTGTCATTAGCTGCAATGTGTTTGTTTAAAGAGATTTTGAGGTCTGGGTGAACGTTAGCAGCAAGATGGACATAGATGGCTCATCATTGGTGAATAAGGCAGTATTAGTATAGTCATTGACGTTATGAAGGAAGAGTTGAGGAATCTTGCCACACGTGCCCTCCATCTCATCAATAATTTTCAGTTTCCTAGATTTGACCACCTCATTTTCACTATGGATGTCCAATTATTATATATCTCCATTCCTCATACTGAAATTCTCAAAACTGTTTGTTTCTCAATAACAGACCAAACCAGCCTCCTCCATCTTGTTCCTGTCCTCAATAATTTATCCAATGGCCCATCTCACTCTCTCCAAAAGAAAAGGGTAGCCATGGGTACCTGCATAGGCCCCAGCTATGTCTGCCTTTTTTATGACCATGCGGTGCAATCCATGCTACATCTACACAGGCAAGGCCCTCAACTCTTCTTCTGCTATATCGATGACTAAATTAATGTTGCCTCCTGCATGAGCTGGTCAACTTTGTCCATTTTGCTGATAAATTTCACCCAGACCTCAAATTCTCTGGTCCATCTTTTTCAACACTCTTTCCTTTCTTAATCTCTCTTCTCCATCTCAGGAGATAAACTTTCTACAGATAACTGCAATAAACCTACCATCTCCCATAGTTATCTCAACTACATCTCTTCTCATTCTGTCCCCTCTAAGGATTCTATTCCTTTCTCTCAATTCTTCCATCACAATTACATCTGTTCCACCTCTTTCAAATAATATGGCTTTCCCTCTCCTGCCATCAACCCAGACATTACCCACATATCCTCCATTTCCCCCTTCCCTTGAAACCCAACAAAGACAGGTTTCCTCTTGTCCTCAGCTGGCACCCCACCAGTCTTGTATATTGACCTCCACAGTTTCTGCCACTTACAATGTCATTCCACCACCAGATACATCTACCTCACTCCTCCACTCTCCACTTTTCACAGGGACTGCTTCCTCCATGACTGCCTCATCCACTCATTCCTTCCCACTAATTGCCCTCCTGATCTAACTGTGTCCACAAGAAGTAATACACTTATGTCCACGCCTTCTCCCTCTTTGCCAAACAGTCCTGCCAAGTGAAGCAACGTGCCAATTGTGAATCTGAAGGGGGTCATCTACTGCATCCGTTACTCCTATTGTGGTGTACTTTACATCAGAGATACTGGACACTGGTTAGGAGATCGTTTTGTGGAGCACTTTCACTCTGTCATTGCAAAACAGTGGCCAACCAATTCTACACATAATTCCCATACAAACGTGCCTATCGGTTGCCTCATGCAATGCCAAATCTAGACTACCAGGAACAACAGTTAATATTCCGTCTGGACACTCTCCAACCAGACAGCATTAACATTGCCCTCTAGTTACCACTAAATCCCTCTCTCTTTCCCTATAATCTCCCTCTTTGTTCTGTCAGCTCCCCACCCCTTCCCTCTCCATTCAGAGAGCCATCTGCCTCTTCTACTCTACTACCTTTGACCTCCTGTTGGTTGTGCACCTCCTCCTGCCCCTTTCTCCCTCATCTCCTCTCCTGCCCCCCTCCCCCACCTTTTATTCAGACACATACCTTTAGAAAGGACTAAGGCCTGAAAGTGTTAGTTATCCTACTTTCTATAGATGCTGAGTTTCTCAAGCGCATTCGTGTATGGCAGATCATACCTTCTACCTTTTCTTTTACACGGTAGCACACAAGCACAAGCTTGTACGTTTGAATCAATTTGTGTGTCATGCGCTAAATAGCCAGGGAACTGAATACATATCTCAATAAAATTAATTTCCTGCTAGCACTAAGTTAACAGTTTAATTTTTTCTCCTGCAAAGAAATAAGCAGGCAACAACAAAAAAAGCTAATCCGTGAAGCAGTTTCCACCCACTGATTGCAGCTGCTTGGTAATCAACTGCTTTGTTGGAAGGGCAGCTCGCAACAGACAGATGAAGCACCCGAACATGCAATGGTAGTTATCCTAACTGTTGCCTGCTCTCTTTGGCTTTAGCATGCTGATTAAATGGCAACGTTCAGAAAGGTGCACTTCACTCTGAGATTTCCAATGCAAAGTGAAAAGCCAAGTTGAAGTGAAATGGCTTTGCAGCTGTTTGGTTAAGTCTTTTGTGGCTCTTGTCTGCAAACCACACAATTTAAGTCCCATCTTTCCAGCATCTACATGAGGCTGTACCTTTGATCATGTGATTTAGACGTCCTTTTCTTTTTTTTATCAGATTCACCAGACTCTTTTGCTAACAACTATTTAAAATTTTCTATCAAGCAATAACTTGTAACACATCACTATTGCAGCATCTCTACTGTATCACATTTGCTATGGCAGCTGATGGTCTCTGGTCATGATACTTTTAATTTTAATTTATGGGCAATTCAATTTTATGTTCGTATTAACTAAATATATTGTGATGTATGGGCTCATTGAAAATGTAAAGGAAAGAAAGTTAGAGCAGATTTTGTGTTGAACAGTCATATGCTAATGAATATCTCAAGTACCTTTTACTTTTTTGTTACATCTTGTGGGTTTCTTCATAATGTGCAGTAAATGACCTTGAATACAGTGACCATTCCCCATTCCTCCATTTAAGATAAATAAATGGAGTAATCACAAATTAAATTTTGCTTTAATGTCCCAGGTTGCTATGGTTATATTTGGATAACTGTAGATGTTCTCTGAAGCTATGCTATTATTATTAATAAGGAAATTAAGAGATTATTCCCTTCCACCATGTCCTACAAATTCTGGTCAACATCATGATGCTTTAATTCAAACTTTTCCAGAGAACCAGGTATTAAAGCATTCCTTAATCCTTTAATCACAAACTGAATTCTGTATTGATCCAAGATTTACGTGTGTAAAATAACTTGGGGCATGATTAAGTTGAATAATCAAATTTTCTTTTGCCCAGAGTAGTAAATTGTAGAACCAGATGGAATAGATTGAAGATGCAAAGAGAGAGTGAGTTAAGAGGAACATAAGGGGCAACCTTTTCACACAGAGGATTGTTTGTATCTGGAATGAACTGCCAAAGGAAACTGGATTCTAAATCATAGCTTAGGTTTATTAACATAGCTTTGGTAGAAAATTCATAAACTACCCAGATGCTATTCTTGACGGGGAGAATAGATTCTGGCATGGTTTAGCCTTTATTAGCTAAAGTGTGACAACAATGAGTGAGTCATATATCACTTCCAAAATACTTGGCTGGGCAGAAGAAACCAGAACCTGCCAAGCAAAAAGCATGACTCACCAAATGCAAAAAGAATATGCCTGTGCCAAACATCTAATAAAACATCCATTCAAAATCAATGAACTATTTCCACACTCATAATTTGAGTCCTTCTCCTTTCTGTTCCTTTAAACTTCAGGTACCATGAGAGAAGAGCTTGTGGCTCGATGCTGGGATAACAATTATTAGCAAGATCAAGGAGCTGGTAATAGACATCTAGAGAAGGTGGCAGAGCTCAATTGCTGGTTCAAAACAACAGTGCTGAGGTGGAGATAATAGGCAGCTTTAAATTCCTAGGGGGTAAACCTAATGTGTTCTGGTCAACCCACCTTGATGCAATGGCTAAGAAAGTGCATCAATGCCTCTACTTCTTCAGAAGCTGGAGGAAATTTGGTATGTCACCTACATCCCTTAACAACTTCTACAGGTGCCTCATTGGAAGCATCCTGGCAGGGTGCATCAATAGTAAGACACAGCTCCACCCAAGACCACAAGAAACTGCAGAGGGTTGTGAATGTGCTCCTCTCCACTCCATCAAACCCATCTATGATTTCCGCTGCCTTGGGAAAGCAGCCAACATATTCAAAGACTCATCTTGCCTCTTCTTTCCTCTCTCATCAGAAAAAAAATTCACAAGTGTGATATCACATACCACTTAATTCCAGGATAGTTTTCTTCACACCATTGTTAGACTCCAAACAAAACCCAAAATAGTAAAATCATGTAGCCTTTGCTCCGTTTCAAGTCATCTCTTTTGTAACTCAGCACCTTTACACTTTAGTACTACATCTTACTTGTTGTACTATGTATGAGATTTTTTTACTGGACTGTTTGCAAAGCAATCTACAGTATTAGTTTTGCTGTGTGATGAATTTAAACATGTGATCGATTTAGCAAGAATACCTAAACAATTCCAGGATATACATAGCAACATTAGTGTTGGACGTGCGGGTAGAGGTTGATGTTTGCTTAATTTTGGATTTTTTTTTAAGCTCAGCGTAGCAGTTAACACAAAACTGTTACAATGTCAGTGACATTGGTTCGAATCTGGCACTGACTGCAAAGAGTTTGTACATTCTCCACGTGTCTGCATGGATTTCCTCCAGGAGCTCTTGTTTTCTCCCACCCTTCAAAACATATGAAGGTTATAGGTTAATTGGGCAGCACCGGCTCATGGGCCAGAAAGGCCTGATACATGTGATCGATTTAAAAATTATAAATTTAAAAGCCCTTGAAGCCTCTTTTCAATCATCAGGAATTAGACAAACAGAAAGGAAGGAAATCCATCTCCATGCTAAGTTCACATAGCTGGATCTCATTCGTTTGCCAGAAGCAGAAGTATTTGATTGTGAATCTTGCCTGAACAAGACTGCCAAAGTGTGTTTAGAGTATTGGTTAACAATGCACTCTCTGAAACATAAGCCGTCTAAAAATTAGAATCTAACTAGTAACCAGTGTAAGCTGAATTTCTACATGATTCATTATTGATAATTTGCAGATAACTCATGTATCAGAAATGTCTAAACCTGCATCATCTAAAGTTGACATCATATACAATCCTGAGATTCTTTTTCTTACTGGTGAGGCAGAATTACCAATTATCAGTAGTGCAAAAAAAAAACTGTACTCAACATATAAATATAACCAAATAAAGAAATATAAACAAATTGTGTGCAATACTGAGAGAAAGAACATCAATTAAGAGCATAAGTAAGTCCTTAAATGAGTCTGATTGAGTTTGTTGTTGAGTCTGATGATGGAGGTGTAGAAGGTGTTTCTGAATCAGGTGGTGTGAGTCTTATGGCATCTATATCTCTTTCCTGCTGGTAGAACAGAGGATAATCTGGGTGGTGCAGATCCCTGCTGATTTTTGATGCTCTCTTAGATACATTCTTAGAGAACCTTGTGAAGAACTACACCAGGAAGAAGACAATTCTGGATTTGGTGTTGTGTAAAGAGGTGGATTTGATAAGGGATCTTGAAGTAGGGGGAGCCATTATGTAATGGTGACCATAATAAGGCAAGTTTTAATTTGCAATTTGAAAGGGAGAAGGAAAGAAAGTCGGAATTATCAGTATTACAGTTGAATAAAGGGGATTATGCAGCCATGAGGGAGGAGCTTGCCAAAATACAATGGAAGGATACCCTGGTTGGGAGAAGAGTGGAACAAAAATGGCAGGTATTTCTGGGCATTTTTCAGAAGGTACAGGACCAGTTTATGCCAAAGAGGATGAAAGGTTTTAAGGCAAATGGCAACTATGGCTGACAAAGGAAGTCAAGAACAGTATCAAGTCCAAGGAGAGGAAGTATAATATAGCAAAGAGGAGTGGGAAGCTAGAGGATTGGGAAACCTTCAAAGACCAATTGAAGATGACTAAGAAAGCTATACAGGAGGGAAAAATGAGGTACAAGGGTAAACTAGCCAATAATATAAATAATATAAATCCAGATTCAGAAACACGTGGTCTTGAGTAAATTGAAAGGACTGAAGCCTGATTAGTCCTCAGGGCCTGATGGACTCAATCCCAGGGGGCTTAGGAAGGTTGCTCTTCAAATTGTGGACGCATTGGTTGACATTTTCCAATGTTCTATAGATTCAGGAGAGGTGCCTGAGGATTGGAGGGTGGTGAATGTTGTGCTGCTTTTTAAGAAGGGAAGGAGAGAGAAAACAGGCAATGTAGTAGAGGGGAAGATATTAGAATCTATTATAAAAGAAATAACAGAACACTTGGACAGAAATAATAGTGTAATTACAAGTCAGCCTGGATTTCTGAAGGGAAAATCATGCTTGAGTAATCTTCTGAAATTTTTCGAGGATGTGACGAGGAGGGTGGAGCATGTGATATACTTGGACTTTCAGAAGGCTTTTGATAAGGTCCCACACAGGCGATTAGTAGGCAAAATCAGAGAGCATAGTATGGGGGTTGCGTGCTGACATGGATACAAAATTGGTTGACAGACAGGAAACAAAGATTAGGGATTAACTGGTCACTTTCAGGATGGCAGGATATGACAAGTGGGGTCCCACATGGCTCAGTGCAGGGTCCTCAGCTGTTTATCATATATATGAATAATTTATATAAGGGGATTATAAATAACATTATCAAATTTGCAGATGACACAAAACTGGGTGGCAGTGTGAAGTGGAAGGAGGATGTCAGGGAAATGCAAGGGGACATGGACAGATTAGGTGAGAGGGTAGATGCATGGAAGATGCAATTTAATGTGGATAAATGTGATGTGGTCCACTTTAGTTGCAGGAACAGGAAGGAGTCAAGTTGGGGAGTGGGGTAGCGCTATGTGATCTAGGTGTACTTGTACATAGTCACTAAAAGCTAGCATGCAAGTTCAACAAGCTGTGAAAAAGGGAAATGGCATGTTGGCCTTCATAAAAAGGGGAATAGAGTATAGGAGTAAAGATGTCCTTCTTCAGTTGTTCAGGGCCCTGGTGAGACCACACCTGGAGTTTTGTGTCAAGTTCTGGTCTCCTAATTTGAGGAAAGAGTGCAGTATAGATTCACAAAGTTAGTTCCCGAGATGGTGGGATTGATCCATGTCAAAAGGTTGGATAAACTGGGGTTGTATATGTTGGAATTTAGAAAGATTGAAGTATATAAGATAGGGATTGGACACAATGGAAACTGATTACATGTTCTCGATGTTGGGGGAGACTAGGACTAGAGGCCATAATTTAAAAATACAGGGAAGGCCCTTTAGGACAGAGGTGCAATTTTTTTTTCCCAGAGAGTTACATAGGAACATAGGAAATAGGAACAGGAGTAGGTCAAAAATAGCCCATTGAGCCTGCTCTGCCATTCAATACAATCATGGCTGATCTAATTTATGACCTAACTCCACCTACCTGCCTTCTCCCCATATCCCCTAATTCCTCTATCATGTAAAAATTTATCTAACCGAATTTAAAATATGTTTAATGAGGCAGCCTCAACCACTTCCCTGGTTGGAGAATCCCAAACATTCAATGCTTTGTCACAGACAGTGGTAGAGGTGGGTTCTCTGGACAAATTCAAGAGAGAGTTGGATAAGATTCTTGTGGACAGGGGAATTGAGGCTTATGGGGAGAAGGCAGGGACAGGGTACTGATAGTGGATGATCTAAATGAATGGCAGTGCTGGCTCAATGGGCCAAATGGCCAACTCCAGCACCTATTGTCTATTGTTCCCTGTAGATATTTTTCATGGTGGGGAGGGTTGTTCCTGTGATATCCTGGGTGTTTGTGACTGTCTTATTAACCAACATGGAAAGAGTTTTGTAAGGAGCATCATTGTCTCTCCTGAGAATCTATCCCAAGGTGTAAATTTAAAAACAAAACATTTTTGAAGAACCTGCAGGAGTTCCACAGAATTTGTGGAATTTGTTATGTAAATTATTGGAATAATGTCCAAACCTCACTTTTATGCTGTTCTTCTGGGAAACTGCTCAGCAGTAGTCTGACCTTGGATATATTTCTTGGGTATGAGGCAGATCATCTCAGTAAATTTGCCTGGGCTTTACTTTCCATCCATCATCAAGTCACAAATCTGATACTATCTATGCCTGCTGTTCCACCACCATCCCCATCAACTCTACACTACTGCAGGCTGACTGAGAAGTAGGAGTACTGTCAAATCATTTCAATTTTTTCAACAAATTTCCACAATGCTCAAATTCATTTGCAGAGATGCACAGAAGTTGTTAGCCGAAAGGATACAACGTGGAAAGTAAAATCTCTTAATAAATTTTAAAAGGAACTGGCAAACACCCACAACGAAAATATAAAAAGGGAATTACTTCTCTCAAGATACTGTGAATCAATGAAATTCTCAAGATACGTGGATGTTGAGTCATTGAATATATTTAAGGTTGAGACACAGATTTTTAGAGATTAGAAGAATCAAGAAATATGGGCTCTCGGTAAGAAAGTTGAATGATAGAATCATAGAAAATAGGTGCCAGTGTAGGCCATTCAGCCCTTTGAATCTACATCACCATTGAATATGATCATGGCTGATCTTATGACTTCAGTATCCAAGTGCAATACCCAGCAGTGCTGGACAAAGTCAGCAACTTCCATAGGAGGTAATAAATAACAAGTAAATGTTTCAGGCTTGGGCCCTTTGTCACTTTTGTGCAGTGCACTAGTCTCCAGAATCTGCAGATCTTCTTGTTTACCATCAGCACCTTATGCCTGATTTATCTCCATGCTCTATTATCCCTTTAGCTATAAGGGCAACATCTGAATCACTTTTGAATCTATCTAACAAACTTTCTGTGGCAGGGAGTTCCACAAAATCACTACTCCCTGAATGAAAAAGCTTCTCCTCATCTCAGTCCTAAACCGATTATGCTTTATCTTTAAATTGTGACTACTTGTTCTTGGGAGTTACTACCTTGAAGGATCTTTCCTCGAACCAACAAACTAATGATATCACGAAGAAAACACGTCAGTGTTTCTACTTCGTCGGGAGTTTGCAGAGGTTTGGTATGACATTGGAAACCCTAGTGAATTTCTACAGATGTTTGGCTACATCATGGTCTCGTATAGGGACATCAATAATCCTTAGCATAGAGCCTTGCAAAAGATAGTGGAAACAGCCCAGGACATCACAGGCACATTCAAGAACATGTATGGTGAATTCTGCCTTTGGAGAGCAGCAGCAAACATCAAGGATCCACACCACCCAGCACACATTCTGCTCTCACTGCTGCTATCAGCAAAGAGATATAGGCGCCACAAGGTTCAGGAACAGCTGCAACCTCTCCACCATCAGATTCCTCAACAATAAACTCGATCAGAGACTCATTTAAGGACTCTTACTTTTGCACTTTATTGTTTGTTTATTCCCTTTGTATTTCACAATCAGCTGTTTGGTCATTCTTATGTTTTGTATGTTCTACTCCTCCACCTGTCTCAAGATTTCTCATAAAGTGGGAACAATGGACACTTAAAGAACTGGCATACACCTGATTAATTAAATGGTCACCACATGCACTAGAAAGTCTAATACTGCTTTATATTCACATACAATAAAATTATGATCAGAATCTGGATTCTGCACCAATGATCTCTAACTGTGACTTCTGATCCCATCATGAAGTATTTAAATCCAGTTGATGAAAAAAGTATGCAATTTAAAAATAAATTGTTAAATATAAGTGGAGGGCCATGGTTTTATTGCTAAAAATGCACCTTCACTCATTTGGTTTGACCCATATAAGTTATTGATCAGGAGCTCATTGGGATCGGCGAACACTATGGTGTCAAGCTCAAATTAATTGTGACATTCCCAAGTGTGTGGGTTAAATATTTTCTTTGCAGCACTTATAATGTAAAAGTAAATGATATTCAACTTTCAAGACAAAACTTCAGCAACACAGTTGTCATATTTTTTTATTTATGTTTGTTCAGGTTTTTTGTATTATCTAATGACTTAGATAAATAAGTTTTGGTTATAAAGGACTGTTTTTATAATATCTGCCCTCTGAAGGCAAGTAGTATGTTCTCTCTGTCTTTCCACTAAAGGCATGCTTCATGTTGCTTATCAATTTTTCATTGTGGATTCTGTTTGCATTGAGACAATATGGGTGTAAACTCGGCAAGAGATGAAGTGCTGAATGTCACAGTTTTTTGTTTATTCCAATTTAAACTTGTCCATATAAATCAGCTCTAATGCAAGAATCGCATAATAAAAACACCACTGACTCACCAACTACAAGTGTAAAGATTGTGTGCTGTTTTTAGCATCTTTGTATCAGTTTGAACACTGACTCCATTGCTGTTTTAAATGTATCCATTATTTGTATCTCTCTCCTGATTTTTCTCTTGTGTATTTAAAGGCATTGTCTCATTTTCTCTGGTAAGTTTTGATGACTGGTATGTGTGTCTTGCTACCTTCTTGGCTGACCATAAGCGATATTTGGACTGAATTGGATTTAATCTCCTTCTAGAAGACATATCCATGTAGCTCTTGATATTTAAAATTGAAGGAAATATCATTTTGAATATGGTCAACAGGTCAGGTGGCAGAGAGAGAGAGAGAGAGAGAGAAAGAGAGAGAGAGAGAGAGAGAGAAACAGAAAAAGAGATAATATAAAAGGAAAGATAAATACCAATTCACAATTGTTGTTACTGCAAGAAGAAGAAAATGTTTCAATATTATAGTCAGGTCTTTTGGTGGTCTTGGTCTGGTTTATGGTTCATATGAGGGTAGTACAACAAGGTTCAGGATCTTGATAGCTGTTGAAAGGAATAAAAGGGAATAGATTGCACTTCCTCAAGTGGTATGAGAAGGAGAAAGGGCATTGGTTAGTTGGAAATAGGAACCAATGAACAATGGAAGGAACAATCATTTGGGGATGCCAGAAGGAAAGAGGAAGGGAAGCTGTGTCTCCAGATTATGGTAATTACAGAGTATGAACTATTGAATGTAGTGGCTGATAGACTGAACATGAGGTCTCTGTGCTGGATAGGAGATAAACTGTCAGCTATGATGGAGAGGTAGTTGAGGTGAAAGGAAGACAATGACAGCATTGTTGTGGTACATGCTCCTCTACAAAACCCCAGACGTCCTTTCTTCAGGATCATTTCATCTTTTAATTTCAAAGTTCATGATGAGGTCAATTAGACCTGGAAATCTTATGTTTCTCTGATCATGGATTTGCTTTACTCCTCCTGATCTCAAGACAGTGTGGGATGACCTAGCAGTTGATCCCATCATAATTGCATAAGTAAGGGATGATAGCAAGAAACAGTGCTGGAGTGAATTAAAGTGAGGACAGAAGCAATAATTAAACTAAAGTGCTTCATTGATTTTGTTAGTTCGTTCAAGCAGATTAATTCAGCTCTTTTGCACAATTAAGCTTCAAATCTCCTCCAACCAACTGTCCCTGCTGATCTCACCATTTAGGCAAAAATAAAACAAAAGTAGCTGCCTATGGTGGCGAGGCTAACTTTATTCTGAAGTTGAACACTGTAAAACTTCCATCGTATTGAAGATTAACCCCTTGATAATGGTTTGTAAAACAATGTAATGACATCCATCGCACATGACTCACTTAAAAATGTTATGCTTTTCTACAGTTTAATTAAAGTCTGAATTTTCACCCCTGAAGTTTTAAGATGTGGATATATGTTGTGAAGAGAGGGATTTGAAAAAAGACTATTGTGTCTTGAAAAACACAAATTTCCAGTTTATCTTTACTCAGTTAAGGTTTTTTTTGCATTTGATAAAATGCTGTATGATTACATGTAAGCTGCTTTATTCATTCATGAGCTATGACCAAGGCCAGCATTCATCAACATATCCCAATTACCTTTGAGAATCTGACAAATTTTCGAAATTGTGAAGCTTTTGAAATGCAAATACTCTCACTTTACCTTCAGCCTTTTTGACAGCAATCCATTGTTTTCTTCAAGTTAGGATTCAAGATTCACGACTCCTATGTGATAAACAGTCCAATAGTACATAAAATTTGCTTTCGTCTGCCGTAAGGCAGAGATTTGCCATTAACAGAAATCGCCTGAAGCGCCTAATTCAGTCAGAGAAAGAGAAGCAAAAGAGAGTCCCTTCAGAGTCCCTAAATATCTGTGGATTGGCCTCCAGCGCTGCTGCAGCCTCCACAGCTACAAAGTCCAGTGTTATGGACCTTGGACAATTTTATTTTTGACTGAGGACAGGGCTGAACTTACTGTGGGTTATTTGACAACTGCTAGGTGCTGTAGTAGGGAACTTTGACAGCTGTCAAAGTATGGGAACCACCTGCTGGAAGTCCATGTGCTTGCAGGAAAGTGAGCCTATGGCTGTTAATCTCACTCTACCAATGGGGACAGCTGGAAGCACGCACTGGGCAATTTAAAAAGCCCAGCACGCTGGTTTTGGAGAGGTTAGTCGGTGGATTGGACTGTAGGTCGACAGACAGTTAGTCTGACTGTGAGTGCTCACCCAGCAGCATCAGAAGCCATTTGGAGCTGTATATCAGTGTGCTCACACAGTAGTTTCAGTGTGAAAAGGAAGACTTTGTCCATGGGTGCTACCACTGTTGTCCTAACAACAGTTTGGGGAATTCTGATACCCAGAGTGTGTGTAGGACTGACCAGTGCATCACCTGTCCCCTTTCAAGAGGAGAACTCTGGGTGACAGGAGTCATAGGACCACTCAAGCCAGGGTGTCCAAAGGAGAGGACTCATGTGACGGAAGGTCATTTATTAACCCTAAGAAGGGCTTCGGAGGCGTGAACCTCATGTGATGACTAGGAGGTCACTGTGAAAATTCCCGGGTGAAGGAAGTAAAGGTGGTTGTTGCCACATTCAAAACTCAAGCAAGTCTCATGTTCCCCTGAGAGGGTTGAAAGTTTATAGGGGCCACGGTCACCTGGGTACAGCCTCAAACTGAAACACCAGTGGGCGAGGAAACAAATAATCCCAAGTCTGGGGACCAGATTTGTAAACTGTTCCTTCTTATCTAACAGACTGAACGTGACTGACCTGGGGGCTTTTTTGCGGGGAATTTTATTGATTTTTGGGGCATTTAATCTTGGACTGTAATGGTCTGGGTTTTTTCCCACATGCACCGTATAATAAATAATCAGTTGTTCATTTAGAGTTGCCATTAAGGCTGGTGTTTGGGCGTTACATTTATTGGATTAATTCTATTTTTATTAGTTTGTTAAATTTTATGTTAAACTTAGCATTTACGTGTCTCTCAATTGTTGCTGGGGACCGTAACACCAGTCCAAACCATCAGCAACACGAGCTCCAGATCCAAACCTCCAGCACGATCAGAAAACTTTCAGTACCCTCAGGACTCTCTTGCATCCTGGTTCCAATACCTGGTACCCCTTCAGCCAATCTCCAGCAGTCCACCATATGGTGTGACTCCCTCGACCGCAGTTGCCAGCTGCCCGCAGCCTGCTCGTGTTCCTCGCCTCAAGTTGCCAACAGCTCATTGCCTGTGTGTTCTTCAGCTGCAGAACCCCTCACTGGTCCACCGCTGTGGCCACCATCCTGTGGGTTGTCTCCTATGCTGCTTCTTCTCAAATGCTTGTGTTCCTCCCATTTTCTGCTGCCTTGTGCCAGTCCTCCACTTACCCAGAATCTGCAACCCCTCGAGGCTGCTGCCAATCATAGGCACCACCTCTTGAGCGCAGACCCCGCAGTCGCAGAATTTTAAAAATAAAGCCACTGTCAGCACCATTAACAGGATGCTTAAAGCCTGCATGGAGCTGATGGCAGTCAGTCTGTGCAGTTGGACCCCGTAGGATCGCTGTCTATCTACTCCCCACTCTCTGCGGGCCCACATAAGTGGCAGCGCTGTCATTACCACAGATCAGGCAGAGCCACCATCTTTTTTTTTTGGTAATTTGATGTACCCTTGCATCTTCAGTCCTTGTGTTCCTAAATAGTATGAGTTGTGCTTTTGAGGAGCTGTTGAAGAATCCTTAGCAAGATGCTGCATTTGCAGATGATGGTTGCTACACTCAAGGGCCAGAGAGAACAGAAATTTAGTCTGGCTTACAGAAGGTTCTCACTTGCTTTGGTGTTGAATTCTCTTTTACAACATATGTTCATAATTTAGCCATAAATAAGGGGCAGATGATTAAGAGTTTTCCAGGTTGTACAAAAACTGGCCACATGATTACTGGTGAATTATGTTATAAAATTCATTATTTATCAATGAAGTGTTTTGTTGGGCAGAAAAGTAGCAAATAAAATTAAGAGCAGGTAAGTGAGGTAAGAGAATACTTAATAACTGATTGGATACCATGGAGAAAACGAGATACGAGCGATTCTGCACAGCTCCTTAATGGTAACAGGATAGACAGAGAAGGCATTTTTCAAAAGGCATTCAATATTATTCCCTTTAAGGGTGGAAGTATTATGCAAAAGGATAGGAAGATTATACTTGAATTACATTTGGTGATCATTAGTAATATACAATGTTCAGTATTTTATAGGAAAGATGAAATAATACTGAAGAGACTTTACACAAAATTTTCAAGGAGAAAAGAAAACATAAGAAGTAGGGAAAAGAGCAGGCTTTTCAGCCCCTCAATCCTGCCTTGTCCTTCAAAAGGATCATAGGTGATCTGGCATTCTTCATCCACTTTGCTACCCTTTCCCAAAAATCATAGTGTTTAGAAATCTATCCATTTCAGCAATAAATATACCAAAGAAGTTTATCCCATAGCTGCCTGTGACAAGGAGTTTCAAAGGCTCATGCCAAATGAAGCAAAACAAATTCTTCTTTAGTTCAATTTCAAATGGATGCCTCTTTATTCTTTCTGGTTCTGGCTTCTCCCATGGAAGCAATCATCCTCTCAGAATTTATCCTGTCTAGCACCTTTCCCATCTATATTAAAAGTTTCATAGATTTGATATGCATTATTCTAAACTCCACTGTGTTCACCTGTCCAATCTATGGTTAATGGACATCCCCTCCATACCTAGGATCATCCCCATTAACCTTCTCTGAACTGACTTAAATGAAACAATATTATTCCATAAATAGAGGGACCAAAGTGATCACAGGACTCTACCCTAAATAAGGGCCATCATTCACATTAACTCTTCTGTTAATTTATTTACTTGCTGCACCTGTATGTTCGTTTTATGTTTTCTCAAATACAGCTTTTTATATTTTTTCCCCATTTAAATAATTCTTTATCATCAGGTTCAAAGATGGAGAAGTTTTGTTATAAAGAATATATATTGAATATGTTGGAGTCATTTTATTTAGGACAGAAGGATCTGAGGGGAAATTTAATTAAGATAAATAAAATTACAAGAAGCCTGGAGAAAGATTATAGGAACCTCTTTCCTATGGAAGCAGTCAATATTTGCAGAATCCTATCTTAGACAGTCCTTCTGTCCTGTCCACCCTGTCACAGACATTCCCTCTGTCCTGTCCACCCTGTCACAGACATTCCCTCTGTCCTGTCCACCCTGTCACAGACATTCCCTCTGTCCTGACCACCCTGTCACAGACATTCCCTCTGTCCTGTCCACCCTGTCACAGACATTCCCTCTGTCCTGTCCACCCTGTCACAGACATTCCCTCTGTCCTGTCCACCCTGTCACAGACATTCCCTCTGTCCTGTCCACCCTGTCACAGACATTCCCTCTGTCCTGTCCACCCTGTCACAGACATTCCCTCTGTCCTGTCCACCCCATTTGACATTCCCTCTGTCCTGTCCACCCTATCTCAGAGATTCCCTCTTGTAGTGTGAATAAAAGCTCTCATGACTGGAGGGAGAACAAATGCTTTTATTAGCTTATAACTAAGGGTAGGGTCTCACAGTAGTTTTTGGAAGGGTTCTGGATTTAGGCAGATGGAATAGAACTGGGAGATGAGGCCAGCCATCAGCTCAACATACTACCATTGAAATCCAGTTCACTGCATTCACTCCTTCCTTTAGAATTAGGGTCTGTGAATGAAGACAGCGAATATGGGTCCAGAAAAAAATGGGTGAAAAATATATTTATTTACAAATTTACAGATTTAGGAGTTCAGGGGTCTGGAGATCCTGGAGGAGCGCCTTAGCACTGGGGTGCCTTGCACTCCTTCGGTCTCCTGGTCCCCTTGTGAAGGAGAAGAGTTGAGTGGGGTCTGGCTCAGTGGTGGAGAGGGATGCCCTTTCTTCCTGAACTGGATCTCCTGAGGTCCTGTCAGGGGGGTGGCGAGAATGAGCTCCATGGCTCGCAGTGCACTTGAGGCAACGGACCTTCTGTTCTGGTGGGTGCCAGGTCCCTGATGGAGACGGTGTCTTCCCTGACATCCGGGTACTCCACATAGGCGTACGTGGGATTGGCATGGAGCAGTTTCGCCCTTTCCACCAGGGGGTCAGTCTTGCTTCTCCTCACATACTTCCTGAGAAGGACTGGACCAAGAGTGGTGAGCCAGACTGGGAGTGTAGTTTCCAATTCCAACCTTCTCTCAAAAGTGAATATGAGCTCATGAGGGATAGCTTTGGTCACGGTACATAGCAGCAACTGGATGGAGTGGAGTGCCATAGGGAGAACATCCTGCCAATGTGACTCTGGAAGGCCTCTTAACTTTGGGGCCAGTTTGTTAGCCTTCCAGACCATGGCATTCCCCTTTTCAACTTGCCCATTCCCCCGGAGGTTGTAGCTAGTAGTTCTGCTGGATGCAATGCCCCTCACCAGCAGGTACTGACATTGTTCATCACTCATAAAGGATGAGTCCTGGTCGTTATGTATATAGCTGGAATACCTGAACAAAGTGAAAATGAAGTCTAGATCCTTAATGACTGACGAAGTGGACACGTCTGGACATGGAATGGTGAACGGGAAGCGGGAGCACTCGTCAACGATTAAGAGAAAGTAAGTGTTCCCATTCATGAAGGGGAGAGGTCCCTTAAAATCAACACTTAGCCATTCGAAGGGCCTGGATGACTTGATCAGGTGTTCCCTTGTAGGGCAATAGAAGTGCAGCTTGCACTCTGTGCAGACCTGGCAAGAGCTGGTCATTTTCCTGACATCCTCCCTGCAATAGGGCAAATTGCACGCCTTGACAAAATGAGCGATGCGGGTGACCCCTGGATGGCAAAGCTCATTATGTAGAGACCACAGTTAGCCAGTATGTGCAGAGGCACAGCTTCCTCTAGATAAGGCATCTGGAGGCTCATTAAGAGCTCCTGGCCAATAGGCAATGTCATTATTTTAGGTGGAGAGCTTGATTTTCCACCTAGCAATCTTGTCATTTTTGACATTATTAAACATGAATGTGACCGATCACTGGTCAATGAGGAGCATCAATCTTCTACTAGCCAGGTAGTATCTCCAGTACCTCACGGCTTCTTCAATGGTTTGAGCCTCGTTTTCCACTGAAGGGTTCCGTCGCTCATGGCCTTGCCATGTCCAAGAAAAAAATGCAACCAGCCTGCCCACCTGGTTGAGATTAGCAGCCAAGGCTACGTCTGAAGTGTCATTTTCCACTTCGAAAGGTACATTCTTATCCACTGCATGCATGGAGGCTTTCTCAATGTGATTCCGGAGGTAGTTAAAAGTCATTTGAGCTTCAGCCAAGAGGGGGAAATTAATGGCTTTTAATAGAGGGTGAACTTTATCAGTGTATTGAGGGATCTGCTGGGCATAATATGAGAAAAATACCAGGTATCTCCTCAAAGCCTTTGTGGTCCTGGGGATGGGGAGCTCTAACAGGGGGCCCATCCTGTTGGGGTAGGGGCCAATGATGCCATTCTCCACCACATAGCCAAGGATAGTCAGATGTTTAGTCCTGAACACACACTTGCAAGAGTTATAGACGAATTCAGGGCTTTCGCCGTGTGGAGAAAACTCTGGAGGTTGGTGTCATGGTCTTCACGTTGTGGCCACAGATAGTGATGTTATCGAGGTAGAGGAAGGTAGCCTTCAAACCCATACTCGTCCACCATTCTGTCCATCTGCCTCTGGAAGATAGGAACCCCATTATTAATATCAAACGAGACCCTCCATAATTGATAGAGATGACCATTAGCCTCAAATGCCAGATATGGTGGTCCTCGGAATGGATTGGCAGATGGTGATGGGCAGATTTCAGGTCGATGGTTGAATAGTCCTGATACTGCGCAATATCATTCACTATGTCTGAAATTCGAGGGAGGGGATATGTGTCCAGGAGTGTGTAGTGCATAATGGTTTGGCTATAGTCAATTACTAGCCTGGATTTACTTTCCCCTTTTACCACTACCATCTGCACTCTCCACGGGCTGGTGCTAGGTTTGATGTTACCTTCATTGAGCAGACGTTGTGTCTCAGACTTTATAAAATCTCAGTCTGCTGTGCTGTACCTCCTGCTCTTGGTAGCAATAGCTTTGCAGTCCAAGGACAGATTCGGGAAGAGAGGTCAGGCTGGGGTGGGGGGTGGGGGGTGGGGGGTGGGGGGAGGTCGATATTCAGTGTGGAGAGGCTACATATGGGTTCTGATTTTAGGAGCCCTCCGTCCTAAACTGTTATAGGGGGAGGGGATCAGAATACTTCAAGGTCACGCTTTTAAGGTGACACAGGAAGTCCAGACCCAACAACACCGGAACATACAATTCATAGAGTATATACAAGCGAAATTTATAGATTCCACCCCCCCCCACCTCCCTTCAAATGACAGATGTACTATACAGTGATGTTGAACACGCGTAGAATGCAAATGAGACATGAGAAATATGCGGTAATTAGAAGGATACATCTTCAGGTTGTACTCTTGCTCAGTCCATGAGTCTATGAAGCTTTTAGTAGAGCTCATGTCGATTAGGCATTTAGGGGAATGTCTGTTTACCTTTACAGTCACTCAGGAGTTGCTGAGCTGATAAGCTCTGTCCTGATCTAAGACTATCGAGGCTAGGACCCCGAAGACTCCATGCTACTCACTCAAGTGGTCCCCTTTGTCCTTTGCATGGGAAAGATGGTCACCCTCCTTTTTCCTCTGACGATGGTGGCGCCATTTGAATTTGGGTCACGGCAAGATAGCCTCTGAGCATTTTCATGCCATTTCCTCATTGCCACCCTCTGTCAACATGTCATGCAGCAAATGGGTTCAAGTGAATTTGGGGCAGACGCTGGGGGCTGGAATTGAATCTGTCAGCGGTGCAGGCTATGGACTTCTCCAGGCTTCCCCTCTCATGACAAACCCTTGCCCAATCCCCTTTCTTGCCACAGCTGGAACACACTGAGTCTTTAGCCGGATGGTGAGATCAGGGATGCTGGCTCTTGCTGCAGAAAATGCCCTCCCTAGCACGGAAAGTGGCAGCCGTTATGCAGGGGTTGTGGGAGCAGCTGGTCTTTGGACGGGGCCACCTGGGTGAGCGAGCTCGCTGGCTTCGAGGTCATCGTTCTTGAGTTTGGCCTGTTCCAATGATTTGGCCAGTTCAAGGTGGCTAGCCAGGTCCTTCTTTCTCGACTCGAGCAGTCACTGCCTCATGTACCTCGAGCAGATCCCTGCGACTAGAGTTTCCTGGATCTGTTCTTCCTCAGCTCGTACCTGCACTTCCTGGCAAACGTCCACAAATCCAGCAGATAGTCATTGGTGGTCTCTCCTGGCCACTGGAGACATAGAGCGAGTTGGTGCCTCGCTAGACCTCGTTCTGCGACTTCAGGTACCAAGCCTTCAATGCCTTGATGGCAGCATCATACGTAGAGCAGTCCCTGATGACTGCACACCCTTTCGTTCCTACCCTCAAAATGAGTGCAGACCTCCTGAGTTCATCAGTGTGTAAGATGTCTCTGGTCACGTTCAGGTAGGCCTGGAAGCAGTCTAACCAGTACGTAAACTCCTCAGCTATGTCGGGGAACAGAGGGTCTATCAGCAGCGTACCTGGCTTCAGTAGCGTTTCCGTCGTTTCGGGAATGCTAATAAAATTTTAGCGTGATTAAAAACTCTCATGACTGGAGGGAGAAAAACTGCTTTTATTATCTTATAACTGAGGGTATGGTCTCACAGTAGTCTTCAGAAGGGTTCTAGGCGGGAAACCAGGGTTATAAGTGAGCAGATGGCAGCAGAGCCAGGATGCGGGGCCAGCCATCAGCACAACACACTACCAGTGAATCCCAGTTTACTGCACCTCGATCCTGTCCACCCTATTAGATATTCCCTGTGTCCTGCCCACCCATCACAGAGATTCCCTGTGTCCTGTCCACCCATCACAGACATTCCCTGTGTCCCGTCCGCCCATCACAGACATTCCCTGTGTCCCGCCCGCCCATCACAGAGATTCCCTGTGTCCCGTCCGCCCATCACAGGCATTCCCTGTGTCCCGTCCGCCCATCACAGGCATTCCCTGTGTCCCGTCCGCCCATCACAGGCATTCCCTGTGTCCCGTCCGCCCATCACAGGCATTCCCTGTGTCCCGTCCGCCCATCACAGGCATTCCCTGTGTCCCGTCCGCCCATCACAGGCATTCCCTGTGTCCCGTCCGCCCATCACAGGCATTCCCTGTGTCCCGTCCGCCCATCACAGGCATTCCCTGTGTCCCGTCCGCCCATCACAGGCATTCCCTGTGTCCCGTCCGCCCATCACAGGCATTCCCTGTGTCCCGTCCGCCCATCACAGGCATTCCCTGTGTCCCGTCCGCCCATCACAGGCATTCCCTGTGTCCCGTCCGCCCATCACAGGCATTCCCTGTGTCCCGTCCGCCCATCACAGGCATTCCCTGTGTCCCGTCCGCCCATCACAGGCATTCCCTGTGTCCCGTCCGCCCATCACAGGCATTCCCTGTGTCCCGTCCGCCCATCACAGGCATTCCCTGTGTCCCGTCCGCCCATCACAGGCATTCCCTGTGTCCCGTCCGCCCATCACAGGCATTCCCTGTGTCCCGTCCGCCCATCACAGGCATTCCCTGTGTCCCGTCCGCCCATCACAGGCATTCCCTGTGTCCCGTCCGCCCATCACAGGCATTCCCTGTGTCCCGTCCGCCCATCACAGGCATTCCCTGTGTCCCGTCCGCCCATCACAGGCATTCCCTGTGTCCCGTCCGCCCATCACAGGCATTCCCTGTGTCCCGTCCGCCCATCACAGGCATTCCCTGTGTCCCGTCCGCCCATCACAGGCATTCCCTGTGTCCCGTCCGCCCATCACAGGCATTCCCTGTGTCCCGTCCGCCCATCACAGGCATTCCCTGTGTCCCGTCCGCCCAATCACAGACATTCGCTCTGTCCTCTCCATCTGATCACATACCATCCTTTTGTCCTCTCCACCCTGTCACAAACTTCCTCTGTACTTTTTACCCTATCACATATCTAACCTTTCTGTTCTCCACCTATCATAATAGACTTCCCTTGGAAATTCTTGTTTCTCACTTTGCAGTTTTGATGAACACCTGAAACATTGACTGTATATTTCCCCATTAATGATCTTTGACCTGTATTTTATTTCTGTTTTAGATTTCCAGGAAAGGCATATTTTGCTCTAATTATTATGACGAGGGTTCTGCATTGCATTTTTTCTCTTATTTATTCATTAATTTGACAGTGTGTAATTTTTGATTTTGCAAATTGAAAGAAACAATTTCTTTCACAAGGGAATAAAGCTGGGTCTGGAGAAGTGGTTGACCAAAGTTAAACTGAGTTCCCAGGAGCCTGTCGTAATTTGCTGCAGCCCCACACAAGGTTACAAATTCTGCTTCAGGGAGCAATAAGTAAAAATAAAATAGAAATGCAGAATTTTATAAAGACAGTTTGATGAATGAGGGAAGAAGTGAATGAAATTAAGTGGGGAACACTTGTCTAACAGTTCAGGGAAACAAGAATACTTCTTAAAATTATTTTATTTGTTAAAAAGAAAAAAAAAATCAATTAAATTGGAGGCAAAAGATAATTAACACCCTGTCAGAAAATAGGAAACTCATGAAAAATCGATGGGGACTGAATAAGACAAACCGCGAGGATATTTCCTGCAACAGATGGGTTGAAGCCAGTGATATTCAAAGATGGATGATGGCAGTCATTTTGATGGGGAAGATGAGATTTAAAGCCCATAGTGGATTCTGAGGTTTTGACAGTCTGCTCTATCCTGATGGAATAGCTAAGGAATTAGCGATGGAATCAGGTGAAGCTGCAGGGAATGGAGTCATGGGGAAAGGGTCCAGACCTTATGACATGGACAGAAAATGATTAATTTGGCCATTTTTATATCCAATATATTACTTGATGGCTCAGCTAAGTTTGTGAATGGACCCGCAACCTGCAGGCACAATAAGGTGTTGATCATGGCACAATACCGACATACTAGTGCACTTCAGATGGTGTAATTGACCTGCATATGCCTCTTTTCCCTTCTTAAATTATCAAAGGGAAAACCAGAGGTGTATGATCCAGTGATCATTTGGGAATCAGAGGTGGAGAGGGTGAGCAAATGTTTGGGAGTCACTATCTCGTTTCTGGAACCAACACACTATTGGCATCATGAAGAAATCATGTCAGCACCTCTTCTTCCTCAGACATTTGGTATGACATCATAAACCCTAGCAAATTTCTACAAATGTGTGGTGGAAAGTGTGCTGATCAGCTGCATCACAGACTGGTATGGGGACACCAATACACCTGAGAGTAAAGCCCTGCAAAAGGTAGTGGACACAGTCCAAGACATCATAGACAAAACCCTCCCCATGATCAGGAACATCTACAATGAACAATCATCAAGGATCCACCCCACCAAACACACTGTTTTCACTGCTACTATCAGGAAAGTGGTATCGATGCCACAAGACTCGCACCACAAGGTTCAGGATCAGCTGCTACCCCTACACATTTAGACTCCTCAACAACAAACTTTACAGTCAGTTTGTATATATTTCTTTATTTGTTTACATATGTAGCATATGTAGGTTGAATACTTTTTTTTTTGCACGACCAATAAGCGGTTATTCTGCCTGGCCAAAGAATCTCAGGTTTGTGCGATATGTCATCTATGTACTCAGACAATAAACTGAACTTTGAAAATTCCTCAGATTTTTGTTGTGTTGAACAGAGCTCTTTTTCACCATTGTCTTCTCAAAGTCTAAGCCTTTGATTTGCATTATCTTTCCCAAAGTAATTGGTCCGCAATATTGCATAATATTTCAACAGCAAACTAACTGTATGATATTAATTCCTCCACCATACACATTTCAGCAAATTATTTGGTGAACTTGTCCCCTTACTCCTAAAATTTTGTTTATCTAAGTCAACAATAGGATAGCAAAAGCCCGTTCTGTTTTTTAGAAGTCTGAAAAGTAAAATTGAAGAATGAAAAGAAAGCAACTTGAAGTCCAAGCTGAATGAATGTTGTGCTGTTTCATACACACCTTGTGAGGCGAGGACAGTGTAGAGCAGACATATCAGGCAGCTTACCCACTTTCACATGACCTTGGTGCTTGTCCCTTCTACTGCTTAAGTTCTGAACTTGCCTTCCTACCCTCCCTTTTTTCCAGTGCTCTTTGCAGTTCTGTGAATAACATTGGCAATGTCTCTAAATATTTGGCTCAAGATTAAATTTTGTTTGACAATATTCCAGTGCTATGGGATGTTTTGCCAAGCTATAAAATTGCATGACATTTCAAAGGAGATCTAGCTTTGCTGACTCCAACATGGTCCACAGATGTCCTCATCAATAAACCGCAAAGAGCATCTTAATCAGCAGCAACTCTTCCTGTAAATGTAAAGGTTATAATAATACACATCATTCACGTTACCCAATTCTTCTATAGAACCACCACACACCACGAATGAAATGTGCATTCAAGTACCACAGAAGTGACAACTGGTTTGTTTGCCAGAGGTAACATCTTCATCACCTGCTATACAAAGGAGGTATCAAGTTGACAGAGGATGTAACTTCCAGCAAGTGGCTGAATTCCCTTGAGAGATTGTATCTCCTCTACTGAGGATAATTATACATGTGGAAGTATTTCATAGTATTTTACCAGCAGGGGAATGTGCAGAAATCTATTATTTTGAAGTAATTGGCAACCTAAACTGTTGGCACCTTGCCCACACGTGCATGCAATCAGAAAATATTGCTCAAAAGTATTTTTTTAATTTTCTGATTGTTGAAGGAACTTCCAGTTAAAACAAAAGTGATAAAATACTAATGACCCACAAGTGGTTTAGCAGCATTCTTTGGATACAGGGAAAAAAAGGCAAAACAAAGGTAGACGGATAACAGGTGCCATGGTCATTGTTTTAATCCATGTTCATTTTGTGTTGCCTTTCATTTCTATAATGTGACCAAATTAATGCCATGATATTCAGTAAATAGGAAGAATTTAAAATGAGAGATAGCTGTACAGAGCCTTGGTGAGACCACACCTGGAGTATTGTGTGCAGTTTTGGTCACCTTATCTGAGGAAGGATGTTCTTGCAATGGAGGGAGTGCAAGGCGATTCGCCAGGCTGATACCTGGAATGGCAGGAATAACTTATGAGGAAACATTGCGCAATTTGGGATTGTACTCGCTGGAGTTTAGAAGATTGAGAGGGGATCTCATAGAGACATATAAGATTCTGGCAGGACTAGACAGAATGGATGCGGAAAGGATGTTTCCAGTGGTGGGGGAGTCCAGAACCCAGGGCCATGGTTCGAGGATAATAGGCAAACCATTTAGGATGGAGATGAGGAAGAATTTCTTTACCCAGAGGATGGTGAATCTGTGGAATTCATTGCCACAGAGGGCAGTAGAGGCAGGTTCATTGAATATATTCAAGAGGGAATTAGATCTATTTCTTCAGTATAAGGGATTTAGGGGTTACAGAGAGAAGGCGGGGACGGGGTACTGAACTTTAAGATCAGCCATGATCTCATTGAATGGCGGAGCAGGCTCGAAGGGCTGAATGACTCCTGCTCCTTGTTTGTATGTTTCTATGACTGGTGAAAGAGGAACTGGGATTGTACTGATTAGAATTTTTACCAAATCACAATGAAACCTACCAAAAAGTTGTTGTTATTAATCATCACTTTTCTACCACAACAGGAATGACCAAAGCTGACTCATCAGGATCTCATGCTTGTACCATATACAAGATGCAACAAGCCACACACCACTGGTCAGTGCAGGGCTCATCCTCAATACTTCAGTCATCAAAGCTATCGTTTCAGTCTGCCAGTGATCTTTCACACTTCATGTGGCCCCAAGGTTTGCTTTTGTGGGCATCCTGGCCAGTGATGTCATCAACAGGGTGCGATTATCACCCAGTAGCCATTCTTTGACTTAAGCCAGCTCACAGGCTGATGGCACAGAGAACCATTGTAGAATAAAGGTATCATAATTGCAATTGGGACACTGGACATTGATCTACACGAACTGTTCCCTATACTTGAACATAAGTTAAATGGCAAGGGAATTATCCTTTTTTGTTCATCTGTCAACCAATGTACATATAATCAATGGTACTCTGAACGATACAGAGCTTGTAATCCTCATGAAGCGGTATACTCAATCTACTTGCTGCTCTTGGATAAGTGAGAATGAAATATGGTTGGTTCTTTGAAAAGAGCACAATAGTTGTAACTGTTGATGGCAAACTGCCAGGTCTAGCCTAGAAGGAGTTTAATGCATAAATATTAAAGGCTATGATGATCTTGACAGCCACTAGCAACACTTACCAAACTCCTCTGCTCTGTAGATGTTGCAACTACATCAGGTGGCAGATTTAAGTATAGAGTTCCTTTTGTAGCACAGACACATTAGGTGCTTTCAAACTGCCTTGTAAAATGGGGTTAACTGGGTAATTTGCCCAACCTTGGAGGTAGTTAGTGAACCCAGTTAAACTTACCCAGGATGCATTGACAGGCACTTGAACAGCAAAATAGCCAAACCGGGTACTCCTGTGATGTCAGTGTTTATGTGCTGGCATCACAGGGAAGCCCCAGCTGAAGTGTCTGCGATGATTGGGGGTGGGGGGGGGGGTGCGGGAGAGGGTCACAGGGAAGGCCTGGGATGGAGAAGTGAGGGGGTGAGAGGTTGCTGCCACGAGGGGAGAGGAGAGGGGTAGCTGCTGCAGGGGAGAAGAGGAGAGAGGTTGCTGTCACGGGGGAAAAGAGGACAGGGGTCACTGCCACAGAGGAAAGAGGACAGAGGTCTCTGCCACAGGGGGGGTAGAGGACAGAAGTTGCTGCTGCAGGGGGGTAGAGGAGAGGGTTTGGCTGCCGTGGATGGGGGAGAGAGGAGAGGGATCACTGCCAAAGGGGGTAGAGGAGAAGGGTCGCTGCCACAGGGGTGGAGGAGAGGAAAGGGGTCACTGCCAAGGGGAGAGAGGAGAGAGGTTGCTGCTGCGGAGGGGTGCAGAGAAGAGGGGTCGGCTGCTGCGGGGGCAGTGGAGTCAGCCGCAGGTTGGAGGGGAGCACGATTGATGGTGGGAGAGAGACCAACAGCTGGTGGGGGGGATGGGGGAGACTAGTTTGTGTGATGTGTCACTTACCGCGTCATCCCGGGGGTGGGATTCCCCCTTAAATTACCAGGTTGGCGATTTACTGGGGCTATCCCCCCTCAGCTTAAAAGGTGCTGGAGGCACCTTTGCCCCAATGATCGCACCTGGGTCCCAGGAGGGCTACCCGGGTGCTGTAGCTTAAAAGCACCTATTAGACACTATTCATTGCCAAGGTTCAGGTTTGTAAACTGATCCCTAAGCACTGAGGTGAATATAATCTCCCATCGAAAGCCTTCTTTCCTTCCCTTCTCCTTCATTGAATATCTTGTACTAATCTGTATGCCTTCCATTTCCTCTGTCAACATTCTGTGGTCAACATGACTTCTGTGGTCAACCTTCCTCTTTGTGTCTGTAGTAAAAGATTTTGTTTGTGAATTACTGCAATGCAAATTATTACTATACAATAGGAACTATTTTTCCAAGGTAAGTTAACTAATGAATCACTCCTTGCTGGAAAACTGTGTATGCTGTATAAAACAATCCAAAGCAATTATCTCTGTCCTTTGGCCATATAGTTTATTTCATATTTGAAGTGGGGCATACAAAATTGTAAGGGCCATGGTTAGGATACTTAGTACATGATTCTCCTCATTGCTGAAGTGTATAAAACAAGAGGGCATAGGTTTAAGATGAGCAATAGGGGACTTATCAGTGGTTTAAGGAAGAATATTATTACCAGAGAGTAGTAATTGGAATACATTGTGTGAGGAGATGGTGGAGGCAGAGACCCATGTAATGTTTGAGAAGTACCTATCAAGGCATAGAAAGCTGTTGACGCAGTGCAGAAGAGTGGGAATTCTATAGATGGGTATCCAATGGTCAGGATAAATATTGGAAGCAAAGAGACAGTTTTTATGCTCCACAATTCTAATTCTTTAAAAAACTGAATGACCTTATAAAAATCCTTGAGTTCAATAAACTAACTTAAAGTGATAGATCCAACAGTCTACCAACTAAGATGATGGATAATAAAGGTGTTTCTGGTGTTTATACTGTAACCCATTGTTAGATTAGATAATGGTTTTAAGTTAAACATTCTCTTGCTCTCTCTTTCTCTCTTTTTTTCTTTCCCCAACCCCATTCTGAATGGTTTCTCCCTCTCCCTGTCTTTCCACCTCCCACTCTTTCCATCCTGTACTCTGTCATGTTAGGGCCCTTTTTCAGCATCTTTTCTCTTTTGTACTGTGTAATGATTTCACTTTGATCTTGATTAAGGGTTTCAACTTGCAATGATGACTGACTATTTCTGCCCATGGATGCTGTCTGACCTGCTAAGTTCCCCTAGCAAGTCTTTGTCTGCTCAGGATCTGCAGCGAGTGTGTATTTTCCTCTCATTCCTTATTATTTGTGATTGGCACAATATGAAAATATATTCCTTTGAAGTTATTGACATTAAATTTCATCTGCTGCCATTCCATTGTCCTGCTGCCTTAAGCTAATATAGCAGGCTTTTATGTAGCAGTGTGGTTGGTATAATGGGTCTGAAGAATTGAGACAGAGGCGTGTAAAGCATCTCCTGCAGGGTGGTGGGTGGGTGGGGGGGGGGGGGGGGGGTGGGGAAGCTATAACAAATGAATGAAGCAGCAGGATTTGCATGAAAATCCTGCAAATTAACAGTTTCTTTAACTAGGGAGCTGCACCAAGAGCAGACCAGGATGTGATGAGTGACCTAGATATACCTGAACCAAAGTGTCATAATTTATTTGAAGTAAAATCTTCATGTTGGATTCCAATCTGGAAGATTACTTATACACTTTCCTGTCAGCTGCCACCCAGATGAGTATAGATTGTGCATAGATAGGTTGGAGCCAAATGAAAGTCCTCTATTATTTGGGTAAAATGTATTAACTTTCCTGCATAGTTGCACCATTGACATTTTACATTTTTGATGCCGAGGCAATGGTATGCTTTGTACTGCATATTAATTTCTGCTTAGTGTAGGAATTCAATTTGTACTGTACATTTCATTTCTTTGCGGGTTAAGATTTATTTGATGTTCACTGCTTTTAATTAACTCCTTGGCAGAGGCGCTGGATGGGTTGATAAAACTCATTGGGCTGCCCGTGCGATGAGTTACACCTGCAATCATTTTCCACTTAGATGGTGGCGCAGCAACTGTCAGTTTCCATGGCAACTGAAACCTCAGTGATTGATTTCTTGCCAGTGTGGCATCACCATAGGGAGCGCAGCCTGAGGATTTTTTTTTGTATGCTAGCAACATATGTCTAATTAAAACAGGATTACAAAGTCATTGTGGTATATCTTCAAACAAATGCACTTAAAAAAACTCAATTTGTGTAAATGTCAACATTGCAATAAACATAATAGTTATAGGTTTGAGAAGCATTAGTTACTGTATCTAACATAGATTCATCCTCATCTTAGCAGTGTTTAGCTAAGTAAAGCAAAATCATTGGAATAGATAACTGCAGCTGAATTTCTTATCAGCCAAGAACAAAATTATCATATTTGAAGCATTTTAGACAAGCCATCAAATGCAAATATGTTCCAAAGAGAACAGGTCATTTAACAATGCTTTACGTTAATGCATCCTTAATGTATGTAAATATTTTAAAATTCCATTAAAAGGATCAATAATTGCTTATTAAGTAGTAGCCTGAAAATGTGAATTTAGATTTTTTTTTAGGTGTTTAAAATTTGTACTTTTCCTCATGAGGTCTGGGATTAGGTTAATTATTGTCCGCGTAATTATTTATTTGTCAGAATCTCCTGATTCACATGATTGAGTTTGTGTCTGGTACCCTTGAGATTGTCAAATGTTCTTTCTGGCTCCATAATTTTCTGCTGCACGCTACTTTTCTGGCCTTTCTTGCAACAGTGTGCTATTTACTCTCTCTCTCTCTCTCTCTCTCTCTCTCTCTCTCTCTCTCTCTCTCTCTCTCTCTCTCTCTTCTCTCTCTCTCTGTCTTGCATAGCCTGTGTGTGTTAAGCAGAATGACAGAACCCTGCAAGGACAGCCAAGATAAAAGGGGAGTGCACAGGGATTTGTTAAAGCTTAAAAAAATGAAAACAAGCAGTTTTGATAATTGTGAGGTGTAAGTACTGAAAAGTAAGCAGGCAAAGGGATAGGTCTATCTGGCTGAATCAATGAAAAGGTCAAGGAGGACTAGGAGGCACCTGATTCCTAGGGCTTAGGGCATCTGGACATTGCGGTTTCATTAGGCAACAAATTAGGAATTTATTATTATTGTTGTTATTAGTATTAGTATTTAACTGAGATTATAGAGAAAAATAATAAAAATGCATCATGTTAATTGTGCTGTGTTTTCCTTTTTTCCCAAAGAATAATTGAGTGAAATAGAACTGGTAATGCAGGTCAGCAAGAACTAAAGGAGCTCAATGTCTCCATCAGTCGGCCAGGGAGAAATTGCCCATTAGTCTTGGCTATTATCATGAAAAATTATAGCCAAGGGTATGATTCTACTAGGAAGCAACTACAGGGTGCTTTTTGCTGTGATCCTGCTGCCAGCTGAAGTCACCTGCGATGCGGGCAGTAATCGACCTGTCCTCCGCAGCTCTACAACTAAATCTGGGCTCCTTTTTGTTTCGGTTACTTGCCTTACTTTGATTGGAAATCAAAAAAATTTAAAAAATGATTTTGAAATATAAAATAATTGCTTTGGGTTTCCCATGTTAAAATTGGGAGCACGAAACAAGAAATGTATATTGATTCCTATTCCTTACGTGAGAAGCAGTCATAATTCGTGGGCGCCCCCTTTGGATACTTTTTCAATTCTATTTTTTCCAAGTATTCAATAAACTTATTCTTAAATGCAGCAGAGTTTATTCATTAATCTTTGATGCTATTAGTACATTTCACCGTCTTGTGACTCTCTGAACAACATGTTTTTCGTATTTTTGTGTCCTAAGTGTCTTGCATTTGACCTTCTATCCATGCAAAATATTTTATTAGGAAGTAGATAGTGCTTTAACACCACCACTTTCACTACATTTAGTTCTTTTTATCTCAGATGTGGCCACTATTATTTGATTGCAGATCTGTAAATAAGAATGTTAAAATAGGCAGGTGAGCTGCAAATTGCTTCATCACTTTTTGTCAGATGCATTTTTGCTTTGGATGAGTAAATATGAAGCACAATATATAAGAAAACTGACAGACTGTCAGATTTTTTTTCTCTTCACCTACAGCTTCGTTGAGAGCTGACAAAATGTTCTGATATTAGCATGTAGGTTCAAGTGTCAGTAACTGCTGGAGCTTAAACCAGCACCTGCCAAGCTATGAGAGAATCACTCATGCACAGTGTCACAGATACCCCTCAAGGTCATCAGTCTCAATGCTTTCGGGGACAATCAATGTTAATAACCATTGTGTCGAGAGTCAAAGCAATCTGAAACCCCAAATGCATTGTTATATTTTCATCATTTCTTTTATTGTTTATGCAAAGTTTTCATGAAATGTGAATTTTCCAGTCCCTCGAGCCTATTTCTACCAAACACCATGGCTGAATTGTACACCACAATCTTTAACTGATTTTGATACCCACATCTTTAAAACAAAGTATCAATCCCAGTTTTGTCAGTCAGCTTTTCCTGGGGGGTGTAGGAAAACTGAGTGGAGGGGAAAGCAAGATTTATGTATATTCTTTATTAAATCTACAAAAAAATTGCTTCCAAAAAGTCTGTAATAGAAGAGGAAAGCAGGAAATCTGGATTTAATTTTAATATTCTACCTCTTGTTTTGGATTCCTATATCAAATGAAGGAAAGCGTATCTGTCAAATCCATTTATTATTTTAAAGACAATAATTATGTCACTTACGAACATTCTGAAATCGAGGGATTATGAGGTTATTTCTGCAATTTGTTTTCATGATTCATCCCTGCATTATTCTTTGCTGCTTCCCTGGCATTGAATACATACGTGGTTAATCATAGGAATGTATCATTTGCTCACCTTTGCTTTTAGCCCCATTGAGAAATAGTGCCATGTCTTTTTTTCTTTCTTCATTGCCAAACTGTGCATTTTGTTGCCATAACCACTCTGGTCTAGACTTGTCTCCAGCCTTCATCCAAAAAATGGACCATAAAAGCATACCTACATGACAGCTGGATATCAAAGAGCTCTGGTAAAATTGAAACCAAGTAGCATGAATTGGAAAACTTGCCACTAAATATTTCATTCTCTGCTCATACTGCTCAAAAGAAGAATGTTGTGGATGTTGGAGATCAGGTATATTACCAATGACCACAAATTTAACTGGAGCAACCATATCAATACCATGGCTGGAAGAACAGTTCTGATCATATATACCCTTTCATTTTCTGATGACTCAAAGCCTTTTGTTAGCTCAATGTTGAAGCCAGGAGTGCAATGGAATAATTCAGAATCAACCCTGTTCCAACAATAAGGATTTTAACATTATCCAGGGATCACAGTTCATTTTAATTGTACACCATAAGCTATAAACCTTCATTGCCTTCATCACTAGTGCATAGTAACTACAAAATCCAGCAATCACTCTCCAAGACTCTTCTGTCTTTAACATGTAGAACAAAGGAAGAAGAGACCAACCAGTAGGTATGTAGCAACATCACCTTTGGCAGATTTCCTTCTAAGTCACACAGGAACTTGATTATTACTTTGGGCTGTAAATCCTACAATTCCACTGAACGCAGCACAGTGGAAGTCTGGGAGGAAAGCTATTGTCTCATTCTGTCAATTATTCCTTTCTTTGTTGTTTCTTTTCCAATGAATTCCCCACAAATTATAACACCCCAGTTCTACATATTGCCTCCTGTACAAAGCCTTATCACATGCCTGATGAAAACTGCTCTATTCAGCATGTCAATTACTATCTATAACAATGCAGCTTCATCAATCAGACATGACCTACTCCACAAAAACTGACTGTCTAATCAGCTCATGCTTGCCCTTTGCTCATTTATTCTGTTCCTTGTGAAGCAAATATAAGTGTGAGCAGAAAGCCTGTTTATTACAAAATATAAACCTCCTAATTTTGCCTCTTAAAAGCTTATGAATGACTAGCTAGCACAGGGGTGGGCCACCTATGGCTCATAGGCTGTATCTGGCCCACAATTCAAATTTATCAGGTCCACAACCTCTCACACAACAGCATGGAGAAATCATTGAATGCCACAATCTCAGGCAAAACTGGCTCTCGCTGTAATTGTTAGAAGGGATTAAAGGATGCACATTCCCACATACGTAAAGTACATCACTCAAGAGTGCTGTGCAATGCATGCCAGCGACCCTGTGTTTGGTTACAACTTATTCAGACTGCAACAATCGGAAAAAACTCCCCTGGTGGAATCAGGCATCAATGCAGGCGCCTTGCTGCTCTGACGGCCGGAGAGTGGCTGACTAATTGAAGTGAGTGCTTGGGAGGGAGGACAGCAGTGCTGCCCGTGTGGAAGGAAGGGATTTCAACCCAAGAGGAAGATCATGAAATGGTTAAAACTGTAGCAGAGAATCAAGTGAAGCAGGGTTATCTCAGCAGGGTGGTCATGTGGTGGTTTCCAATTCCCAACGCTGGATGTAAAACACGAAAATCTGCAGACCCCATGGTTGAAGTAAAAACACAAAGCTGGAGAAAGTTTGTCAGGTCCTCCAGCTTTGTGTTTTTATCCCAAAGCTGGATGCTCAGTAAAAGCAACTTCAGGCTTTCCCTGTCTGTGTCACATCTGTCCAGTTCTTGTCCAAAATCATTCATGTGTAATTTTTGATCAGTTTTACCCTCTCCATTCATGCAGTTTGTCCACCAGCCCTGCATTCTGCATGTTAAAGGGTCTGGCATCCGCCATAGTGAAGTACTTTAAAGGGCTGGTCATGGCTCACATCATCTGGAGCCGACCACCACCCTAGACCCAATTCAATTTACCTATCGTCAAACAGGTCCATAGCAGATGTTATCTCCCTGGTTCTCTATTTGGCCCTGGAACATCTGCACATTAAGGACACCTATGTCAGATCACAATTCATTAACTATAGATCTGCCATAGTCCCAAAAAGATGGTATCACTGTTTGGCAGTACAGACGTGTGTGAGCAACTGCTCTCAGAAATGAAGAACACCAAGAACCACTTGAGAACAAATATGACTAATGCCCATTTAGATGATGTCTTGCAATTGGCATCAACAACTACTGTATGTCACCCAATATTAAAATGCTTTCAAAGAACAAACAAAATCAAGTTTCCCACTGGCTGAGCTACTGTTTGTTTTGGGGCTAGTTATTTTGTTTTCAATATGAGTATTTCTCCTTTTTGACTTTTTTTTTATTTTAATGATTAATTCATGATTTTTGGTGCATTTCCAGAGATGAAGATGCCTCTCCTGACCTGAAATGCATCATCATAATTTTTTCAAAGGAATACGGTTGATTTCGTTGCTTAAACTTTTCCTGTGGAATTTTTTTTTGATAAATTATTGTCAATTACATTCATACACTGAACATTACATATTTCTGGCAGAGACAATCAGAAACTTCAATTACATAATGTCTGTGTTTCAGTATTTATTTTATTCATGGAAGCATCAGTGCAGCCCGCCTTTCAACCTCTGACGCACTATCCAGTCCACACATGTTAAAAAGTTGCCCGCCCTTGATCTAGCAGATCTGTACAAATTGAAAATCGTGGAATGTCACCCGGTGTCCTGGCCAACATTTATTTTAAATATTGTTTATGTGAAAATCTGCTGCTTGTGTTTACCTATCTTACAACATTGACCACTCTTCATATTTGCTCACAGAATACTTTTGAAATGTAAAAGGTAGAAGAAAGAAAGACATAAAAGCTTTATGTTTTTTTAAAATAACTATAAGCTTCAAAAAGAAGCTCACTTCACAATGCACACAAGAAGTATTGTTCAACATTAAACCACATTTTTATTGAGTCAATAAGCCCTTTCATACACTCAAAAAGCCCGAGTGTAAAGGCAGAGATTCTCCGCCTTATATCGGGAGACTTGCTTCCATGAATGCGCCCTGGCCAGCTCCAAGGTGCTGACTGCAATCCCTCTTGGGGGAAGGCTCAGCGGCGAAGTGCTGCGCTCCAACATCCATCATGAATATACTGTCGCTGAAAGCGGCTGGCAAGGGGTGGGCTGATGACATCAAGATGATGCTGTCAGCCTGCGACTCATCTCACTCACCCTTCTCACTTCATGACACCCTCAGGGCAAGCGTGGTCGGTAGGTGCTGTCAGGGCAGGAGCAACTAGCGGGAGCCATCAGGACAGGGGTGGCCAATGGGGACTATCAGGGGGCAGCTGGTGCGGGCTATGACAGCCTTGCCAGCCGCTCTGGCACCTCACTGGGCTGCTCGTCAGTGTCAGCGGCTCAATATGCGGAAGAGCAATGGCCGTCTTCCCTACCCAGAATCGCCATGGAGTTGGAACCATTCTGGGAATTCCAGTTGCATGGGGGATTCTGGGTAGGGAAGACAATCATTTCTTTGCTGTGTATTTATGATGGGTGACACCACGGCCACAGATGCCCTGCCTACCACCTGGAACCTGGTCAAATTTTAAATGATAAAAAAAGCTCCCTCTTCCAGCCACAGACCATGAAAATACATTGAAAATTTTAAAGATATCTTAATGTCAAAGATCATTAATAGCAAGAAAATATTTTGTAAACTTTCCAATAAATAAGTTCTTTGATATAAAGTGAACTGTATAAAAAGCAGGCAATGGCTATGACTGTCTACAGGAAGCACACAGAGCTTGGAAGATGGTAAAGTACTTGAGTTTCACAATAATAGTCGACTAATAGTTAAAAAAAATGGATCTTTATATTGCAGTATCAGTGCCTACTTGGCTCATAAATGAATCAACACTCTGCTTTAAACAACCGTGCTGGTAACTAATTTCAAATGCTCATTATTCTCTCTCCATTAAAAAAATTCCTGACATCTTGTCCTTGAAAATCCTAAATCTGTGTCAGCTACTCCTCGTTCTTTGATGTGTGTGAAGGTGGTGCTCCAGGTTTCTTCCCCCCTCCCCCATCCTACTCTACAGCTATATGATCCCTTCTGAGATGTTAATTACTTTTCTATTTGCACCCATTTCATTCTCCTGTGGTTTTTTTTACCTTAACTCATTTGTGTGCTCAAAATTGTAATCATTTTACCATGAGTTTTGATCCAAATTGTTCCCAGTGGAAGAAAAGGCATAAACATCACCAAAAATGGATCGCACTGAACTTGAATCTGCTCCAATTATGTCCTTATGAGGTCGTAGTCTGTTCTACTGATAAACTGTGACTTTCATCAAGGGAACTATAAAGAGACATAATATAAACAATTATAGGAGATATATAGAGGTATCACCATGAACAAAAAAAAAACAGATGTAGATAAATACATGACAAAGTTACTTCTGAGGTAGATGCTATTATGACACAGATTTGGGGAGAATAAACTGAATAACACAGAAACATTGGAACTGAGATTATAATGAGCAATAAATCAGATCCTATTCCACCCAATGAAGGCAGTCATTGATAAGATCCTACACAACTGAATGTGCACTTAAATTGTTATATCAGCAGCCAGGTCTGATTTCATGGAAGAGAAGTGACAAGTGAAGCAAGCTTCACGGCACTGGACACAAGAGTTCAGAGGAGCCTGTGGGATGTCACAGCAAATGAGCACTTTGTCCTCCAAAAGACTGAAGATTTCAGCAGTGTTTCCCAAGAGGACTAGAGGTAAAACAGTGAGCTGGCTGTTTTGTTTTACAAGTTGACATTTGTCCAGCCTCTAGGATTTCACAGTTTTCAAGGCTGTTTCTCAGCATCAAGCCCAGAAGGCTGGCAATTTTGCCAAGGTAAATAATCCAAAGATGGACCTTTTAGGCCCAGGACTGCTTGTGCAGATCATTTGTGGTCTCCTCAATTGAAAGCCCACAGTCTTGCATCAGGTACCATCCCTGTGAAGGGATTGCATAGGACTTCTCAGACAAGGAAGGACTCAATGAAGACAGGTAATAAAGGACGTCAAGTATAACTGACTGATATGTGCAAGGTATTTGTAGAGCTTTGCTGCTTTTTTAAAAATTTAGACAAACAATAACAGGCCATTTTGGCTCACAAGTCTGTGCTGCCCAATTTACACCCAATTAACCAACACTCCAGGTACATTTCCAACTGTGGGAGGAAACTGAAGCCACTTGGGGAAACTCATGCAGACACAGGGAGAATGTAGAAACTCCTTGCAGACAGCACAGGATTTGAACCCCAGTTCCAATTACTGGTGCTGTAAAGGCATTTCACTAACTGCTACCCCAACTGTGCCACCCCCATGTTACATAATGTTCCATCGCATTCTATTTTACTGTTATACTTTGGAAAGTGCTATGGAATGGATGCCTATAATTTGGATTATTTCTATTTTTGGAATGCTAAGACTTTGCAGCAACAAACCTTAGCACCAAATCAGGTATTTCTTAAAAAGCTCAGGAAATTGGTCAAAACAAGTTGAAACAATAACTGGGCATGTTACAGCCAGAATCTTGCACTAAAATAGGATCTCTGCAATTCCTAACAGCACCACACATAATCAGGATAGCTGCAAAGACTTTGCACCAATTACAGAAGGCTCCCTTTCCCTTCAAGAGATATTCTCCTTGGTAGAATGTGATGTACACTAGGACGAAACACAGCACTGCAGGGGAGATGAAGGGAATATCTCTGAGAGGGGTAGATCAAGTTAATTAATCACACCATTAGAATCTCACCATTCTTTGTCCGTGTAATGTAACAGGAACAATCATAAACATGTATGTAGCAGCAGTACATAAGAGGGAATATACCTGCAGCCCTTTATGTTCTGTTTATGGCAGAACATCCACTATTATTCCCATAACAAGATTAAAGGAAGCAAAGAAAGTCATGGGAGAGAAGAGTGGTGGGAGATGTATTTTTTCAGGTCATAGCTGAACACGTAATATGAAAGTTCCTCATGACTTGCTTGTTAAAATTAAAAAAAGAGAGAATGCTGGAAACACACAAGAGGTCAGGCAGGTAAACAGTTCCTGTTTCAGGTCTGTAATCCTTTGTCAGAAATGGGAAAGCAAAACAAAAGGTTAATCTTCAGTAGTAGAGAAGATGGATGGTAGATGAGTGTATAAAGGGAATATCTCTGATAGGGTGATACCAAGTATCGCTATTAGAATCTGATTATGCGCCTCTGACTGTGTGTTGTGTAAGTAAAAGCAAAGCTGTGAAACATCATCAAACCAAGGTTCAAAGTTCCTTTTATTAAAATATAATAATAATATATACAAATGTAATATACAGGTACACCCCAATTTTACATCCATCTGCATATACAACCAAATTTTAAAAATATTTCTTTGGCTTGGCTTCGCGGATGAAGATTTATGGAGGGGTATGTCCACGTCTGCTGCAGGCTCGTTTGTGGCTGACAAGTCCGATACGGGACAGGCAGGCACGGTTGCAAGGGAAAATTGGTGGGTTGGGGTTGGGTGTTGGGTTTTTCCTCCTTTGTCTTTTGTCAGTGAGGTGGGTTCTGCGGTCTTCTTCAAAGGAGGTTGCTGCCCGCTGAAATGTGAGGCGCCAAGATGCACGGTTGGAGGCGATATCAGCCCTCTGGCGGTGGTCAATGTGGCAGGCACCAAGAGATTTCTTTAAGCAGTCCTTGTACCTCTTCTTTGGTGCACCTCTGTCTCGGTGGTCAGTGAAGAGCTCGCCATATAACACGATCTTGGGAAGGCGATGGTCCTCCATTCTGGAGATGTGACCCACCCAGCACAGTTGGGTCTTCAGCAGCGTGGATTCGATGCTTGCAGATTCTGCCAGCTCGAGTACTTCAATGTTGGTGATGAAGTCATTCCAATGAATGTTGAGGATGGAGCGGAGACAGCGCTGATGGAAGCGTTCTAGGAGCCGTAGGTGATGCCGGTAGAGGATCCATGATTCAGAGCTGAACAGGAGCATGGGTATGACAACGGCTCTGTACACGCTGATCTTTGTGTGTTTCTTCAGGTGGTTGTTTTTCCAGACTCTTTTGTGTAGTCTTCCAAAGGCCCTATTTGCCTTGGCGAGTCTATATATATATGTTCATATATATATATATATATAAGAAAACATACAAAATTTACGTGCTTTATGTTATATTTGACAAACTATAACAGGGATACAGGTCATGTAAGATCCAAAATGTGTGTACTTACCTTGTTAGTTGGCCTCCTTGGGTCCATAGGCTGGGAGTGGCCATCTTGATTCCTGTTCGCATGTGTGAGTCTTCATTTGGTGCAAGCACAGTGGGTTCGTGTTTTGGAGTTCAATTGGCTTATGCATGAGAGTTAAGCACCCTGATGATATTAAATTCGTGCCCTTAACTCTCGCGCATGCGCCAAATGAACTCCAATACATGAACCCACTGAGCTTGCACCAAATAAAGACTCACACATGCAAACAGGAATCAAGATGGCCACTCCCAGCCTATGGACCCAGGGAGGCCGACTAACAACATGTACACATTTTGGCTCTTACATGCCCTGTATCCCTGTTATAGTGGGTATTCCACGCACACAGGTAAAAATTCCAACTTACGTCCATTTTGAGATACAACCGATCCTTCGGTCCCAATTACAGTCATAAGTTAGGGAGTACCTGTACATGACATACTTCAACTTTTGTCTGCCCTAAGATAAACAAAGAGTTGCCATGAGCATTGCCGAACAATAAAAACAAGAGAAGCAAAAGGCACTCCCTTCGGAGACTTTGACAGTCCACAGATTCAACTCCAGCACTCCTGCAGTCTCCACATAGGTACAGACTCCTGTTCAAATCTTTGGCAGCCCAAGCTCTAGGTCAAATCCTCCAATTATGATCAGGAAGCCTTCAACTTACAGAACCCCATGAGAACCCTTCTTGGCTGCAATACCCTCTCAATCCCTTGCTCTAATACCATGTTCACATGAGCCAATCTGCAGTAGTTCACAGACCATGCAGGTCCTTCAACCACAAGTTGCCAGCAGCCTACAGCCTACATGGGTCCTGTAGCCACTGAACCTCTTGCTGGTCCGTTGTCATGGTCAACTTCCTGTAGGATAGTCTCCCATGCTTCTTCTCAATGGTTGTGGGGGGGGGTGGGTGAAATTTTTCTCCCTGATTCTGGTGCCCTGTGCTAATCCACTTCGCCCCCAGAGACTACAACCCCTCATGCTGAGCATAAATTTGCCTTGTTTGCACAAATCTCCATGATGAAGGATTTTTAAAAACACAACGGCTCCTTAACAGGCCATTTAAAGACGTAGGCATCAGGACCAGTCGGAATAACCGTGCACTACATCTTTTAAACAAATTTTTAAAATGAGCAAAATCTGATGATGAGCATTGATGGCGAGTTCTAATACATACAGAAAGAAAAAAAGGACACTGTAATAAATTGTCCAACTTATAAAACTCACTCTTACTATCATCTGATGAACATTTAGAGAGTGAAATATCCTTCAGTTATGGTGCAATACTAAGTTGAACTATGCTAACTTCACTAATCTAATATGCAGAGCGAGTGACACCCTATATTACTGGAAAGCTTACATTTCCAAAAGAATGAAGAGCTTGCTCTGACTAGTGACTGAGAAATAGTTAAGGGGACCAACTAGAGTAGAGAGCAACAATGGAGCCAAATATTTTCATGGGTAGCTTAGGTTTATAGTGCAACATTCAAAAACTGATGATTGGTGGAGGGATGATCAGGTGACCTGAGTAACGACATCACAGTGTTAGAAAGTCAGAAGGAGCAAGCAACTAGGCGATTGGTGGAGGCATGATCAGGTGACCTGAGTAATGGCATCACAGTGTTAGAAAGTCAGAAGGAGGAAGCAACTAGGAGATTGGTGGAGGTATGATCAGGTGACCCGAGTAGTGGCATCACTGTGTTAGTAGATTAGGCAGAATGATTATAGAGTTAGTACACTTTCTCAAGTGTCTGATGTGGGGTTCTTGGGAGACCTTGAGCCTCTCCAATGCCCACCTCTACACTAGATGCAGCTCCCAAGAGACTTTGTTAAGGAACTAAGCTGCAGCTTGATGACCTATGCCTCATTAGGGAGACTGAAGAGGTGATAGATTAGAGTTTCAGGGAGTATGTAGAGAACACGTCTGTGGCTGTCCCCTTCAGCATTGTCTGGATAGTTTTGGGCAGGATGAATTGACAGAGGATGACCATAGTGACCAGGTCTCTGGCATGGGAGAGGCCTGGAGCGCTATGAAATGGGAGCAGGTCAGTGGGACTAGGGAGATGATGGTCGGCACAGACTAGAGGGGCTGAATGGCTTGTTTTCTGTGCTGTAGCATTCTCTGGTTCTATGTTGGAACTAATGACAGATAAGATAAGTGAGGAGGTACTGAAGAGAGAATACAAGGAATTAGGAAGCTGAAAACCAGGTCCTCCAGGGTGGTAATCTACTTGTGCCATGTGGTAGTGAGGGTAAGAATAGCAAGATCAGGCAGCTAAATGGGTGGCTGAGAAATTGGTGCGGGGAGCCAGGCTTCAGATTATTGGATCATTGGGATCTCTTTTGGGCAGGTACGACCTATATTAAAAGGATGAGTTACATATGAATCCAAAGGGGACCAATATCCTGGCAGGCTGGTTTAATATAGCTGTTAGGGAGGTTTTAAGCTAATTAGGCAGGGTAATGGGAACCAGGCTATTAGAGCTGAAGAAGGGGGAAATAGCAGTAAAATTAAGATAGTTTGCACCAAAGATGACAGGCAGATGATGAAACAAAATTATAGTCAGAGGGATGACAGAGACAAGATGTATAAAAACAAACTGGTCTAAAGGTATCGTACTTAAATGCATGCAGCATTAGAAACAGGGTGGATGATCCTGCAGTACAGCCACAGATTAGAGGTTACAGTGTTGTGGCCATTACTGAGTTATGGCTAATGGATGGATACACAGCGTAGTGGAAGGATAAACAAGTGGACAGAGGGGCAACAATATTAAATCATTGGAAAGATGGGACATAGGATCAGAAGAAGTAGAATCCTTATAGGATGAGTTAAGGACTGGTAAAGGTCTTCTTTGGCTTGGCTTCGCGGACGAAGATTTATGGAGGGGGTAAAAAAGTCCACGTCAGCTGCAGGCTCGTTTGTGGCTGACCAGTCCGATGCGGGACAGGCAGACACGATTGCAGCTGTTGCAAGGGAAAATTGGTTGGTTGGGGTTGGGTGTTGGGTTTTTCCTCCTTTGCCTTTTGTCAGTGAGGTGGGCTCTGCGGTCTTCTTCAAAGGAGGCTGCTGCCCGCCAAACTGTGAGGCGCCAAGATGCACGGTTTGAGGCGTTATCAGCCCACTGGCGGTGGTCAATGTGGCAGGCACCAAGAGATTTCTTTAGGCAGTCCTTGTACCTTTTCTTTGGTGCACCTCTGTCACGGTGGCCAGTGGAGAGCTCGCCATATAATACGATCTTGGGAAGGCGATGGTCCTCCATTCTGGAGACGTGACCCATCCAGCGCAGCTGGATCTTCAGCAGCGTGGACTCGATGCTGTCGACCTCTGCCATCTCGAGTACCTCGACGTTAGGGGTGTGAGCGCTCCAATGGATGTTGAGGATGGAGCGGAGACAACGCTGGTGGAAGCGTTCTAGGAGCCGTAGGTGGTGCCGGTAGAGGACCCATGATTCGGAGCCGAACAGGAGTGTGGGTATGACAACGGCTCTGTATACGCTTATCTTTGTGAGGTTTTTCAGTTGGTTGTTTTTCCAGACTCTTTTGTGTAGTCTTCCAAAGGCGCTATTTGCCTTGGCGAGTCTGTTGTCTATCTCATTGTCGATCCTTGCATCTGATGAAATGGTGCAGCCGAGATAGGTAAACTGGTTGACCATTTTGAGTTTTGTGTGCCCGATGGAGATGTGGGGGGGCTGGTAGTCATGGTGGGGAGCTGGCTGATGGAGGACCTCAGTTTTCTTCAGGCTGACTTCCAGGCCAAACATTTTGGCAGTTTCCGCAAAGCAGGACGTCAAGCGCTGAAGAGCTGGCTCTGAATGGGCAACTAAAGCGGCATCATCTGCAAAGAGTAGTTCACGGACAAGTTTCTCTTGTGTCTTGGTGTGAGCTTGCAGGCGCCTCAGATTGAAGAGACTGCCATCCGTGCGGTACCGGATGTAAACAGCGTCTTCATTGTTGGGGTCTTTCATGGCTTGGTTCAGCATCATGCTGAAGAAGATTGAAAAGAGGGTTGGTGCGAGAACACAGCCTTGCTTCACGCCATTGTTAATGGAGAAGGGTTCAGAGAGCTCATTGCTGTATCTGACCCGACCTTGTTGGTTTTCGTGCAGTTGGATAATCATGTTGAGGAACTTTGGGGGACATCCGATGCGCTCTAGTATTTGCCAAAGCCCTTTCCTGCTCACGGTGTCGAAGGCTTTGGTGAGGTCAACAAAGGTGATGTAGAGTCCTTTGTTTTGTTCTCTGCACTTTTCTTGGAGCTGTCTGAGGGCAAAGACCATGTCAGTGGTTCCTCTGTTTGCGCGAAAGCCGCACTGTGATTCTGGGAGAATATTCTCAGCGACACTAGGTATTACAACCCTAATGGCAGTTATATACAGGGGCCCATACAGCAGCTGGACTGTGGACTCCAAAATACAACTGGAAAGAGATAGATTTTAACATGAAATTAATTGAGAAAGTCAAGCCGATATGGGATCTCAGTTTGTGGAAAGCCTATGAAATGGCTTTATGGAGCAGCTTGTTGATGAGCCCACCAGGAGGAATAATCAATCAACCAAAGACACTGCCTTACTTTTCATGCACTACTATTTTAATCTTTTTATATATATAATAATGCTGTAAGATAGTTATAATATGAACATTTACATTATGCTTCTACAAAACACTGAATTTTACGTCTTGTCCATGACAATAAATTCTGATTCTTGTTCTGAACTGTTTTGGATTGGGTGTTGTGGAATGAACCAGAGCTTAAGGTAAAGGAATTCTAAGGAGACAATGATCACTTTGAAATTTGAAAAGGAGAGGCTAAATTTGATGTGTTGGTATCTCAGTGGAGCAAAGGAAATTATAATCACATGAGAGAGGAACTGGCCAAAGTTGATTGGAAAAACACACTAATGGGGAAGACGGCTGGAGTTTCTGCGCGAAATGCAAAAAGTGCAGGTCAGGCACATCCCAAACAGAAAGGAAATTGTGAATGGAAAAATGAGGCAATTGTGGCTGATGAGAGAAGTTAAAGCCAAAGTAAAAGCAAAAGAGAGGGCATTGGATCATTTGCAGGGCATCCTCAAGGGAGAAGGTGAAAATGTTGACATAAATGACGTCAGAAGAGAGAAGAAATGCTGCAGCATGACTTCAGACAACTCGGAAGAAGGCTGAAAAGCAGGGCCTCCAGGATGTTTATCTCCGGTTTGCTTCCAATTCCTCGTGCTGGTGAGGAGAGGAACAGGGATAGAGGGGATCTGAATGTGTGGCTGAGGAGCTGGTGCAGAAAAAGCAGGGATTTAGAACCACTGGGATCTGTTTGGTAGAAAAGATGAATTGTACAAAAGCGATGGGTTTCACCTTTACAGGCAGGCGACCAACAGTCTGGCAGGCAAGTTTGCCACTGCTACACAGGTGTGTTTAAACGAAGTAGTGGGGTGGGGGTGGGTAGATGAACTGGAAATATAAGGATGGAGTTAAAGGGAAAGAGAGAATAAGAAAAATTAAGGAAGACAACAGAATGAATGGAGCAGAAAGCTCGGGAAGGGATTGGAGAGTATGGCCAAGTGCAATAGGAATCAATGTGAAAGGGGAGGGGAGTAATGGATTAAAAGTATATATGAATGCACGAAGTACAAGAAATAAAGTGGATGAGCTTGAGACTCAGTTGGAAATTGGCAAGTATGATGTTGAAGGAATATTAGAGACATGGCTGCAAGAGGACCAGGGCTGGGAAATGAATATTCAAGGGTATAAGTCCTATCAAAAGGACAGACAGATGGGCAGAGGGGGTGGGGTGGCTCTATTAGTGAGGAATGAAATTCAGTCCTTTGTGAGGGGTGACAAAGAATCAGGAGATGTACAGTCAGTATGGATAGAACTGAGAAATTGTTAGGCCAAAAAGAGCCTAATGGGAGCTATCTACAGACCCCCAAACAGTGGCCTGGATATAGGGTGCAAGTTGAATCAAGAGTTAATATTAGCATGTTACTAAAGCAATGCTATAGTTGTTATGGGGTATTTCAACATGCAGGTAGACTGGAAAAATCAGGTTGGTACTGGATCCTAAGGGAGCTTGTGGAGTGCCTCCGAGATGGATTCTTAAAGTAGCTTGTATTTGAGCCTACCAGGGAGAAAGCAATTCAGGATTTAGTGTGGCGTAATGAGCCAGATTTGATAAGGGAACTCGCGGTAAATGAACCATTCGGAGGTAGTGACCATAATAAGTTTTAATCTACAATTTGAGAGTGAGAAGGGAAAATTGGAAGTGTCAATATTACAGTTGAACAGAGGGGACTATGGAGCCATAAGGAAGGAGCTGGCCAAAGTTGACTGGAACGATACCCTAGTAGGGATGGCAGTGGAACAACAATAGCAGGTATTTCTGGGAATTATACAGAAGGTGCAGGATCAGTTCATTCCAGAGGAAGAAAGATTCTAAGGGGAGTAAAGGACGACCGTGGCTGACAAGGGAAGTGAAGGACAGTATAAAAATAAAAGAGAAGTATTACATAGCAAGGATGAGCAGTAAGCCAGAGGATTGGGAAACTTTTAAAGAGCCACAAAAGATAACTAAAAAGGCAATATGAGGAGCAAAGATGAGGTACGAAAATGAGCTAGCCAAGAATATAAAGGAGGATAGTAAAAGCTTCTTTAGATATGTGAAGAGGAAAAAATTCGTTAAGATCAAAGTTGGGTCCTTGAAGACAGAAATGAGTAAAATTATTATGGGGAACAAGGAAATGGCAGACAAGTTGAACAGGCACTTTGGATCTGTCCTCACAAGGGAAGACACAAACAATCTCCTAGATGTAATAGTGGACTGAGGAACTATGGAAATAGAGGAACTGAAGGAAATTCACATTAGGCAAAAAAAAAGGTGTTGGATAGATTTGTTAGAAATTAATGTACCTTTAAAGAAATTGCTCGAGACAAAAATTGAGAACAAAGAACATTTATTACAACAACAATGCAAAGTTGGGTGCTTCCCCTTACCTTGGGAATACACACATATACTGGGGCTCACCCAACTTTTATACAGTCAATTTCAGTCTCAGAGTGCCCTCCCCCTTACATTCTTCTGCCCCCTGGATGGGTTTGGCATAGGTAATCCTTCCTGCCTACGTGCAGTTTCAGTACACTTGGAGGACCAGGAGGTATCCTGTGGGTGTCCCATCATGTCATTGTCCTTATTCACACCTTCCTGATTCTCGGGGCTACAATCTCTTGGTATGCAGAGTTGACTCATTCTATCTAGGGTTGGCTAATTTCATATGTATAAATCTGTGTATGGTTAGCTAATTAGATATGTAGGACTTGGTACTTCTGTCCAGGGCTAGGAGACCTTTATCTGATCCAGACTACCTCAACTTCCTACATTCTATTGTACCTTACCATTCCTTTTCTTAGTCTTATGGTGGCTCTTGTCACAAAGAAGATTCTTATGTTAATCGTGCTGACTCTGCTTTCCTGCATCCTAATCCCCAAGCTCATCCTGTTTGTACTGGTTACAGCCATTAACTGATGAATTTTAGTTTCTTCCATGTTCATAATTTTAGATCAATTTTCCCATCTCTCACAGATTGATGGGGCTGAAGGCTGATAAATCTCCAGGGCCTGATCGTCTGCATTCCAGGGTACCTAAGGAGGTGGTTCTAGAAATTGTGGATGGATTGGTAATCATTTTCCAATGTTTTATTGGTTCAGGATCAGTTCCTGTGGATTGGAGGATAGCTAATGTTATCCCTTTTTCTAAGAAAGAACGGAGAGAAAACAGGGATTTACAACTCAAGTAGCCTCACATCAGTGGTGGGGAAGATTCTGAGTCATTTTAAAAAGATGAAATAGTAGCACATTTGGATAGCAGCAACAAGATCAGTCCGAGTCAGCATGGATTTTCGAAGGGGAAATCATGCTTGACTAATCTTCTGGAATTCTTTGAAGCTGTAACTATGAAGATGGGCAATAGACAGCCAGTGGATGTAATGTATCTGGAATTTCAGAAAGCTTTTAATAAGGTCCCAAATGGGAGATTAGTGGGCAAAATTAGAATACATGGTATTGAGGGTAGGGAACTGACATGGATAGAAAATTGGTTGGCAGACAAGAAACTCAGAGTAGGAATTAAAGGGCCCCTTTCAGAATGGCAGTCAGTGACTAGTGGGGCACCGCAAGGCTCGTTGCTGGGACACCAGCTATTTATAAAATACATTAATGATTTAGATGAAGGGATTAAAAGTAACATTAGCAAATTTACAGGTGACACAAAGCTGGGTGGCAGTGTAAAATGTGAAGATGATGTTATGAGAACGCAGGGTGACTTGCACAAGTTGAGTGAGTGGGCAGATGCAGTTTAATGTGGATAAATGTGAGGTTATCCACTTTGGTGGCAAGAACAGGAAGGCAAATTACTATATGAATGGTGTCAAGTTAGGAAAAGGGGAATACAATGAGATCTCAGTGTCCTTGTTCGTCAGTCACTGAAAGTAAGCATGCAGGTACAGCAGGCAGTGAAGAAAGCAGTGAAGTTGGCCATCATAACAAGGGGAGTTCAGTAGTTCAGTTGCACAGGACACTGGTGTGACCACACCTGGAATATTGTGTGCAATTTTGGTCTCCAAATTTCAGGAAGTACATTCTTGCTATTGAGGGAGTGCAGCATAGGTTCACGAGGTTAATTCCCAGGATGGGAGGACTGTCATATGTTGAAAGATTGGAGCAACTGGGCTTGTATACACTGGAATTTAGAAGGATAAGAGGGAATCTGATTGAAACATAAGATTATTAAGGTTTTGGACATACTAAAGGCAGGAAGCATGTTCACGATGTTGGGGGAGTCCAGAACCAGAGACCACAGTTTAAGAATAAAGGGTAGGCCATTTAGAATGGAGTTGATGGAAAACTTCTTCACCCAGAAAGTTGTGGATCTGTGGAATACTCAGCTCAGAAGGCAGAGGAGGCCAATTCCCTGGATGCTTTCAAGAAAGAGTTAGATAGAGCTCTTAAAGATAGTGGAGTCAATGGATATGGGGAGAAGGCAGGAACAGGGATTGAGGATGATCAGCCATAATCACAGCGAATGACGATGCTGGCTTGAAGGGTCAAATGGCTTACTCCTGCACCTATTCTCTATTGGCATATAAGGAAGCAAAATTAGTGGGAAGATAGAGGACTGGGAAGCTTTTAAAACAGAGAAGGGAACTAAGAAGGTGATCAGGAAGAAGAAGAAGAATTATGAAAGGAAGTTAGCAAATTATATCAAAGAGCACACTAAAAGCTTTTTTCAAATATATATGAAGAGTAAAAGAATGACAAAAGTAAAAATAGACCTAATAAAAAATGACAATGGAGAAAATTGTAATGGGAGACAAGGAGATGGCAGAAGAATTAAATGAATACTTTGGATCAGTCTTCACTACAGAAGACATTAAAAGCACACCAGACTCTCGTGGCTCTCTGGGAAGAGAAAGAGTGTAGTCAAAACCACAAGGTGCTAGGGAAGCTAAATGGTCTCAGGGTAGATAGGACTCCTGGACCTGAAAGAATGCACCCTCAGGTTCTGAAGGAGGTAGCTGTGGAGATCAGTAATGACCTTCCAGGAATCAATGGATCCTGGCATGGTTCCGGTGAACTGGAACTATGTAAGAGAGCGAGACAGCAGAAATGGAATTTTTTTGACCTATTAGCCTAATGTTAATGGTTGGGAAGCTGTTGAAGTCGATTTTCAAGGATAAGATTATAGAATACCTGGAGATGCATGAAAAGATAGACCCAAGTCAGCATGGTTTCCTTAAAGGAAAACAATGCTTGACAAACTTATTACGATCTTTTGAAGAGATCACAGTAGAATAGAACATAAAACACTACAGAACAGTATTGGCGCATCAGCCCTTGATGTTGTGCTGGCCCGAATATTCCTTCTTAAAAACAGCATTAAACCCTCCCTATCCTATAACCCTCAATTTTTCTTTCATTCATGTGTCTGTTTAAGAGTCCCAATGATTCAGAATCCACCGCCATCACAAGCAAGGCATTCCAGGCACCCATAATACTCTGTGTATAAAAAAAAACAAATTACCCCTGATGTCTCCCCTAAACCTCCCTTCCTTAACTTTGTACATATGTCCTCTTGTGTTTGCTGATTCTTTCTTCCCTGGGAAACAGGTGCTGGTTGTCCACCCTATCTATGCCTATCATAATCTTATGGACCTTTATCAAGTCTCCTCTCAACCTTCTATGCTCCAAAGAGATAAGTCCCAGCTCTGCTAACCTTGCCTCATGTTTCCCAATCCAGGCAACATCCTGGTAAATGTCCTCTGCACCCTTTCCATAGCATCCACATCCTTCCTATAATGAGGTGACCAGAAATGAACATAATACTCCAAGTGTGGTCTCACCAAAGATTTGTAGAGTTGCAACATGACCTCTCTACTCCTGAATTAAATCCCCCCATTAATGAATCCCAGCATCTCATAGGCCTTCTTAACTATCTTATCAACCTGTGTGGTAACCTTGATGAGCTTATGGATTTGAATCCCAAGGTCCTTCTGTTCATCCACACACTTTAGTAACCAACCATTAACCCTGTACTCAGCCTTCTGCTTTGTCCTTCCAAAATGCATCTCCTCACACTTATCCAGATTGAAATCCATTTGCCACTAAACTGCCCAACTCTGCATCCTATCTATATCCGCTTGTAACCTTTGACAGCCTTCAGTCTAAAACTCCTCCATCTTTTGTGTCATCCGCAAACTTACTGACCCATTCTTCCATCTATTCATCCAGGTCATTTACCAAAATCACAAATAAGAGGCATCCCAAATAGATCCTTGAGGCCCTTCACTAGTTACCAATCTCCAGGCAGAATACTTTCCTTCCACTACCACTTCCTTCTTTCTTCCTTCAAGCCAGTTTTTTTTTAATTGACACAGCCAAGGTTTCACTGATCCTGTGCCTCATAACTTTCTGGATGAGTCTCTCATGGGGGTCCTTGTCGAATGCCTTGCTAAAATCCACGTAGACCACATCTACTGCCCTACCATCATCAATTTCTTTTGTTACCTCCTCAAAAACTCAATTAGACTCATGAGTCATGACCTTCCCTTTCCAAAACCATGATGACTATCCTTGAGTTGACTGTAATTATCCAAATGCTCATAGATCCTATCCTTAAGAATCCTCTCTTTTAATTTGCACACCACTGAAATAAGACTCACCAGTCTATAATTCCCAGGTTATGCCTATTACCTTTTATAAACTATGTTTGCCATTCTCCAATCCTCATGCACTTCCCCTGAAGTCAAAGAGGATTCAAAGATCATAGCCAATGCCCCAGCTCTCTCTTCTCTCACTTCCACAGTAGCCTGGGGTATATTGCATCTGGCCTTGGGGTGTTTTTCAGAAGATCCAATATTTCCACTTCCTTAATCTCCACATTGCCAGCATGTAGGCCTGTTCAATTTTGACCTCACTGTGAACAACATCCTTTTCTATTGTGAATTGTGACCTCCTCTGTCTCCAGGCACAGGTTGCCTTCTTTATCCTTTAGCGGCCCCACCTTCATTCTTATCCTTCTGTGCTTCATGTACACATAGAGCACCTTGGGATTGTCTAATTCTACGTGCCTCCTTCAAGCTCTCCTAAGACCTTTATTAATTTCCTTCCTAGCTACCATATACTTTTCAATTGCCCTTCCTGCTTCCTATATCTTTCTTCTTCCTCTTGACTAGTTGCCAGACCTGTTTCAACAGCCATGGTTCCCTTTTCCTACCATATTTTCCATGTCCCATTAGGACTAAACCTATCTTGAACCCTTCATAAGTGGTCCCTAAACCTCCTCCACATTACTTCAATGCTTAAACATCTGTTTCCAATTTATTCTCACTATGCCTTATCCCTTCATCATTAGCCCTTCCCCAGTTAAGCACTTTCCCCAGTTTTACTGTTTTTATACTTTTCCATAGCTATGTTAAAGCTTAAGGGAATTGTGGTCACTCTCACCAAAATGTTCCCCAACCAAGAGGTCTGCCACCTGACATCTTATCTCATAAATTTTTAAACCGACAAATAAACCAAACCACTTCTACCATTCCTAATCCTCCTACTGTTGAAATAGACACATTTTAAACCCTTTAGCTGGCTACCTTTATATTTTTTCCCTGTCCTTCCTGACCATCTCAGAACATAGAGCATCATGCTTTTGTCCTTTTACCCTAATCTCTGTCCTTACATTCTGGTTCCCACCCCCTTGCCAAACTAGTTTAAATCCTAGCTAACAGTTCTAACAAACCTGCCCACCAGGATATTGGTTCCCCTCCAGTTCAGATGCAGCCAGTCCTTTTTGTACAGGTCAGACCTTCCCCAGAAGAGATTCCAATGATTCACAAGCCTGAACCCCTGCTCCTGGCACCAACTCTTCAGCCACACATTCATCGGCCACAACTTCCTGATCCCACCCTCTCTGGCACATGGCACGGGCAGCAATCCTGCGATAGACAGTGAAGATGCAGCAGAGATTGTGTATTTGATCTTTCAAAAGGGCTCTGACAAGGTGCTACACATCAGATTTCAGATTTATTGTCAGAGTACATACATGACTTCACATACAACCCTGACATTTTTCCTGCCGGCACAGCAGAATTACCACTATTTGGAGTGCAATAAAAAACTGTACACAGCATATACATGTGAACAAATAAATAACTGAAAACAGATAACGAATATAAACAAACTGTATAATCCAGAGAGAATAAAATAAAGAAACAATAAAGTGTACAAGTTAGATTCCGCACATTCCTATCCTTAAGATTCTTTAAATGAAGATCTGATTGAGTTTGTCATTGAGCAATGTGATGGTGGAGGGGTAGCAGCTGTTGTTGAATGCGGTGTGGCACCTATACCTATTTTCAGATGACACCAGTGAGAACAGAGTGTGGGCTGGGTGGTATGGGTCTTTGATGATTGTTGCTGCCCTCTGACAGCAGTGTTCCCTGTATATGTTCTCGATAATGGGGAGGGCTTTGCCTGTTATTTTCTGGGCTGTGTCCACTACCTTTTGGAGGGATTTACACTCAGGGGCATTGATATTCCCATACCAGACCATGATTAAGCCGGTCAGCACTTTCCACCATACCTCTGTAGAAATTGGTCAGTATTTCTGGTGTCATACCAAACCTCTGTAAACACCTGAGGAAGTAGATGCCATTGGTGTATAGAAAAGATCCTCTGAGATAGTGACTCCCAAGAACTTTAATTTTTTCACCCCCTCCGCCTCTGATCTCCCAATGGTCTTTGGATTGTACACCTCTGGCTTTCCTGAAGTCAACAATCAGCTCCTTAATTTTGGTGACATTTACTGCAAGGTTGTTGTAATTGTACCATTCAACCAAGTTTTCAATCTCCATCCTGTGTACTAACTCATTCCCTTCCTTTATACAACCCATCACCGTGATATTGTCGGCAAATTTGTAGATGGTATTATCGTTGTTCTGAGCCACACAGTCATAGATATATAGCAAGTAGAGCAGGGGGCTAAGAACACAGCCTGTGGTTCTCCCTCACTGATGGAGATTGTGGAGGAGATGTTCTTATCAATTTTCACTGATTGTGGTCTGGCGGTGAGGAAATCCATGATCCAATTATACAGTGGGTGTTAACTCCCAGGTCTGGAGTTTGCTGATCACTTTTGAGGGAAAGATGGTGTTAAATGCTGAACTGTAGTTGATAAAGAGCATCCTGATGTATGCATCTTTGCTGTCCAGGTGTTCCAGGACTTTGTGGGGACCCAGTGAGATGGCATTTTCATAGAACTGTTACTACAGTAGGAGAACTGGAATGTATCCATGTCACTGCTCAGACGGGAGCTTATATGCTTCAAAACACTTCATAATATGAGGCTGCTAAACAAGATGAGAGCCCATGGAATTACAGGAAGGATACTAGGATGGGTTGAACATTGGCTGATCAGTGGGAAACAGAGAGTGGGAATAAATCCTATTCTGGTTGGCTTCTGGTTACCAGTAGTGTTCGACAAGGGTCGGTGCTTGGGCCACTTCCTTTCACAATGTCTGTAATATATATGGATTGTGGAATAGATGGCTTTATGGCTAAATTTGTAGATGATACCAAAATAATTGGTTGGGAAGGTGGTGCTTAGGACATAAAGAGTCTGCAAAGAGACTTGGATAGATTAAGAGAATAGGTAAAGTGGTGGAAGATGAAATACAATGTGGAAAGTATACGGGCATACACTTTGATAGAAGAAATAGATGGGCAGATTATTATTTATATGGGGCAAAAATTAAAAATTTGGAGGTATAAATTAATTTGGGAGTCCACATGCAAGATACCTTAAATCAAAGTATGAGAAAGGGTGACCTTTTCCACCCCCTCCCCTCCAACTCTTTTGTTCTGACACTTGCCAGCATTTTCCCATACATTGATAAAGGCTCAAGCCTGAAACATTGTGAAAGTACTGGATAGTTTACATCTCAGTGCTTAAGCTTTTGCTGTTAGAATTAGAAGGCAGCTTATAATTATAAAATGGCTGAACACATTTTGGAAACGCTGCAGAAAACAGGTTGTAGACCTTCCTAAGACAGAGATAAGAACATTATATACTTCAAGGTAATGTTGATTATCTATCAGGCAAAAACATATACCATTCTTTTGTGTAAGATACACACCCAGAAAACGGAGCTGAGAACCTGTTTTTTAATGATTAAAATGATGTAATGTAGTGGTGGGGGGTCACTTCCACCTCTTACCTATTTGAAATCGTGTAAATATAGAATGAAATCTCCGAATTTTTGGAATGAGAGCTGAAGGTTTCAGACAGGTGTCAGAAATTGACTTCTCCTGATTAGGCCTTACTCACTTCCCACATATGAATTGACTATTATTGAAATAAAGATCAGTATGCTTTTAAGTGATATTTTGCTGTATGTGTTCTAGTCTGCTGTCTAATTTCATTTCAGCGTGGGCTGACTTCCACATTGCCGTAATCGGCAAGGATCTCGCAAAACTATTAACAACAGTAAGACTGGGACTTCGGGCAGATTTGACAGTGCAGCACTGGGACCCTTGAGCCCCAACTCCATAGTCCGCTCCCAGGAACACTGTGGTCCCTCGTTTGAGGTTGATCTGGTTCCCTGCCAAAGATCCATAAGAGAACAAAGAGAAATTAAGCATACAGGTCAGTGACTTTTTTTTCTGCTGCCTAAGTGACTGACTTAACCCTTTGTTCTGCTAATCTATATGTTCATTATGAGACCAGCATCAGTGTTTCCAGAATATTCAAAACAGCACTGAGTCCTCTTTAAATGTTCTACTTGAAACTCTTCAAAGATAAAAACAAGCCAGTAATTAGCAGGTCTATAAATACATGCAGAAATTTTTTTATAAAATGAATTGATTTATCAAGTGCCCATTTTCCCCTCACTTCTAAAACTTTCATACATTGATTCAACATGTTAGAAAGGAAACACCATTGCCTGATTATCCATCTTTGCCTTGTGCAACCGTTTCTCTTCCCTTTAAAGTAGAAGACATTTATTACTTCCAGGAGATTAGCTACTTTGTAACATTTTTTTCAAAAATAATCAATAACAGGGAAAAAAACAAAGGTATAGGATCATAAATGTAGGAAAAAGATGCAGCAAATAAATTTTTTAAAACTGAGACGTCCTGCAGGCTGATGTGAGAGGAAAGAAATCAGACATCAAATGGTTGACAAACAGAATGTGAAAAAAGAAAAAAACCAGGGACCCGATGTCAGGTAGGGCTACCCTATCCTTGCAGAAGGATGAGAATGAGGAATTAAAAGATTCCTTGTGAGCAAGACCACCCCCATATGTACCCCAGCAACCACAGTTAGCAGTCCTGTGACTCACTAGATATGATAAAGAAGAAAGTTTCAGACTTGGCATTGATGGAGAATTGTTGATCATTTTTGGAAGAAAGAAACTTGGAAAACAAAATTACCTCCTACCTTTGTAATGAGACTGTACATGAGTGAGGAAGAAGTGGTTTAAAAAAACTTGCAGCTTCATGGCAATTGGACATTAATAATAGTTAAGAAATGGTGTTCAACTCCTTCAGTGTTGTAATCTCAAGTTAAGCCCCTCCCCAAAGACATTGCACAGAAATTTTGGAAGCACACCAGACTTATGTTGCAAATCAGACTACAACGATGACTAGCTCTTGGCTTAATTTAGTGCAAAGCTTACCAGAAAAAAAAACTGCAACATTGTTTAAAACATAGAACAACCTAGAAGAGTGGTGATGGCCTTCTGGCTGAGTAATAATGAGAGAGAGCTGAGGCACCTTTAAAACCCAGAGTGAAATACATCCAGCGTTCAGTGGCAACTCTTCTGACATCTAATCAAACAGGCCAAGACTCAAGCACTTTTGAGCTACTATGAACTTTCCCTTAGTGAATTCATCTGACTTTCCACAACTGTATTACTGTTAACTTGACAGCCTTTTTACCACCGCCTCCAGATGAACTTAAAGAAACAGATGATGATTATTTGCAGCATAATTATCTTTTGATTTCTGGCACAATGAGATTTAATAGACAGTTCCATTGATAAAACTACAACAATTTATTGACTGGTCAGCCTTTATTGATGATACAGGTCTACACTGTGCAGGTTATGCCATTGTGACAAATACAGATGAAGTAATAAAGACGGTTGCCTTCTATCATCCAATTTTCTCAGCAATTTGAATTGTTTGCCCTTATTAGAACCTACATGATAAGGAAAATAATATTTATGCCCAAACTAGAACTCCATGGCCCTTGGGAATGATTACACAGATGCTACTACAAAAATTGCTATTATAAATGGTCCCTCCACCGTTTATTCGGAAAGAGATAAACGGAAAATAGAAAGGACTTACCTGATAAGGGGATGTAGTATAACTTCATGGGGGCACCCCTGTCCTGCTAATTTCATTAAGCTATGTAAACAGCAGTGGTTTTGTCAGAAATCCAGAGACTGAATTATGAACCATCCCTGCTGGACAATTTTTGTACCCGATGCAATTTTTTTTTAACCTGTATTGGTTAATTATATACATGCAATAATATATTTGACTAAAGAGGAATGGTAGGAGTGGCACATCACTAATTTGAGAAAAGAGGCACAAAGTAAGGCACAGGAAGGTATTATCTATCAGCTAATAGATAGATAATATCTATTATTAAATAGTTAAAAAATGCCATCAGAGAAAGACATGAATGCCTACCATTTGAGTGTATATAGATTGATTTTATAGAATTAAGTATGTAACAATAAATACTGACTTATTATTTTTTTTACCTGAGACCTTAAAGAATAAGTTGGCTAAGTTGTCAGAAGAAACTAGATTGAATTGGATGAAGGTATTGCTATTGGCTTTACTTGAAATGTGTATAACCCTGCATGGCAGAACAGAGCCCAAATCCTAAGACTGACATGATATTACTTTAGATTTACATGCATTAATTGACAAAATGTTCACCAATGTACAACAACTAACTGTCAGTCCAACACTCCCAAGAATAAAAGATGCAGAGGCATCCTGAAGAACCCATTTGTGGAAAACTGGTGCCCCTCCTCCATCCCGGTGACAAAGTGCTTTGAGATAGAACATGCTTGATAATCATTGAATATGCATCATGACATTCTAAACACTCCAATTTTCTTTTTCAGCTTAGAATTCTTTAACCTCAGTCATAAGTTAACCTCGTGTTCCTGCAAACCAGCAAAGGTGATGGTTAAACTGAAAAATTAAAAGATCATACAATTTTTCTGAATGCAATGAAATGCAGCAACTCAGCAACAGAAAGAATAATCAAAACAAAATGTAAACAGCAAGTTTTAAGATTATGCCTGTTGGCCAAACATACGTACAGAACTTGATATCTTTGTTGCTTTATTATATACACAATGATACCCACATTGACAAGGAGGGAATGATAAATATCTTAATGTAAATTCCTCACTGCAGACATGGTGGCATCCAAATTTTAGATAAAGGGACACCATGCCAGCAGGCATGTACCTCTTAGCAGGAGGCCATTTTTCGTGTTTATAATTAGCCATTTTTCTTTTTATTTAAAGACAATATTGCTTTGGCTAATTTTAGATTTTATTATTGGGCTGCTAATATTCACTATCTAACTTTTGGAATTTTTAAAAATGCTGATAAATTGGATCGTCCATTACGGACAGATTTAGAATTGAGATTTATACAGCAGGATTAAGTGGCCCCTCTTATTAGGGGCCTCTCTTCCAGTTAGCTTTTCCAAGATTCATAGGAATATATCTAATTCAATACTCAAACATAGATTGCAAATCTAGTTCCAATTTAGAAAATATTTAAATTTAAAAACCTTTGTCTTATCTAGTGCTATCTCTCATAATTATGTTTTTCGACGATCAATAATTGATCACTCTTTCTCTATATAGAAAATCAAAGGTATTCTTTCTTTTGCAAATTTACTTATAAGGAAGGTTGTTTAATGTCTTTTGAGCAGCTATCACACACAGGTCTAATATTAAGAGAGATACAGGCCAATTTATCTTTCGACATTAGAATCCGATGTACCACCTTAAACTGAATCAATGTGTGATGGGCACATAATGAAGAGCTATTAACCATTCCAAAAATCTTTTTTCCCGAACATAAGCTGCTCAGCTGTTTTTGCTTTTTTTTTCTTTTTAAGTTATTATTATTAGAGTAAATTAGGTGGGTTTTTTTATATAATACTTTTGATGTTTTTATTTTCACCCATTGCAATGGAAGGGAGACTGAATTTTTATCTTTATATATATATTATATATATATATATATATATATATATATATTAAAGATGAGGTGTATATATATATATATCTTTCTTTCTTTGGCTTGGCTTCGCGGACGAAGGTTTATGGAGGGGGTAAATGTCCACGTCAGCTGCAGGCTCGTTTGTGGCTGACAAGTCCGATGCGGGACAGGCAGACACAGTTGCAGCGGTTGCAGGGGAAAATTGGTTGGTTGGGTTTGGGTGCTGGGTTTTTCCTCCTTTGTCTTTTGTCAGTGAGGTGGGCTCTGCGGTCTTCTTCAAAGGAGGTTGCTGCCCGCCGAACTGTGAGGCGCCAAGATGCACGGTTTGAGGCGATATCAGCCCACTGGTGGTGGTCAATGTGGCAGGCACCAAGAGATTTCTTTAGGCAGTCCTTGTACCTCTTCTTTGGTGCACCTCTGACACAATGGCCAGTGGAGAGCTCGCCATATAACACGATCTTGGGAAGGCGATGGTCCTCCATTCTGGAGACGTGACCTACCCAGCGCAGTTGGGTCTTCAACAGCGTGGATTCGATGCTGTCGGCCTCTGCCATCTCGAGTATTTCGATGTTAGGGATGAAGTCGCTCCAATGAATGTTGAGGATGGAGCAGAGACAACGCTGGTGGAAGCGTTCTAGGAGCCGTAGGTGATGCCGGTAGAGGACCCATGATTCGGAGCCGAACAGGAGTCTGGGTATGACAACGGCTCTGTATACGCTTATCTTTGTGAGGTATTTCAGTTGGTTGTTTTTCCAGACTCTTTTGTGTATTCTTCCAAAGGCGCTATTTGCCTTGGCGAGTCTGTTGTCTATCTCGTTGTCGATCCTTGCATCTGATGAAATGATGCAGCCGAGATAGGTAAACTGGTTGACCGTTTTGAGTTTTGTGTGCCCGATGGAGATGTGGGGGGGCTGGTAGTCATGGTGGTGAGCTGGCTGATGGAGGACCTCAGTTTTCTTCAGGCTCACTTCCAGGCCAAACATTTTGGCAGTTTCCGCAAAACAGGACGTCAAGAGCTGGCTCTGAATGGGCAACTAAAGCGGCATCGTCTGCAAAGAGTAGTTCACAGACAAGTTGCTCTTATGTCTTGGTGTGAGCTTGCAGGCGCCTCAGATTGAAGAGACTGCCATTCGTGCAGTACCGGATGTAAACAGCGTCTTCATTGTTGAGGTCTTTCATGGCTTGGTTCAGCATCATGCTGAAGAAGATTGAAAAGAGGGTTGGTGCGAGAACGCAGCCTTGCTTCACGCCATTGTTAATGGAGAAGGGTTCAGAGAGCTCATTGCTGTATCTGACCCGACCTTGTTGGTTTTCGTGCAGTTGGATAATCATGTTGAGGAACTTTGGGGGGCATCTGATGCGCTCTAGTATTTGCCAAAGCCCTTTCCTGCTCACGGTGTCGAAGGCTTTGGTGAGGTCAACAAAGGTGATGTAGAGTCCTTTTTTTTGTTCTCTGCACTTTTTTTGGAGCTGTCTGATGGCCCCGGTCCGTTCAGAGGGTAGGCGGCGGCGGCCCCGATCCGGGCAAGAGCAAAGAGGAGGCGGCGGCCCCGGCCTCGGTCGAGTGAGGCAGGCGGAGGCCCCGGTCTGGGCAGAAAGTAGGAGGCGGCAGCCCCAGTCCAGGCACAGGGAAAGGAGCGGTGGCCTCGGCCCCGGTCCGGGCAGTATGGTCTGACCTAGGAGGGGAGGCAGGCCCCTCCAGCCCTGGTAAGAAACCTGCATAGGAGAAGGCCACTCCGATATAAAACCTACGACCCAAGGACCTCGCTGCCACGTCCCAGCTTGCTTGGCAACGGCACACGAACCATGGGTGTAAAGGGTGGGGCCAGTACTGCGCGCACTGCACTCCACCTAAAAGCTCCTTTGCGCAGGCCCGAAGACAGGTCCACATCCTCTCCCTCCACGTCCTCGCCTCCACGTCCTCCCCTCCACGTCCTCCCCCTCCATGTCCTCCCCCTCCACATCCTCCCCCTCCACGTCCTCCCCCTCAAAAGATGCTCACAAACTCAAGCTAGCATGCTGGAACATCAGAACCATGCTAGACAAGGCTGACAGACCTGAACGTCAGTCTGCCCTCATTGCACATTAACTCCTAAGACCTGACATCGACATAGCCGCTCTCAGTGAAGTCCGCCTGGCAGATGTAGGCAGCCTCCAAGAACGCGGCGCGGGCTACACACTCTACTGGTCTGGCAAGCCTATGGATGAACGACGCCTATCTGGTGTAGGCTTCATGGTCAAGAACTCCATTGCCTCCAAACTCGAAAACCTCCCGACAGGCCACTCGGACCAGATCATGTCCATGCGACTCCCCCTTCAAAACAAGCGTCGCATCACCCTCATCAGTGTCTATGCTCCAACCCTTCATGCGGAACAAGCAGAAAAAGACAAGTTCTACACTGACCTGCGCAACCTCATTCAACGCACACCTGCAGCCGACAAGGTTGTCATCCTTGGCGACTTCAACGCTCGCGTCGGCAAAGACTCAGAAACCTGGCCAGGAATCCTGGGCAAGCATTGTGTCGGCAAGTGCAACGACAATGGGCGCCTCCTGTTGGAGCTCTGCGCAGAACAGCGGCTTGTCATTACAAACACCCTTTTTCAGCAGAGGGACAGCCTAAAGACTACCTGGATGCATCCCCGATCCAAACACTGGCACCTCTTGGACTACGTCCTGGTGCGAGAAAGAGACAAACGAGATGTGCTCCACACCAGGGTCATGCCCAGCGTGGAATGCCACACTGATCACCGGCTGGTTCGCTGCAAGCTCAACCTTCACTTCAAGCCAAAGCCCAGGAACAGTAAAGCCCCCAGAAAGAGGTTCAATGCTGGAAACCTGCAGTCAGACGAAGTGAGAGGAAACTTCCAGGCAAACCTCAAAGCAAAGCTCGAGGATGCAATCCGCCTCACGGAAATGTCCCCTGAAACTCTCTGGGATCAGCTGAAGACTACCATACTGCAATCCACTGAAGAGGTACTGGGCTTCTCCTCCAGGAAAAACAAGGACTGGTTCGACGAAAACAGCCAGGAAATCCAGGAGCTGCTGGCAAAGAAGCGAGCTGCCCTCCAGGCTCACTTTACAAAGCCGTCCTGTCCAGAGAAGAAACAAGCCTTCCGTCGCGCATGCAGCCATCTTCAGCGCAAACTCCGGGAAATCCAAAATGAGTGGTGGACTAGCCTCGCCAAACGAACCCAGCTCAGCGCGGACATTGGGAACTTCAGGGGTTTTTGCGAGGCTCTAAAGGCTGTGTACGGCCCCTCACCCCAAAGCCCGCTGCGCAGCTCAGACGGCAAAGTCCTCCTCAGCGACAAGATCTCCATCCTCAACCGATGGTCAGAACACTTCCAATCTCTTTTCAGTGCCAACCGCTCAGTCCAAGATTCCGCCCTGCTCCAGCTCCCTCAACAGCCCCTAAGACTAGAGCTGGATGAGGTCCTCACCCGGGAAGAGACATATAAGGCAATTGAACAACTGAAAAGTGGCAAAGCAGCAGGTATGGATGGAATCCCCCCCAGAGGTCTGGAAGGCTGGCGGCAAAACTCTGCATGCCAAACTGCATGAGTTTTTCAAGCTTTGTTGGGACCAAGGAAAACTGCCTCAGGACCTTCGTGATGTCATCATCATCACCCTGTACAAAAACAAAGGCGAGAAATCAGACTGCTCAAACTACAGGGAAATCACGCTGCTCTCCACTGCAGGCAAAATCTTCACTTGGATTCTCCTAAATGGAACAATACCTAATGTCGCCGAGAATGTTTTCCCAGAATCACAGTGCGGCTTTCGCGCAAACAGAGGAACTACTGACATGGTCTTTGCCCTCATATATATACACACACACTCACACACACACACACACACACACACACACACACACACACACACACACACACACACACACACACACACACACACACACACACACACACACACACACACACCCCTATGTGACATTGTATTTTCAGTTTTGTTCCATTTTCTTAATTGAATTGTATTTCTTACAAAAACCAATAAAAAAAGATTACAAAAGAAAGTAGGCAGGGAAATAATATCAAAGAAGATACAAAAAGCTTCTTCAAATTTATAAAGAATACAAGAGAGGTGACAATAGATATAGGACCACTAGAAAATTATGCCAGAGAAATAATGGGAGACAAAGAGATGGCAGAGGAAATAAATGAGTATTTTGCATCATTCTTCAATGTGGAAAACACTAACAGTGTGCCAGATATCAAAGGGTATAAGGGAAGGGAAGTGAGTGTAGTTACGATTCTAAAGGTAAAGGTACTCAATATGCTGAATGATCTAAGAATATATAACTGTCCTGGACCAGATGGATTGCAACCTTGTGTACTCAAAGCACTAGCAGTAAAGATTGTGGAAGCACTGGTACTGAATTTTCAGAAATCAATAGATTCTAGCATGGTCCCAGAGGACTAGAAATTCATAAATGTCACCTCACTATTCAGGAAGGGACGGTGACAGTAGAAAATAAATTATAGGCTAGTTAGCCTGACATCAGTGGTTTAAGAAGATGTTAGAGTTGATTGTTGTTTTTCCAGACTCTTTTGTGTAGTCTTCCAAAGGCGCTATTTGCCTTGGCGAGTCTGTTGTCTATCTCATTGTCGATCCTTGCATCTGATGAAATGGTGCAGCCGAGATAGGTAAACTGGTTGACCATTTTGAGTTTTGTGTGCCCGATGGAGATGTGGGGGGGGCTGGTAGTCATGGTGGGGAGCTGGCTGATGGAGGACCTCAGTTTTCTTCAGGCTGACTTCCAGGCCAAACATTTTGGCAGTTTCCGCAAAGCAGGACGTCAAGCGCTGAAGAGCTGGCTCTGAATGGGCAACTAAAGCGGCATCATCTGCAAAGAGTAGTTCACGGACAAGTTTCTCTTGTGTCTTGGTGTGAGCTTGCAACCAACTGAAAAACCTCACAAAGATAAGCGTATACAGAGCCGTTGTCATACCCACACTCCTGTTCGGCTCCGAATCATGGGTCCTCTACCGGCACCACCTACGGCTCCTAGAACGCTTCCACCAGCGTTGTCTCCGCTCCATCCTCAACATCCATTGGAGCGCTCACACCCCTAACGTCGAGGTACTCGAGATGGCAGAGGTCGACAGCATCGAGTCCACGCTGCTGAAGATCCAGCTGCGCTGGATGGGTCACGTCTCCAGAATGGAGGACCATCGCCTTCCCAAGATCGTATTATATGGCGAGCTCTCCACTGGCCACCGTGACAGAGGTGCACCAAAGAAAAGGTACAAGGACTGCCTAAAGAAATCTCTTGGTGCCTGCCACATTGACCACCGCCAGTGGGCTGATAACGCCTCAAACCGTGCATCTTGGCGCCTCACAGTTTGGCGGGCAGCAGCCTCCTTTGAAGAAGACCGCAGAGCCCACCTCACTGACAAAAGGCAAAGGAGGAAAAACCCAACACCCAACCCCAACCAACCAATTTTCCCTTGCAACCGCTGCAATCGTGTCTGCCTGTCCCGCATCGGACTGGTCAGCCACAAACGAGCCTGCAGCTGACGTGGACTTTTTACCCCCTCCATAAATCTTCGTCCGCGAAGCCAAGCCAAAGAAGAAAGAGTTGATTGTCAAGTATGAGGTTATGGAGTACTTGGAGAGACATGACAGGATAGGCCAAAGCCAGCAAGTTTTCCTTAAGGGAAAATCTTGGTTGACAACTTATTGGTATTCTTTGAGGAAATGACAAGCGGGCTGGATAAGAGAAATACAATGGATACAGAGGATTTTGGATTTTTAGAAGGCATTTGACATGGGGCTGCACATGAGGCTAGTGAACAAGATAAGAGCCTATGATTTTACATGAAACATACCAGTGTGGGTAGATTATTAGCTGATTGCCAGGAAACAGAGAGCTGGAATACAAGGATCATATTCGGTTTGGCTGCTAGTTGCTAGTGGTGCTCCACAGGGGTCACTGATGGGGCCTCTTCTTTTTTTTTGTTGTATATTAGTGATTTGCATTATGCAATGAATGGCTTTGTGGCCAAGTTTGCAGATGATACAAAGGTGGGTGAAGGAGCAGCTAGTGTGGAGGAAACATGAAGGCTGTAGAAGAACTTAGACAAATTAGGAGAATGAGTAAAGAAATAGCAAATTACATATAAATGTCTGAAAGTTTACGGTCATGCACTTGGGTAAAAAAAAGGGTAGTCTATTTTTTAATTGGTGAAAAAATTGAAAATATCTAGATGTAAAGGGATCTGGGAGGGCAGATGCAGGATAGTTTGAAGTTATACTTGTATGTTGAGATGGTGTCGAAGAATGTACATGCAATGCTGGCATAAATCTTGAGAAGAATAGAATACAAGAGCAGGGATGTGATGTTGAGATTTGATAAGCACTGGTGAGACCTCACTTGGAGTATTCAAGAAAAGAAGTATTGAAGTTGGAGATGGTTCAAAGAAGGTTCACTAGGATGATTTGGGAATGAAAGGGTTATCATATGAGTAACATTTGACTCTTGGCCTGTTTTCATTGGAATTTATGAGAATGAGAGGGGATCTCATTGAAACATTTTGAACATTGAAAAGCATTGATAGAGTAGATGTTGAAAGGTTGTTTCCCATAGTGGGAGAGCTTAGGACAAGAGGAGCAGAAATACATAAGAATTTCATCAGCCAGAGGATGGTAAATATGTGGAAATTGTTGTCACATGTGGTTGTTGAAGCCAAATCATTGGGTGTAGTCAAGACAGAGATTGATTTACTAGGGCATCAACTGTTGTGGGGAGAAGGCTGAGCAGTGGGGCTGAGTGGGAAAATGGATAAACACATGATTGAATTCTGGGGCAGACTCAATGGGCTGATTAGCCTATTTCTACCCCTATGTTTTATGGTCTTATGGCTTGAAACAAATTAGAAAGACTCTCAACTCAGCCATTAATTTTTGCTATGTTAACTGATTTCAGATGGGAGAGAGTTGGGAGCCTTATGTTTGCTGTTCACAAACTCTAGAACTCCTCTTTTTGCCAACTGGTTTTTTTGCACATCCTGTACATTATAATTCCACATTAGTAAAATAGTGTTGCCTTTGCTTTGTCCTAACTGCATACATCTACCCTCTGTACTGTTCTTTATTGCTAAACTATGTATGGGTTGACCAGCTACACTGATCACAAACTGAAATTTAACACTTGATGCATGTGATAATGTTTGAACTTGAAATTTTTCTTTAAACCTGCCTGTTCAGAAAATATCCTTGGCTAGTCCCCTGGATTCCCTCCAACTCTTGCTCAAATCTAATCTGCACAATGAGATACATTGGGATATTCTGCTAAATTGAGATCACCACACAAGGGGGGTGGTGGGGGGTGGTGGGGTGGGGGGGGGGGGATCTTTTCAAAATTGACATCGGTTTTACTTTCTTTAATAAAAAGTGGGAAATAATTGCAAGGCACTGATATAATTCCTTCAGTTGTGATGAGAGGTCACTGATGTAAAGCATTAAATCTGTTTCTCTCTCCACAAATGATGCTGACTTAGACATATTTAGACATACGTAACAGGCCCTTTCAGCCCACAAATCTATGCTGCCAAATTACACCCAATTGACCTACACCCCCAGTATGTCTTGAAGGATGGGGGAAACCTACACAGACATGGGGAGAACCTTATAGACAGCACCGGATTCAACCCTGAGTTGTTGGCTCTGTAACAGCATGGCACTAACTGAATTATCTCCATTATTTCTTGTATTATTTCTGATTTTTAGCATCTGCAGGTATTTTGTTGTTTCTTGAGTTTTGTGAGTGTGTTTGGCTGCTTTGAATACACAGTGCTGAGTTATTTTCTTAAATTACCACAGGGGCTGATGTTCTAAATGGCTTTATCCCATTGACCATGGTGTGATGGCCAAGCAAAGATGATGTGTGGCCTGAAGGAACATTTATGGGTGATATCACTTGGAGACTGTTCTATTTAATGATCTTCCATTCTGCCCACTGACTCCTGCCAGAAAATGACAAAATGTTGAAGACTGACAAGGAGATGATATTATGGCCACCCAAGATTAAACTCAGTCTATGGAATCAAACAAATTGAAAGTAGTCACTTTGAATGTATTTTAGTTGTACCTCAGGATTTTAGGAAAGGAGGAGATACAATTGATCATAATTAAAATCAAAACAACTTATATTATTCCTACAATGCATGATATGAACATTGAATTTTTCAATTTCAGGTCACATTCCCTCTCTAGTTTTTTGATCTATTTGAGTTCTCCCCCCTTCCCCTGGCCATTTTTTTATTCCTTTGTCACCCATCCCCACTCAGATGCTCAACCATTCTCATCCCCCTCCCTCTCAGGTTCCATCTTCTTGCACTCACATTTTCTCTACAATATTAACATAGAATATTGAACATAGAAATCTACAGGACAGAACAGGCCCTTCAGCCCAGATCAGTTGCCTATCTAATAATTAAACCTAACAAATACTAGAATCTCCCTCCATTTTTTTCAGCTCCATGTTAATCGTCTGTTAAAAGATCCTATTGTACCTGCCTCCAAACTGTGATTGGCAGCGGATTTCATTGCACCCACCACTCTCTGTGAAAAATGCGCCTCACATCTCCGTGCACTTACTCCCTTGCACCTTAAAACTATGTTCCCTCAAGTTAGCCATTTCAACCCTAGCCAAAATAAAAGCATTTGCCATCCACATGATCAGTGTCCCTCATCATTTTTCCTCCTCTGTCAGGTCACCCCACATCCTCTGTCACTCCAAGAAAAGATCCAGTTGACTCAAGTATTCATTCCCCTCCCCCCTCCACCCACCCCTTCCTCTCAGTCCATCTGGTTCCATCTATCCATCCCTACAGATCTTCTCTAACAGTTATACCATTATAGTTATCTCTTTTCTAATCAGATTCCAGCAAGCAGCCACTCCCATTATTTTCCCAGTTTATAACACTGTTGTAAGATGGTCATAATATGAATGTTTGCTCTATGTCGCTGCTGCAAAACATCGAATTTCATGACTTGTTCATGACAATAAATTCTGATTCTGATTAGCATTTCCCCTATTTCATCATTTTCACCAAGGATCAGCTTTATCCTTATCCATAACTACCTTAAAACTGATGGATTTATGATCACTGATTCCAAACTGCTCACCTTCTGAAATTTCTAACAACCAACCAGCTCTGTCCTCAGTACAATGTCTAGTATAGCCTATTCATCAATTGAATTATTTATATATGATTTCAAGAAATCCTCCTGGACACATGGAACAAATTCTGCTCCATCTAAGCCCTGGGAATTCAGCCAGTCCCTGCCAGTATTGCAGAGTTAAAATCACTCATTACAACTACCTTGCCTTTATATCTTTCCATGATATGTTTGCACATCCACTGTATTTCTCGGGATCTTGCTGGCTATTGGAAGGCCTGTAGTTTTATCTTATTATTGTTAGAAACAGAATTTACCTTTAAAGAAATAGCTCGAGACAAAAATTGAGAACAAAGAACATTTATTACAACAAGTTGGGTGCTTCCCCTTACCTTGGGAATACACACAAATACTGGGGCTCACCCAACTTTTATACAGTCAATTTCAGTATCAGAGTACCCTCCCCCTTACATTCTTCTGCCCCCTGGATGGGTTTGGCATAGGCAATCCTTCCTGCCTATGTGCAGTTTCAGTACACGTGGAGGACCAGGGGGTATCCTGTGGGTGTCCCATCATGTCATTGTCCTTATTCACACCTTCCTGATTCTTGGGGCTACAGTCTCTTGGTATGCAGAGTTGACTCATCCTATCTAGGGTTGGCAAATTTAATATGTATAAATCTGTGTAAGGTTAGCTAATTAGATATGTAGGACTTTGTACTTCTATCTAGGGCTAGGAGACCCTTATCTGATCCAGACTACCTCAACTTCCTACATTCTATTGTACCTTACCATTCCTTATCTTAGTCTTATGGTGGCTCTTGTCACAAAGAAGATTCTTATGTTAATCGTGCTGACTCTGCTTTCCTGCATCCTAATCCCCAAGCTCATCCTGTTTGTACTGGTTACAGCCATTAACTGATGAATTTTAGTTTCTTCCATGTTCATAATTTTAGATCAATTTTCCCATCTCTCACATTATCAAAATTGTACCTTTCTTATTCCTGAGTTCTATCCTCACTGGACAATCCCTCCAAACTGCATTGCCTCAGTGCAACTGTGATATTTTCCCTAATCAGTAATGCAATCCCTCCAATCTCTTGTATATTCTGCACTCCCATGTCCAAAACATCTATGGAAAGTTGAACTCCTGCTGGTCTCTCAATCAAGCTTCTCTAGTGTCTATATCCTTATATTACCATGTATTAATCCAAGTTTGAAGGTCATCTGTGTTCCCCATTATTTTCATTGCATTAAAATAAACACTTCAGATCATCTGTTCTACCATGCTCATTAATTTGTCTTACCTGTTCTTTCTTTTAGGCTTATTTGGCTTAACCTATCCTTAACCTCACTATCTGCTGATTGACAGTTGTGGGTTCACCCCTCTGCCATATTAATTTAAACCCTCCTGAATATCTGCAGCAAAAAATCCTGTGGGGATATTGGTGCCTCTCCAGTTGATGTATAACCTGTCCTTTTGTTCAGGTCACACCTCCTCTGGTAGAGAACCCAATGATCCAAGTTTCTGAAACTGTTCACCCTTCACCAGTTCTTTAGCCACACATATACACTGTCTTCTTATTTCTTACCTCTCTTGCATGTGCCACCAGAAGTAATCCTGAGATTACATCTCACAAGATCCTGCTTTGCCTCATCCTTAAATTACCTTTGCAGGACCTTATCTCTCTTCCTGCACATGGTTTTAGCACCCATACAGACCTCAATCTTTGGCTGCTCACTCTTCCCTTTCAGAATATCCTTTACCGACTCCAAGGCATCTTTGACCCTGGCATCTTGGAGTCTCGCCCATGGAGACAGAGCATCTGCATGTACCACAAGAGACTGCAGCGGCAGGAATATGGAGCAAAGGAACATCGCCTGGAGGAACTCAGTGGGATGAGCAACATCAGTTGGAGAAAATTGTTGTTAATGTTTCAGCTCACAAACCTTCATCAAGGCATCAACAAGGGTGTCTTGATGTTGGGTTCTGACACCAAATGCCAACCATTCTTTTGCTCCCACTGATGCTGCTCGACCTGCTGTATTCCCCCAGCTTTTGCACATATCTATGTCCCTTTCTATAGAGCGCTCTATTAACAGTGCTTGTTTACAGTTCAACCTCCCTGCTGAAGAACAGAGCCAGTCACATTGCCACTGATCTGCTGGTGCTGTTCTTTTCCCTTAAGTGACCAAACCCTCCTCATTCCACAATTCGTCTTGATGAAGATTTTCAACCCGAAATGTCGGCAGTTCCACCTGGCGATAGAAGTCTAGAACTGACCAGGATCTGCAATTGGATGGAACTGTTTATTTCCATGTGCCCCAAGATGAAGTGAAAAGTAAATGTACTGAAATGCTGGAGGAACTCAATTGGTCTTTTCAGCATCTATAGGAGACAAAGATATATTGCTGATGTTTTGGACCTGAGCCCTTCTTCAAGGAAAACTCAGAAAAGGCAGAAGCAGGATATATCAGAAAATCTCAGAATTCAAACAATGGGGGAGGGATCCAGTCCCACAAAAGATGAAAATTGGATGTGATAAGGGACTAGGTGAGAATTTATCATGTGTGTGCAAAAGGAGATAGGAAGGTGAGGTGGGCGGGGGAGGGAAGAAGGGGATGGTTTTAACAAAAGGCAGAGAAGTCAATATTAATGCCATTCGGTTGGAGGGTGCCCAGTTGGAAGATGGGGTGTTGATCCTCCAATTTATGGGTAGTCTCAGTCCGGCAGTGGAATGAACAGACATGTCGGCAAAGAAATTGGTGGCCACTGGGAGATCCTCATCATTACGGCGGACAGAGCCGAGGTGCTCAACAAAGTGATCTCCCAGATTGTGTCTAGTCTCTCCAATGTAGAGGAGACCACAGCAAAAGCACAAAATGCAGTAAATGGCCCCCTGCAGATTCACAAGTGAAATATTGCTTCACTTGGAAGGACTGTTTGGGGCCCCGAATGGTGCTGAAGGAGGAGGTGTGGGAGAAAGTGGAGCATCTCTTGCGGTCACAGGGGTAGGTCCCAAGGGGACAACTGGTGAGTTGGGAGGATGGATAAAGGAGACACGGAGGGAGCGGTCCCAGCAGAAAGAGGAATGTAGAGGGGAATATATGTTTAGTGGTGGGATCACTTAGTAGGTGGTGGAATTGGCAGAGGAGGATGGGTTGGATATGGAGGCTGGTAGGGTGGCAGCTGAGGACAAGAGGAATCTTGTCCTGTTGTGTGTGGGGGAAGGGGGGGGCAGGACAGATGTGTGGGTATGGAGAATATGCAGGTTAGTGCTAAGTTCATGGTGGTAGAGGGAAAACCATGTTGTTTGAAGTATGAGGACATCTCCGATGATCTGGCATGGAAGTCCTCATCCTGAATGCAGATGCAACAGAGATGGAGGAACTGAGAGAATGGACTCAATCCTTACAAGGGACAGGGAGGGAAGAGGGGTAGTTGAGGTAGCTTTGGGAGTTGGTGGGTTTATAGAACACATATGTCGAGAGTTTCTGTCCTGAGATGGAGAGAGAGAGATCAAGGAAAGGGAGAGTGTTGCTAGAGTTATTAGGTTTGTGTTTTCACACTCCTGTATCTTCTGCCTGATGGACAGAGAGAAAGAGAATGTGGCTAGGGAGGAATAGATCCTATAATTTTATCTAATAGAATATAGCTTCAGTGGGCATTGGATTCATCTTGTACCAGTTATGATCTATCCTTGATAGAGGAAATAGCGAAGGCTTTGACAGATAATGTGAAGGTGAACCCGAAGGGGTTCTACAAGTATATAAGAGTAAAAAGGATAGTAAAGGATAAAATTGGTCCCCCAGAGGATTAGAGTAGTCAACTATGTGTGGAGCCTCACAAGATGGGGAGATCTTAAATAATTTCTTTGGCATCAGTATTTACTCAGGAAACTGGATGGAAGGGAAATAAACAAGAGTGTCATGGAACATATGGAGATTAAAGAGAAGGAAAAGCTTGCTGCCTTATAGCATATAAGGGTAGATAAATCTCCTGGGCCAGATATGATATTCCCTCAGATCTTAAGGGAGATTAGTGCAGAAATTGCAAGTGCTTTAGCAGATGTATTCAAAATGTCTTTAACCACAGGTGAGGTGCCAGAGAATTGGAGGGTAGCTCCTGTTGTCCTGTTGTTTTAAAAAGGCTAAAAAAATAAACATGATAATTATAGGCCAATGAGCCTGACGTCCGTAGTAGGTAGATTATTGGAAGGTGTTCTGAGAGATAGGATATATAGGTATTTGGACAGCTGATTAATGTCAGTCTGCATGGCTTTGTTCATGGAAGGTCTTGTTTATTGAATCTTGTAGAGTTTTTCCAAGGAATTTACCAAGAAAGTAGATGAAAGAAAGGCTGTTGATGTTGTCCACAGAGACTTTAGTAAATCCTTTAGCAAGGGTCCTGCAAGGGAAGTTTAGTTCAGAAGGTTCAGACACTAGGTATCCATGGAGACATTGTAACTGGATTGGAAATTGGCTGTGTGGGAGAAAACAGAGAGTGTCAGTGGATTGTTGCTTCTCAGAATGGGGCCTGTGATTAGTGGTGTGGCTCAGGGATCCGTGTTGGGACCACTGACTGAATGCAGACTGAAGTCTGCTACAATCATCCCACTGCTGAAGAAAAATGTCATCAGCAGGCCTCAATGACTACCATCCTGTAGCACTTACTCTGGTCATCATGAAGAGCTTTGAGAGACTGGTCTTGCAACACATAAAAGCCAGCTCCCATCCATATCAGTTTGCCTACAGGGCAAATAGGTCTACAGTGGATGCCATTGCCACTGCTTCTTCACACTGCACAGACCCACCTTGAATACCAGGGGAGCGATGTGAGAATGTTTTTTTATACTCTTCAACTCTCCCTTCAACACCTTCATCCTGGACAGACTGGATACAAAACTTGCTGAATTAGGATTTTCCCGATCTGTTTGTCCCTGGATTAAGGACTTTCTAACTGTAATGGAAGATTTAAACTGTGTTTTTTTTTAACTTTTGCAGCCTTTGCAGGCTGAGAACCTGCTTGTTTTTTAGAATCAGCAGACATAATCTAATTTACACCATGAGGCCCAGGATGCATATGAATTAGTAGACACACCTAAATTCCACCATGGGGCCCAGGATGCAGTTGACATAATCTAATTTACACCATGAGGCCGGCCCAGAGATGCAGTTTTCTTTTGTTGGTCGCAGACTGTCGGGAGACCTTGAAGATATTAAATCATTTGTTCAAAGAGATAAGATCTGAAGTAAAGTGAGACTCTCCAAGAGGTGGCAACATCTCTCAGCAAGAAGAAGAACTTCGAGTCCAGCTAACGTCCCGGTCGAGGGAGGTGGAGAAGCTGGTACCGGCGCCCCAACAACCTACTACAAATGTGAAGTTGTTGCCTCACTTCGGCAGTTGGAAACAGTCCAGGCATTGATAAGTATAATTGGGAAAGGCTTGCATATTGTAGTGTGAATTCAGCTTTAGATTTCGTAATAAAAGCCTTGTATAAACTGAACTGCTCTCAGTGTGTGTGTCTATTTTCTTTCGGTAGCTCAAACACTGTGACCAATCTAAAATGATCAAAATGAGAGGTATAAGTTTACCCAAGACAATTGGCGCTGCGAGCAGGGTTGGTCTCAAGATGTTTTGCCGAAAGAAAGAGGTGAGCCCTGAGCAGTTCTTGATTCCCGGATGGACTTCCAAAGATGATGGGTATGGCATGTTGGCCAATACCCTGTCTTTGTTGGGACCACCCATTAGTTGGGATGAGAAGTTAGACCCATCAAGTGCACCTCTGGGAGAGCGGGTTGTCACTCTCCTTCAAGAAAGTAAATTTCCTGGAAAAAAGGGGATGCTGACGGACGGTTTTTGGCTGCTGGTCACAGCCTTATGTAACTCTGTTCAGCGTGAAGGGGAATTAGTTCAAAGAGAAGTAGAAATTCAGCACAAGAGAGAGCAATTAGAGGAGGAGCTAGAAGCCATGTGACAATGCTGTTCCATGATGAGCGAGATTGTTTGCACCAGTCAGGACTGAGCCAAAGAATGGGAAGATAAGCATGTCCAAACGATCTGTCGTAATATTAAACTCCAGCAGCAGCTCTGTGCGGATAAAGAAAAAGCATGGAGTAGAACCCGATCCACATCATATTCATGCCATGATAAGGAATGGCAACGATCCTAATGTAATTGATGAATTGGACGGGAATATCTGGAAAGATGACCATGGCAATAATGCAGATACTCCTCAGCATGTGCCTAACATACTGCCCTCTCCACCTGCTGTTCACGTCCACCCCATAAGGTAGCAGATTTCCCAAACAGATGGAAGGGGGATGATGTAAGGGTAGAGATTGAAGGGATAGATACCCCGATCTCCCAAGAGGACCCAGGGGAAAATACCCGAACCCTGCTTATACTCTATGGCCCACCCCCTCTACGGGATGGCCTAGGCCTCGTCCCATCCACTGGGCAAAGGACCCTGTGGGCCAAAGTGGGAGCAGAGGTCAAGAGCAGTCAATGATCCGTGACTTCTCTATAAAAGAGCTGGCTGCCATTGGAGATCGATTTAGGCAAAAGGCGGGAAAAACTCTGGCAGCCTGGCTCCTGCGTGTTTGGGAGCAAGGAGGGGGTAATGTATATTTAACCCCTGAGGAATTGTTGGGATTAGGAACATTGTCTACTGATATCAGGGTCACTGCTGAGCTGCGGGGTAGAAGAAGAGAGATGGATTACTTACTTGCCACTCTAGGGGATGCACTGCTACGAGTATACCCATCACCAGTAGATTGGGATTTACATTTGCAGAACAATTGGGGCACCCCAGAGGAGGATATAGCAGTAATTCGTCAACAGGCCCTGGCCTCTTCCTTGTATGCAGGGCATTTGAGGCTGTGGGTATATGGTGGGAGCCCTGATGAAGAGATATTCACAGCCGGAATGCACACCCAATTGGTTCATTCCGCCCAACCCACTGTACGGGGACTGGTTCTGTCCATAACTAGTCCGCTAATTGAGCACCTGTGTCTGAGGCGGTGCTCGCTTTATCTGGGTTTAGAGAATTAGAGTTGTGAAGTAAAATCCACTCATGTACAACCCAGGTTAAATCAGACAACCAGGATGAAAATAGAGAGGACCTTTTTCTATCCTTGTTAAAGTTAGGCGTACCTAAAACTAATATTGATAGGAAACGTACTGTGGTGCTTTATGCCCTTTATAAGAGGAAGGCAGGGGAACATCATCCCCAGCTGTTGAGTCCTCCTGGCCCAGCTGTGCATTCTGCTCCCACTGCTGCTCCTATCGAGTCAGCTTCTCTTGCTCCAGTTATCCGTGATGAGATACAACAAACGGTTAAAAAGGCTCTTATGGATAATAGTGGCATGTTGGCCTGGAAGCCCCCAAACCCTACTATAAGCATGAGGGTGTGGGCAGGGCCCCTGTGTCTACTCTATTGAGACACGGCGGATACACAGGGACCCGCGGCCCTACATACCGTTAACAATCCATTGGGGTGGGGGTAATGCCCGCCAATATTTGGCCTTGGTCGATACCGGTGCGGAGCACTCGGTGATTCCTGGTAACCCTGACCTCTGGACTAGACCGACATTTCGAATAGAGGGATGGGAGGAACGATCACCCTGGTGAAAGAAATAAAAGTCCGCGCCACGTTAGCCCTGGTGGCTGCCACTGACGAGTGTATCCTGCGTATTAATATGCTGGCCAGTACGGCCCTTAATACTAGCCAAGGGGGATTTGCATTTGGAATTCGGACTATTACTAAAAGACGAGTGGTGGGTCGGGCTAAGTGGGATCCTGTGATGGTGCGCCCCTCCCCCCCGAAACCAGTATGCATTCCACAATATCGCCTCCCTGGGGGGCAGGAAGAGATTACTGCCACCATCGATGCTTTGCAAGAAGAAGGGGTAGTGAGGCCCGCAACGTCGCCCATTAATAGCCCTGTTTGGCCGGTCCAGAAGCCGGACGGCTCCTGGAGAATGACAGTTGATTATCGATTTTTGAACAAACATGCCCCACCACTTGCTTCAGCAGTTCCGGACATTGTCACCCTTATTGAAAACATTGCTACTGGGAACTCAGGAACATGGTATGCTGTCATTGATCTCACTCACGCCTTCTTCAGTATTCTTATTTATAGCTGAGGACTCACAGGATCAGTTCGCCTTTACCTGGAGGGGGTGCCAGTATACCTTCACCTGTCTCCCTCAGGGTTATGTACACTCTCCTACTATTTGCCACAGCCTAATTGCCTGTGATTTGGAGACGGTGTCAGTATCGCCTTCCCTCTCAATTCACCATTATATTGATGATGTGATGATCCAAGGGGCCATGGAAGAAATGGTACAGGAAGCAGAACAAGAGGACTCCTGGTTTACTGATGGTAGCAGCTGGTGGGTGCAAGGAAAGCAGAAGTGGAAGGCGGTGGCTTCCCATCCCAGGTCAGGAACTCACTTATTGGAGAAAGGGGATGGTGGGTCCAGTCAGTATGCTGAGTTAAAGGCGGTCACTTTACCATTAGACCCCCATAATCACCCTCTTCGCTTGTTTACTGATTCCTGGGCTGTGGCTAATGGACTAGTGGTATGGATGCCTGATTGGCAAAAGAATGACTGGCTGGTACATGACTGCCCAGTATGGGGCAAACAATTGTGGCAGCTTTTGTGGGATGCTTCCCATCATCAAGAGATAACCGTATATCACGTTTACGCCCATACCAATGCGACGACGAACATGGCACAACATAATGCAGTAGCAGATCAGCTTGCCACTATCAGCCACGCCGATACCATCCCCCTGGCTTGATGGGCACACGAACAAGTGGCCATTTGGGGAAGAAGGGATCAGCTATGTGGGCCTGTATACATGCCTTACCCATCCATCAGAACAATGTCTGCATGGTCGTGCGGACTTACCCAACATGCCAGATTGTGAAGTCCCGCACCATTCCTCCTGGTCCACATGGCCGAATAAGACGGGTTGCTCGCTCAGCTCCGGTCTGGTAAATTGATTACATAGGCCCTATACCAGACTATATGGGTAAACGTTACGTCCTAGTAATGGTTGACACCTTTTCGGGCCTGGTTTTTGCTTTTCCCACCAAGACGGCTGACCAAGCTAGCACTATCCAAGGACTAAACAATTTAATTTCTCGTTATGATGTGCCAGCGGAAATTCAGTCTGATAATGGCTCGCATTTCTCCAGGAAGGCAATCTGTGATTGGGCAGCTGACAACAGTATTTTATGGGTCCACCATATTCCTTATTACCCGCAGGCTGCCGGGTTAGTTGAACGAATGAATGGCTTACTGAAGAAACAAATTCATTTGTTAACACCACTGGGGACCCTGAAGGGGTGGTGCCATGTGCTGCAGCAGGCAGTTGACAATTTGAATCATCGCCCTTGAAGGAAGGTACACCTTTCCACTAACTTCTTCACGCTTCTGAACTACAGCCTATTCCAGAGGAAAAACAGTCATTGCCCCCCATTCCCGAGCTAGAGAATGCCGGACAAAAGGTATGGGTGGCACCACCAGGTAGTGGCCCTCCTGTAAAAGGGGAAATAGTGATACCTGCCCAGGGTAACACTTGGTGGGTAGCTATTGAGGGACAGGATGGTTTAGTTTGTTTAATTACTGAACGCTTACGGCATCGTGAGTGACATACGTCAGGCTTCTCTGTTCCAGGTCCTCCGTCTTGCACTCCTGCTGATCTGGCTTAACCTCTGCTTTGATGGCAGCAATTAGATTTGTAATGTCGAGGACATTCCGAGGGAGTTGCCCGTGGGGGACATGGCCCGATGTATCCACTAATATATCTGATATTGTTAAGCATGTGTCAAAATCTGTTCATGAGCTCCAGTGTCTGGGTATTGTGGCCCACAAGGATAGTTTGAGCCTTGATTAGAATCCTTTTTCATGGTTAGCTGGTACATTTGGGGGTGGGGGGGGGGGGTGTTGGGCCATACTATTCTCCATTGGTTGCTCGCATTATTGTTTGTTTTTGTGATTATTGTAGTTTTGATTTCTCTTTTATGCTCTTTTTGTACTCAAATGCTTGTAAGGTCTCGTAAGTGACAGGCTGTGACCAAGGGGTGGAATGTAATGGAAGATTTAAACTGTGCTTTTTTACTTTTGCAGCCTTTGCAGGCTGAGAACCTGCTTGTTTTTTAGAATCAGCAGACATAATCTAATTTACATCATGAGGCCAAGGATGCATATGAATTAGCAGACACACCTATTCCACCATGGGGCCCAGGATGCAGTTGAATCCACATAATCTAATTTACACCATGAGGCCCAGGGATGCATATGAATTAGTAGACACATCTAAATTCCACGAGGCCCAGAGATGCAGTTTTCTTTTGTTGGTCGCAGACTGTCAGGAGACCTTGAAGATAATTAAATCATTTGTTCAAAGAGATAAGATCTGAAGTAAACAACTTTTGGGTAATATAAGCCATGGTCCCACTGCTGAGGTTTGAGTCTCTCCAAGAGGTGGCAACATCTCTCAGCAAGAAAAAGAACTTCAAGAGTTCAGCTAACATCCCGGTCGAGGGAGGTGGAGAAGCTGCTACCGGCGCCCCTACAACCTACTACAAGTGTGCAGTCATTACCTCGCTTCGGCAATTGGTACCAGTCCAGGTGTTGATAAGTATAATTGGGAAGGGCTTGCATATTGTAGTGTGAATTCAGCTTTAGATTTAGTAATAAAGCCTTGTATAAACTGAACTGCTCTCAGTGTGTGTGTCTATTTTCTTTCGGTAGCTCAAACACTGTGACCAATCTAAAACGATCAAAGTGAGAGGTATAAGTTTACCCAAGACACTAAAAAATTGCTTCCAGACTGTTAAAATTGTCACTCACCTCTCCTCTACCCTTATGCTCAGTACTGGCTCCCCACAAGGGTGTGTATTGAGCCCCATCCTCTATTCCCTCTCTACCCATGATTGTGCCTTCACATAATCTACAAACATCATCATCAAGTTTGAGGATGACATGACGGTGATTGGACTTATTTCAAGAGGAGACGAGACAGCCTACAGACTGAAAATGGTGTTCAGAGAACATTCTTGTCAAAATCAAAAGAATTTATAATAGACTTCAGGAGGAACAGTACAGTTCTAGAACCATTATATATCAATGGGGTCTGTGAGGTTTCTGGGTATCCATTTTGCTGAAGATCTCTCCTGGACTACCGGTACTATTGCAGTAGTTAGAAAGGCTCAACAACAACTCTATGCCCTGAGGAAAATCAAACTGTAGGAGAAACTGCTGGTGTCCTATCATCAAGAGTATGCTGGCCTACTGCATTCCAACATGGTTTGCCAGCTGCTCAGTAACAGACAAGAAGGACCTTCAGAGGGTTCTCAATATGGCCCAGAAGAATGTCGGCTGCTCACTGCCCTGTTTGGAGGAATTAATCAGCTTTCTTTGCCTTAGTAGAGCAGCCAAAATCCTGAAAGACACTTACTACCCTGGTTATCATCTGTTTGACCTGCTGCCCTCTGATAGACATTTTAGGTCCATTAAATCATGGACAAACAGACTTAAAAACAGTTTTGTACCATGCATTAACTGAATACTACCAAACACTGAATATTGTATTGCTTTATTGTGTTGTTTTTATATCTTATTTGGTTGATTGTATGTGTGCATCGTCAAGATATGTACTCAATTTCATTGAACTTGTGCAGTGACAATAAAAGATTATCTTATATGTTGTCTATATCAATGATCTGGATGATAATGTGGTAAATCGGATCAGCAGGTTTGCTGATGACACTAAAATTGAAGGTGTTGTGGAGAGCGAGGAAGATTTTCAAAGCTTGCAGAGGGATCTAGACCAATTGGAACAATGGACAAAAAATTGGCAGATAGAGTTTAATGTAGATAAGTGTGAGGTGTTGCATTTTGGAAGGGAAAACCAAGGTAGGACATACAGAGTAAATGGTAGGGGACTGAGGAGTGCAAAGGAGAAAAGAGATCTGAGAATACAGGTACATTGTTCCCTGAAGATGGTGTTACAGGTGGACAAGATTGTAAAAAAAGCCTTTAGTATCTTAGCCTTTATAAATCAATGTATAGATATAGAAGTTATGTTGAAGTTGTTTAAGACATTGGGGAAGGCCAAATTTAGAATATTGTTTGCAGTTCTGTTTGCCTCACTACAGGAAAGATATCAATAAGATAGAAAGAATGCAGAGAAGATCTAATAGGATTTTGCCAGGTCTTCAGGAGTTGAGTTACAGAGAAAGATTAAACAGGTTAGAACTTTATTACTTGGAGTGAAGAAGAATGAGGCGAGATTGGATAAAGGTTTACAAGATTATAAGAGGTAAAGACAGAATGGATGTGAAGTCGGCTTTTTCCACTTAGATAAGTACGACAGGTCATAAATTTAAGCTGAAAGGAGAAAGGCTTGGGAGAACACTAGGGGGAAATTATTTACTCAGAGAGTGGTGGAAGTGTGGAATGGGTTGCCATCTGATGTGGTGAATGTGGGCTCAATCTTGAGATTTAAGAATAGATTGGATAGATACATGGATGGAAGAGATCTCGTCTGTGCCGAAACATCATTCCACTGACCTGCACCCATTCCATAACCCTCCAGACCTCTCCCATCCATGTATCTATCCAATTTATTCTTAAAACTTAAGCATGAGCCAGCACTTACCACATCAAATGGCAGCTTGTTCAACACCCACACCACTTTCTTAGTGAAGAAGTTCCCCCTAATGTTTCCCCTAAATCTTTCCCCTTTCTCTCGAAAGCCATTTCCTCGTATTTATTTCTCCTAATCTAAGTGGAAAGATCCTATTTGCATTTACTCTGTCTATAATCTTGTAAACCTCTAAGAAATCACCCCTCATTCTTCTATACTGCAAGAAATAAAATTCTAACCTTTTTAATCTTGCCCTGTAACTCAACTCCTGAAGACCGGCAACCTTCTGGTAAATCTTCTCTGTACTCTCTCATTCTTACTGATATCCTTCCTGTAGTTTGGCAACCAGAATTGCACACAATACTCCAAATTTGGCCTCACTAATGTTTTATAAAACTCACTATAACATCCCAACTCCTGTACTCAATACTTTGATTTATGAAAGCCAAAATGCCAAAAGCTTTATTTACCACCCTATCTACCTGTGATGCTACTTTCAGAGAATTATGTATCTGTATTCCCAGATCCTATTGTTTCTCCGCACTCCTCAGTGCCTTACCATTTACTGTGTATGCCCTACCCTGGTTTGTCCTTCCAAAATGCAACACCTCACACTTATCTGCATTAAGTTCCATCTGCCATTTTCTGTTCCATTTCTCCATTTGGTCCAGATCCCTCTTCAACTTTTGAAAGCCTTCCTCACTGTCCACAACGCTCCCAATCTTAGTGTCATCAGCAAACTTGCTGATCCAATTTCCCACATTAACATCCAGATCATTAATATAGACAGCAAACAACAATGGTCCCAGCACCAGCCCCTGAGGCACATCACTAATCACAGGCCTCCATTCTGAGAAGCAATCACCCACTACCACTCTCTGTCTTCTCTCATCCCAGTTTACAACCTCTCCTATATTATTTGTTAATGCAAGGACAAGCTTTTCTTCTGGACCTGTGTTATGTGACAAGGTCACCAAGGTAGCAAGTCATCACAGAAATAACAAGATATCTCCAGATATCTGTATGAAGAGGCATTTGAAATCAAGGCGTGAAGAAGAAAATATCAAGGGAGATAATCATTAACATGCTGTTGACTGGAGATCAACTCAAACATTTTTTTTACCATCAAAGATTCAGATTTCAAATTTATTGTCAGAGTACATACATGAATCACATACAACCCTGAGATTCCTTTTTCATGCAGGCACAGCAGAATTACCACTAATTGGTAGTGCAAAAGAAAATCAATAAAGTGCAAAAGTAAGTCTTTAAATGAGTCTCTGATTGACTGTTGTTGAAGAGTTTGATGGTGGAGATATAGCAGCAGTTTCTGAACCTAGTGGTGTGAGTCTTGTGGCACCTATACCTCTTTCCTAATGCAAGCAGTGAGAACAGATCATGTGCTATGTGAAGTGGGTCTTTGATGATTGCTGCTGCCCTCCAACAGCAGCATTCCCTGTAGATGTAATCAGTAGGGGGAAGGTTTTGCCTGTGATATCCTGGGCTGTGTCCACTATATTTTGGAGGCCTTAGGCTCTGGGGTATTGATGTTTCTATACCAGATCGTGATGCATCCGGTCAGCACATTTTCCACCACACCTATGTAGAAATTTGCCAGGGTTTCTGGTGTTATACCAAACCTCCGCAAACTCCTGAGGAAGTAGAGGCACTGATGTGCTTTCTTGAGGATTTCTTTTAATCAGCCATGTCAGTGTCTTGCTGAAGAAACTTGTCCCATCAGTGTTTTCCAGATGATAACCTCTTTCTTTCAGGTCACCACAGAGTTCCTTTTTGTTTGTCTTATTTCAAGTGAAACATTAGACAGCCCATCCTCTCCTCTTGCATGAACCATAAGGGTTTTGACCAGGTTGAACTAAGCACTCACAACCTGTCTTCCAAATGGGGTTTTTCCACAAGCTTGCCAGCTTGTCCTGTTCCAGTCCCAGCTGCTGGTGCTGCTGACTGTAACACTGTAGAACTGAATTCTCTCACTCTCTCAGAGAAAAAAAACCTGTTTATCTCTCTCTGCTTGCAAAACCGCATTACCCACCACCCCCACCCACCTTAGAACAGCAAGTTCTATTTCAGAGACCCTGTGGTTCTGATGAGTTCTTTCATCTGTTGCCTTTTTGTAAACAACAATCCATTAGTGAAGACTCTTGGGCACTCTCCAAAGCTTTTGCTAAGTCTCTTGGAGCCAGACTGTCTAGCATGAGCAGAGTTCTAGCATTTTAAATAAAATCTATTTTAAAGTGTTTGTATGTGACCTCTTTTTTTGATCTTTGGCTTGGCTTTGCGGACGAAGATTTATGGAGGGGGTAAAATGTCCACGTCAGCAGCAGGCACGTTTGTGGCTGACAAGTCCGATGCGGGACAGGCAGACACGGTTGCAACGGCTGCAGGGGAAAATTGGTTGGTTGGGGTTGGGTGTTGGGTTTTTCCTCCTTTGCCTTTTGTCAGTGAGGTGGGCTCTGCGGTCTTCTTCAAAGGAGGTTGCTGCCCACCAAACTGTGAGGCGCCAAGATGCACGGTTTGAGGCGATATCAGCCCACTGGCGGTGGTCAATGTGGCAGGCACCAAGAGGTTTCTTTAGGCAGTCCTTGTACCTTTTCTTTGGTGCACCTCTGTCACGGTGGCCAGTGGAGAGCTCGCCATATAACACGATCTTGGGAAGGCGATGGTCCTCCATTCTGGAGACGTGACCCACCCAGCGCAGCTGGATCTTCAGCAGCGTGGACTCGATGCTGTCGACCTCTGCTATCTCGAGTACTTCGACGTTAGGGATGAAAGCGCTCCAATGAATGTTGAGGATGGAGCGGAGACAACGCTGGTGGAAGCGTTCTAGGAGCCGTAGGTGATGCCGGTAGAGGACCCATGATTTGGAGCCGAACAGGAGTGTGGGTATGACAACGGCTCTGTATACGCTTATCTTTGTGAGGTTTTTCAGTTGGTTGTTTTTCCAGACTCTTTTGTGTAGTCTTCCAAAGGCGCTATTTGCCTTGGCGAGTCTGTTGTCTATCTCGTTGTCGATCCTTGCATCCGATGAAATGGTGCAGCCGAGATAGGTAAACTGGTTGACCGTTTTGAGTTTTGTGTGCCCGATGGAGATGTGGGGGGGCTGGTAGTCATGGTGGGGAGCTGGCTGATGGAGGACCTCAGTTTTCTTCAGGCTGACTTCCAGGCCAAACATTTTGGCAGTTTCCGCAAAACATGACGTCAAGCGCTGAAGAGCTGGCTCTGAATGGGCAACTAAAGCGGCATCGTCTGCAAAGAGTAGTTCACGGACAAGTTTCTCTTGTGTCTTGGTGTGAGCTTGCAGGCGCCTCAGATTGAAGAGACTGCCATCTGTGCGGGTACCAAAAAACCAGCCCCAATTTATCTCCAAAAAAACATCTATAATCTGTCACATCAGGAAAGATCCTCTGAGATAGGGACTCCCAAGTACCTATATTTGCTCACCCTCTCCACTTCTGATCTCCCAATGATCACTGGATTGTAATCCTCTGGGTTTCTTTTCCTGAAGTTAACAATCACCTGCTTAGTTTTGGAGTCATTGCGTGCAAGGTTGTTGTTGGTGTGCCATTCAGCCAAGTTTTCAGTCTTCATCTTGTACGCTGACTCATCCCCATCCTTTATACAATCCACTACCATGATATCATCGGCAAATTTGTAGATGGCGTTATTGTCAAACCAAGCTACAAAGTCGAAGATGTAAAGTGAGTAGAGCAGGGCATCAGCTGATTGAGTTACAAGGAGAGACTGAATAGGCTATTATCCCAGAGCAGATGAGCCCGAAAAATATATAATATTATGAGAGGCACAGACAAGATGGACAGCTGGAGTCTGATTTCCATGATAGGGTTCTATAAAACATGGTTTAAAGTGAGAGGGAAGAGGTTTTAAAGGGGATCCAGAGGTGTAAACTTATCACACAGAGTATTTGATTCCTGGATACAGTCACAGAGAAGGTGCAAAAGTAGGAACAGCAATAACATTTAAGAGTAAAAGAATGTAATGCTGGAGAAGCTTAGAAGGTCAAACTGTGTCCTTTTTATGTCTTTCTTTTCTTCTTCTTTGGCTTGGCTTCGCGGACGAAGATTTATGGAGGGGGTAAAAAGTCCACGTCAGCTGCAGGCTCGTTTGTGGCTGACCAGTCCGATGCGGGACAGGCAGACACGATTGCAGCGGTTGCAAGGGAAAATTGGTTGGTTGGGGTTGGGTGTTGGGTTTTTCCTCCTTTGCCTTTTGTCAGTGAGGTGGGCTCTGCGGTCTTCTTCAAAGGAGGCTGCTGCCCGCCAAACTGTGAGGCGCCAAGATGCACGGTTTGAGGCGTTATCAGCCCACTGGCGGTGGTCAATGTGGCAGGCACCAAGAGATTTCTTTAGGCAGTCCTTGTACCTTTTCTTTGGTGCACCTCTGTCACGGTGGCCAGTGGAGAGCTCGCCATATAATACGATCTTGGGAAGGCGATGGTCCTCCATTCTGGAGACGTGACCCATCCAGCGCAGCTGGATCTTCAGCAGCGTGGACTCGATGCTGTCGACCTCTGCCATCTCGAGTACCTCGACGTTAGGGGTGTGAGCGCTCCAATGGATGTTGAGGATGGAGCGGAGACAACGCTGGTGGAAGCGTTCTAGGAGCCGTAGGTGGTGCCGGTAGAGGACCCATGATTCGGAGCCGAACAGGAGTGTGGGTATGACAACGGCTCTGTATACGCTTATCTTTGTGAGGTTTTTCAGTTGGTTGTTTTTCCAGACTCTTTTGTGTAGTCTTCCAAAGGCGCTATTTGCCTTGGCGAGTCTGTTGTCTATCTCATTGTCGATCCTTGCATCTGATGAAATGGTGCAGCCGAGATAGGTAAACTGGTTGACCGTTTTGAGTTTTGTGTGCCCGATGGAGATGTGGGGGGGCTGGTAGTCATGGTGGGGAGCTGGCTGATGGAGGACCTCAGTTTTCTTCAGGCTGACTTCCAGGCCAAACATTTTGGCAGTTTCCGCAAAGCAGGACGTCAAGCGCTGAAGAGCTGGCTCTGAATGGGCAACTAAAGCGGCATCATCTGCAAAGAGTAGTTCACGGACAAGTTTCTCTTGTGTCTTGGTGTGAGCTTGCAGGCGCCTCAGATTGAAGAGACTGCCATCCGTGCGGTACCGGATGTAAACAGCGTCTTCATTGTTGGGGTCTTTCATGGCTTGGTTCAGCATCATGCTGAAGAAGATTGAAAAGAGGGTTGGTGCGAGAACACAGCCTTGCTTCACGCCATTGTTAATGGAGAAGGGTTCAGAGAGCTCATTGCTGTATCTGACCCGACCTTGTTGGTTTTCGTGCAGTTGGATAATCATGTTGAGGAACTTTGGGGGACATCCGATGCGCTCTAGTATTTGCCAAAGCCCTTTCCTGCTCACGGTGTCGAAGGCTTTGGTGAGGTCAACAAAGGTGATGTAGAGTCCTTTTTATGTAGCAAGGGTAAAAAATACATAACTGACATTTTGGGCTTGAGCCCTTTATCAAGGTATAAGACAATGCCAGCAGGCTTCCAAGCAAAAAGGTGGGGGTGGGGTTGGGGGGGGTGGCAAAGGCAGGAGATGATAGGTGGAGATATTTGTGATTTACTTCCAACAATATTTTAAGGGGCACCCCGGCAGGTACTGGAAGATCCAGATAAGGAGCTGATCACCTCAGGATTGGAAGAAGCTACAGAAGGTAATGAGTGCAATTCAGAACATAAGGCATGCCTCCCTCCCTTCTGTTACTCCATCCATATCTAAACTCCATAACTGTGCTCTTTAAACAGCTGCATTAATGATTAGACATAGCCTGTTAGTGTGCTCACAGAAAACCCTTCTCACTTTCAAAGGAATTTTGTGACAAACTAAACAATGTTAAAGAATTTTACTATTTGTAATATTGTCATTATACTTTCTGTATTATCATATTGTTATAAAAGTGAGGAACTGTGTAGCGGAGTGGTCATCATCAGAGTTGACTTACTTAGAGTGGAAAGGTTTTGACTCAAGAGGCTTTAGCGAGAAGAGGCTGAGGTGTTGGTGCAGGAGTTAAAATAAGAAAGGGCCATCCTACCTGAGGAACAAAAAGGATTCAGCAGGTAGGCACAGGAAAGAGCAGGTTCTATATATAATTTTTTTTCCCTCCAGTCATAGACAGTAGGTATGACAGCCAAGGCAGAGGAATGCTCCTCTACTCATCTACTGAGAATATATGGGTGGAGCTGAGGAACGGGAAAGGTATGCACACACTCATATACCAACCAATATTCATCAAGAATTGGAGGAGCAAATCTGTAGAGAGATAGCAAGCAGTTGCAGGAAACATAAGGTGAATGTAGGAGATTTTAACTTTCCACATATTGACTGGGACTCCAATTCTGTAAAAAGGCTGGATGGCTTAGAGTTTGACAAATGTGTTCAGGAAAGTTTTCTAAATCAATGTAGAGGCACAACTAGTTAGAGTAAAATACTGGATCTCATATTATGGAATGAGACAGGACAGGTGGCAAAAATATGTCCAAGGGAAGATTTTGGGTCCAGTGATCATAATGGCATTAGTTTCAAGTTAATTATAGAGATGGATAGGTCTGGGCCACAGGTTGAGATTCTAAATTGGAGAAAGGCCAATTTTGAGGAAATGAGAAAGGATCTAGAATGCGTGGATTGGGATAGGTTGTTTTCAGGAAAGGATGTGCGAGGTAAGTGGAGGACCGTTAAAGATGAAAATTTGAGAGTTCAGAGTTTGTATGTTCCTGTCAGGATTAATGCCAATGTTAGAAGATTTAGGGAACTTTGGTTTTTGAAGGATATTGGGGATCTGGGTTGAAAGAAGAGAGAGGTGTATAACAGGTATAGGGAACATGGAGAAAATGAGGTACTTCAGGAGTATGAAAAATGCAAGAAAATCCTCAAGAAATAAATCAAGAAGGTAAAAAGAATCAGAATCAGGAATTATTGTCATGAAATTTGGTGTTTTGCAGCAGAATCATAGAGCAAACATACATATTTTGACATTACTGCAAAAAAATAAATTAAAAAATAAGAACAATAATCGTGCACAAAAAGTAAGGCAGTGTTTTTGGTTCAATTATTACTCAGGAATCTGATGGCAGTGGGGAAGAAGCTGTCCTTGTGCCGCTGAGAGCTCGTCGTTAGGCTCTTGTTCCTTTCCCTGATGGTAGCAGAGTAAAGTGGGTATAGCCTGGGTGTTGGGGTTCTTTGAGAATAGAGGCTACTTTTTTAAGACACTGCCTCATGTAGATGTCCTCAATGGAGTGGTCTGGTGCCTGTGATGTCGCAGGCTGAATTATTTATTCTTGTCCTTAGAGTTAGTGCCTCCATACCAGGTAGTGATGCAACCAGCCAAAATGCTCTCCACGGTACACCTATAGAAGTTTACAAGCCATCAATGACCTACCAAATTGCCTCAGACATCTCACAAAGTATAGCTACTGGGGAGCCTTCTTTGTGATGGCATCAACATGGAGGTTCCAGGACGGATCTTCAGCAATGTTGGCACTCAGGAATTTGAAGGTCTTGACCCTCTCCACTATTGAGCCCTCGATGATGACTGAGTCACAATCTCATGACTTCCTCCTGAATTCCACAATCAGATGTTGTGGATATCAAAGAGTTTTTCAAAGCTTGCAGAGGGATCTGGACCAACTGGTAAAATGGGCTATAAAATAGCAGATAGCGTTTAATGCAGACAAGTGTGAGGTGTTGCATTTTGGAAAGACAAACTAAGAAAGGACATACATGGTAAATGGTAGAGCAGTGAGGGGTTTGGTAGAACAGAGGGATCTGGAATACAAATGCATAATTCCCTGAAAGTGGTGCCACAGATTGATAGGGTTGTAAAGAGAGCTTTTGGCATATTGGCCTTCATAAATCAAAGTATTGAGTATAGGAGTTGGGAAGTTATGTTAAGTTTGTATAAGACATTGGTGAGGCCAAATTTGGAGTATTGTGTGCAGTTTTGATCACCTAACTACAGGAAAAATATCATTAAGATGGAAAGAGTGCAGAGAAGATTTACTAGGATGTTGCCCAGACTTCAGGAATTGAGTTACAGAGAAAGTTTAAATAGGTTAGGACTTTGTTCACTGGAGCATAGAAGAATGAGGGGAGATTTGATAAAAGTACTGCATTTAAATGTATGAGGGGGACGGAATAAATGTAGTTAGGCTTTTTTCCACTGATTGTAGGCGATACACAAATCAGGGGACATGGGTTAAGGGTAAAAGGAGAAAGGTTTAGGGGGAACATGAGGGGCAACATCTTCACACAGAGAGTGGAGGGGGTGTGAAATGAACTTCCAGTTGAAGTGGTAAATGCAGACTCAATTTTAATATTTAAGAAGAATTTGGACTGCTACATGGATGGGAGAGATATGGAGGGCTATGGACCAGGTGCAGGTCAGTGAGTGTAGGGGAAAAAATGTTTCAGCACAGACTAAGGGGGCTGTGCTGGCCTGTTTCCATGTTGTAATTGTTCTAAAAAATAACCCAGAAACTCATAAAGGTAACGATATGAAAATTATGACACTGAGATCTTGGGTCACAATCTACAATATTGTAAATTGTAGGAGATTTTCAACTCATCTAAGATAAGAGATAGTGTTTTAATTTTGTAAAAATTAAAACTTTACTTTCAAAATAATTTTCAGAACAGGACTTACAAACTTTCTTATTTAACGAGTAATTAACAACATGAAACTGATAAAAGACATTAGTCATAAATGTTGACAAGGTGATAGAATATTTATTAATGGAAAGTGTAGGTAGTGCAAATTTTTTAATCATATAATATATAATATCAACAGCAATCCGGCAATATTGGTTATGAAGGAGTGAAGATATATTTCCAATGAGATTGTGGGTATTATTTCTGGTTTTTAAGAATAATTTCTGAAGTTAATCATAGCAGTAATGCACAATAATGGTTTTTGTAACCTTATAGCACAGAATAGTGAACAGCCCTGGGTCACAATTATAAAGTTGCACCATTATGTAATATTTAGGAATGTTCTGTTGCAAGGATTTAATTGAAGTTCACGATCAAAGTATTCCAATTATCTTTTCAATGTCAGCTTTAGTATACAAATAAAATCTAAGCTGGGCAGCTTCAAAGACATTGTAAAAAATATCTGAAATGTCAACAACTTCATTCCTCCAACAAATGCTCTTGGATCAGCAGATCATTCCCAGTAGTTTGGTTTTCTTTTTCTCTAGATTCCAGCATCTGCTGATTTATACAGACGAGTCCAACCTCTCTCACTTGAGGGGTGCGCATGAATCCATGCCTGTTATAAAATCAATCTGCTGCTAAATATATTGATGCTTCTTTCACTGTAGAAGTACGAGCAGCTCTTCCTATGACATTAATGACAGGATGTTTTCAGAACTGTTGTCCACTGTGTCCATCAAGGCCAGAAATTATTATTCTGAGTTTCTTAGTCTGTAATTTTGGGATCAAATTCAGCAGTCTTTCTTTATTCTGGGAAAATGTGAGATGAGTGACCATTAATTTATGTATTTTTAATTTCCTATTTCTCCTCCACTATTTTATATAACTAGAATATAAGATATATAGGTCAAAGTCATAAGCTACAGAAAACCTGAAATCCAGGAATTGCTGAATTGAAATCAGACCCTTAAAATTTTATAGGAAATTTACAACACTGGAAATGAGAAATATTTACAAGAAAATGTTCAGAGTATTAGAAACATTTTTAAAGATAGGCAATAATGGAGAGGGCATTCAGGATAGATCATCCACCAGGGCAGATTGCAGACTAGATAAGTCATGCAATTTGTGAGTGGAGCAAATAAAGAAATTAAATCAAACAGACTGATTCCCTTGAAGTGTAGGACCTTCCTGGAAGCGTGACTGCTGTGTTCATCAAGTACATGTGAGGAATGTACATTTTCATAGGTAACACAGCATGAAAAATATGTCAGAATATGTTCAATTCTAATACATTGAGAGAGAAGAGAAAAAGGGGCAATCCCATGGCATGTTTATTAAAACTGTGATGAGAAAAGCAGTTAAGAAATAGGTATTGGAATCCATTCTACCTGAGGAATTGCAATCAAGATTAGGTAAGATCTGGAATTGGTAGAGACAAAGGACTATTGGGAGGTGGGTGTGATTGGGAAGAAATTTACCCCATGTTGTAAACATGAAAGCCACTAAGCAGAAATTGTCTGTAGCTCTGCTTCAAACATTCATTTTTATTATGTTTGAATTTCAAAATATACAAGAGAACTAAATTGTATATTTAATGGACACAGTGGACAACAGTTCTGAAAACATCCTGTCGTTAATGTCATAGGAAGAGCTGCTCGTACTTCTACAGTGAAAGAAGCATCAATATATTTAGCAGCAGATTGATTTTATAACAGGCATAGATTCATGCGCACCCCTCAAGTGAGAGAGGTTGGACTCGTCTGTATAAATCAGCAGATGCTGGAATCTAGAGCAAAAGAAAACCAAACTACTGGGAATGATCTGCTGATCCAAGAGCATTTGTTGGAGGAATGAAGTTGTTGACATTTCAGATCTTTCTACAATGTCTTTGAAGCTGCCCAGCTTAGATTTTATTTGTGTACTACGGCTGCCATTGAAAAAATAATTGGAATATTTTGATCGTGAACTGCAATTAAATCCTTCCAATAGAACATTTCTATATATTACATAATGGTGCAACTTTATAATTGTGACCCAGGGCTGTTCACTATTCTGTGCTATAAGGTTACAAAAACAATTATTGTGCAATTGTACAATAATTGCTATTGTAATTAACTTCAGAAATTATTCTTAAATACCTGAAGCAATCTTAAGTGCAACTTGAGAGGTCAAAGGTTACCAGCCCTTAATGTTTTCTTTAAAACTGAACTCTCCTTCGTGGCCAAAAGGTTACATCAGGTGAACTCATCTGACTCTATTAGCCTTTCACACAATTGTCAGTAAAAATGAAAAAGCATACCAATAGCCAGAGCACAAAGGAATAAAGATATCGAAAAAGGGGTGCACACCATGTTACAAAAGACCACAAAGCAGATTTAAACCTGTGGTGAAACTACCGTTGTACATATTTGTCGTATGTAAATAACATGACCTTTCCTGCTCTCATTGGCTGGCTCGTGACTCCTCCTCTTTCTTCCCCATAAAGGCTGTCATGCCACAAGCCTGCCCCTAGTTTGAGTCTGGGTCAGTGTGAGCGACCAACACAGGGATGCTTTCATCTCTTGCAAGTAAAAGCCTTCATTTTCGACAACTTTCTGTCTTTGTGTAATTGATCGTGCAATTTTTTTCAGAACATGAAGTTGGATTGCCTGGAAATCAACCCAAGAGAACCCAAGGCAGCAGACAAGTTTGCACTAAGGCGCTGCTGTTTTGAAATGTTCCTCGCAGGACGACGAGGACAAGCTCCATCTGCTGTACTCGTACATCAGGCACCGGGTCTACTGGATGGTTCGGAACTGCCAGACATACGGAGCTGCAATGGATATTCTGAAGGATCAGTATAAAGGTGAATGAGGATCTATGTGCGGCATGTACTCCACTCACGTAGGCAGCAACTGGAGGAAACCTTCAACAACTTCATCAGGGCTCTACAGGAGCTCACAAGGGACTGCAACTGCCAGGCTGTGAGTGCAGAACAGCACACACAGCTGCTGATCAGAGACACCTGCATAACAGGCATCCACTCCGACTGTGAGGCAGAGGCTACTCAAACAGAAACAACTGAGCCTATCTCAAACCATCAAACTGGCAAACACTCTAGAGGTAGCCATCAACAATGCTGAATCGTGAGGAACACGGGGGCCACCATCTTGGGAGAGGGGATTACAATTCTTCTCCCTTCCAGAGCTGCCTACCGCTGCCCAACGTGCTACTTCTGCGGGCAGGCTAAGCACCTGAGGAAATGCTGCCCTGCCAAGGACACCACCTGCTCCAACTGCAGGAAAAAGGGACACTTCGCGAAAGTGTGTGTCCAGATTAATTCCGATTTCCAGTAGTGCTGTGTGCGAGCGGGTGTAGCCACCTTTGATGATGTCACTTCTGCTGTCACTTCCATGGACCTGGGACAGCCGTGCTTGCACACCATGGAGACCACCATCTGTGATGACATCACTTCTGCCTTCTTCCCTTTCTCTTTTAGTGAACTACAATGGGGCCACATGCGCGCTATGGGGGCCGCCATCTTGGGCATCACCTTACCGGACCGCCAGCAGCCAATACAACTCCTCCGATGATGAACAGACGCTGGCATTGGTAACCCTGGATCACAACAGACCCCATCAACCCTCCAAGATATTCAGGTAAATGGCCCCTCCACCACTTGCCTTTTTGACAGTGGAAGCACCGAAAGTTTCATTCACCCAGACACTGTATAGCACTACTCCCTTGGGGTGAAGCCCACCAGCCACTGTATCTCCACGGCATCCAAATCCCACTCAGCAAAGTTTTGTGGCAGTTTCACAGTAACACTGACTGTCCAGGGCATAGTATAGCATGACTTTAAACTCCTCATACTGCCACAACTCTGTGTACACATCCTAATGGGATTAGACTTCCAGTGTAACATGAAGAGCATCACCATGGAGTACGACGAGCGCCATAGTCTGCAATGACCAGTTTTTAAATCACCCACCACCACCAACCGCCCCCCCTCCCCAAACAGGTGGCCAACCATCAGCCCCAAATCTAATCACTGCATCAGACATGCAGTCTCTCCATACTCTGGATCTCCTCTTTCCACCCATGTTCGCCAATCTCACCCCTGACTGCAAGCCCATTGCCACTAAAAGCCAGCATTTATTAAGTCAGAGGTAAAACGACTTCTCACTGAAAGGGTGATAGAACGGACTACGAGCCCCTGGAGAGTCCAAGTAGTGGTGGTGAAGAGTGGGGAGAAACACCGGATGGTCATTAATTACTCCCAGACCATCAATAGGTCATCAAATGGATGGATACCCCCTGCCCTGCATTGCCGACATGGTGAACCAGATTGCACAATACAAGGTGTTCTCCCTCATAGACCTTAAGTCCGCATATCACCAGCTCCCAATTCACCCTGAAAAACTCTAGTATACCATCTTCGAGGCTGATGGCCAGCTTTACCATTTCTTGAGGGTCCCTTTTAGAGTCACGATTAACGTTTCAATCTTTCAGAGGGAAATGGATCAGAAGGTAGACGAACATGGGCTGCAGGCCATTTTCCCATGCCTTAACAAAATGTCACCATCTGCGGCAACGATCAGCAGGACCATGATAGGAACATGCAGAAATTCCTCCACACCACAAAACACCTCAATTTGATGTACAACACAGAGAAATGTGTCTTCAGCGCACGTCGCCATGCTATATAGGCTGCGCTGTGGAGAATGGAGTCATCAGCCCTGACCCTGACTTCATGCACCCCCTGTTGGAACTCCCACTCCCCCACTGCCTCCAGGCCTTGAAAAGGTGCCTGGAGTTTTTCTCTTATGCTCAGTGGGTCCCCAGCTATGCAGAGAAGGCCTGATCCCTCATCGGGGCCACTATTTTACCCCTGTCAGCAGAAGCCCGTGAGGCATTCGACCGGATCAAAATCAACATTGCAAAGGCCATGATGAACACAGTGGACAAATTCATCCCATTCCAGGTGGAGAGCGATGCGTCGGACTTTTCCCTGGCCACCACGCTTAACCAGGAGGGCAGGCCTGTAGTGTTTTTTTCACGCAGCATCTAGGCCCTCGAGATCCAGCACTCCTCCATTCGAGAAAGAGGGCCAGGCTATTGTTGAAGTGGTGTGGCACTGGAGACATTATCTCGCTGGAAAGCATTTAATCCTGCCGACTGACTGACATATAGAAAGCACAGAGGTCAAGATTGAACTCAGGTCACTAGAGCCTCTGAAACACTATTTAGTCTGACATTATTCATAATAATAACCCATCCTTGAGGTGCTCTGTCCCAGAGCTGTTATTTCCTGAGGTTTCTTGAATGAGTGTCAAAGAAGAATGCCAAAAGAGGGATAGAAGGCAACAATAGAGAAAATATGGATTGGGGAGGGAAAAGAGATTTGTGTAATTCCTTGAAAGCTAGCAGATCAACTGTTAGCACGGGCAAGAAGGAGAAGGAGTCACGTGAATGCAATGCTTTTATCAACAAAGAGGATGTCTTAAATGATACAGTACGATGAATTCAACAGGTAGAAAACTACTGTACACTTTGAGATGGCTTGAAAAAAATTTTGATGAAGGGCTCAGCCCAAAAAGTCAGTTATGCATCTTTACCTTTTCCAGTTTGACCTGCTGAGTTTCTCCAGAATTTTGTGTTTTTACTTGAAGAAAAAGCATATCATTTTTATCTGCTGCTGTTCTAACACTGTATCTTTGTTGGAAATATGGTGGAAAGGTTGTCATTGTGTAAAACACAATAAATGAGATGAAATACCAACCTCAAAGCAAGAATCTTACTGCCTCCATATTTATTGCTCCCTTTATTTCCATTTTTACCTCCCTGAATATAAAAGGAATTGTAGGAAGCCTCACAAGTTGGTGCACAAACTAATAGTCTGCTGCTCTGCCAATCCAAAGGCTTGAAAACTGTTTATATTTTTTGACAATGAAGAAGTATATTTTTCAATGGTTTCTTGAGTTTTAGCCACATTTTTAAAAACAACTCAATTGATCTTTAGCAACAGAAATAGTTAAAGCCAATTGACGGTAACTGGTTCCTGGAATCAAACTGAAGTAGGTGATGCAACACTGAATTAACAGCCAGGCCTAAAATACATAAAATGAATTGTAAATGTACAGTAAACCTTTCAATAAAACACCATTAAAAAAAATCCATAATTTTAATTTTACTATTTGACTGCATGTACTCTTTTAAACTTCTATAATTTATTTAAACAATATTTAATCGATGGTGCTTAGAGGGCTTATTTTGTTGGTTGGAATCAAAGACTTTAATTCTTAAATAAGGTTGTCTGTTGTAATTCCTAAATAAGGTTGTCTATTGTATTAACAGGGAAGCAAAAAAAAAACCTGAAATTAAAGTCTCACTTGCTAAGGAGATAGACATATTGAGGAACTGTTAAAGTACTTTCAGCATTTGTGGTTCAAATCTTTAGGCCATTTCATGTCGGGCCTCCGCCTTGAGACCGGCTAGGGAGCGGATGGAAAATTGGGAACTTACCTTTCAGACAGAAGCCCTAAAAATCTGCTCCAACATCCCATTCATATCCAGAGGTGCTTCATAGTGTCCTCTGGATCCGACAGAGATGGGGCGACTGGTGCCGTAGCACCACCCATCATAAATATGCAGCAGAACAATGGCCGTCTTTCCTACCCATAATCCCCCACGCAGCTGAAATTACTCTATGGTTCCCAGAACAGTTCCAGCTGCATGAGGGATTATAGGTAGGCCAAAGCGGCAAGGTGTGGCTGTCCCAGCCGGCACTGGCCGCTCCCTGATGGCCTCCACTGCCCCACTGACTCCCGCTGCCCCAATGGTTCCTGCTGCCCCGACAGTCCTCTCTGACAGTCCCCCCTGCCCCGATGGTCCTCGCTGACAGCTCCCACTGCCCCAACAATCCCTGCTGCCCCGATGGTCCCTGCTGCCCTTCTGGCCCCTGATGCTCCGTATGCCCCGAGGGCAGAGGGATGAGTGGGGAGATGGATCGCGGGCTGACGGCATCATCAGCCCACCCCTAAACCACCACTTAGCGCGGCTGTACATTCAGATCGATCGGCAGAGGGCTGCACTGTGGAGATGATCCCTGTCGGAGAGGGGTTGGAAGATGTGGCTCGGAGACCGTCTCCACACATTCAGAGAGGTAGGTGATCATGCATTTTGGTGGAGTTTCTCCGCCTTTACATCTCAACTTTTGGGCTACCTGAAATGGCCCTAATGACTTCAGAGCTTTACTTTTGGAAAAGACCAAAGTGAGACGTGCTTGGGTAATTTACTAACGTAAAATGTGTCAACTTCCCAATGATCAAAATATTTATTTTATGTTAAAGATTGGAGTAAATTTACAGGGCAGTTGGAAATGTATAATAAATGTGTTATTTTTACATTTCTCCATTTGCTTTAGCATTTATAGCTTTACTTACCTGCAACGTTAAGTAACAAGGATTAAAGTGCTAAAATTAGAATGCATATTTTGCTTAATTTGAGCAAAATAGAGATGCTGAATGGTATAGTTTGATCATAAAACTGCTTAATGAACATCCTCACACCTTGCTATGATAAACGTCTATGCTTTCGGACCATGGAAAGGATGTGATGTCTAATTTTCCATTATCAACAGCTGCACAGTCATATAACTTGTGATACTTGTTCTGATGCACAGAAATAAATTCATGTGTCCCATGAGTCAGGGAAGCTGAAAAACAAAACCCATCTGGGATTACTCGAGATGATCATATTGCAAGATATCAGATGCAAAACCAAAATGCTATAAGTCGCTAAGCAAAAAGCAGTGCTTCTAATCTGTGCACAGCACACAATCATTTGTAGATGGACGGAAGAGCTATTTAGCATTGCACATTAAAATTCTGTGAATACCAAAGCAGAAATAAAGCTTCGAAGCAGTCCTGGTTGACATGTAATATAATCAGCAGCGTAGGTAGTGAGAAATTTCTCCTTCCTCCAGAGGTATCTAAAACAGAGAGTTGAGGTTCAAAATAAGGGGTTTAGAGGGGATCTGAGGAAAAACTCTTATCAGCCAGGGAATGGCTGGAATCTGGAACACTGCCTGAGGATATGCTGCAGGTAGACATCTAAAAAAATATCTCGACAAATAGTTGAATTGCCAAGATGCTTGCAATGGATGAAATGCTTAAAAATGAGATCAGTAGAAAAGGGTATTCAATTGTCAGCATCGGGGGAGATTCTTCTCGCCTATTTGACCTTACAACTCCATGATTCTAAATTCAGCTCCTGCTTGACCTTGTTTTTTTTAGGCATAGGAAAACAAAACAAGAATAAACAATTTACTCTGGTTTATTATTTTGAGATATTACTGGAGAGCAGCAATTTGTAGTGTGGGTGTCAGAGGACAGGAACATATTTGGAAGACTCTCAGTAAACCATTATCTCAAGAAGGCTGGAATTTAAAATTTTGTTATTAATACACTCATTAAACTCCATTTGTAGAGTTTGCGCCCAATTCTTGTGACACAATGTATAATTGGACAAGCAAGAGGATAGAGCATAAAGTCACTGTTGTTATACAGACTCACAGAAATGAATTATGAAGATGGAATGCATGGATTAAGCTTGTATTACCATGCTAAAAGAAGATTAATGGAATAATCGAACAAGAATTTTTTAACTAATTAAGATATCGTTAGGATAGATGGTGAGAAATAGTTTTCTAGATGGAGGAATTCAGAACAATGAAACATAACTTTAAAATTAGAGCCAGGTCATTTGGAAGGGATCTCTGAAAAAAAAGTAGTGCTGTCAAGTTGACCACAGACTCTTAATCTTTACATTTCCTTTCCCCTAATCACCAAGGCTCTCCTGCTGCATTGAAGTTGAAGGAGAACTTCATCACAGCTACTTTCTTCACTGAGAATGGCTTTAGAAATATGGGATTGGTCTATGGTATGTGTCTGGACCTTCATTGCCTGTGGGAGGGAGGGAGTTATCATAGGCCGAAGGCCACCCCACCCCCCCCCCCCCCCCACCATACCAATCAAAATGTCCCACCCATGGACTAAACCACCTTCCAATTGGTAATGCTCCTCACCTTCAATCGCATGGCTCAATAGCTGAATACCCAGCCCAGGAGTATAAACACTCAGCACATAGGTTGACCTGTTCCTTTTCCTCTCTTCCCCTTGCTTTACAATGATCCTGAGCTCAGCTTCAGGGTGCAGAATTTCCTGTAGGGCAATGCTGAGCAACAATTGTAAAGTGTGCATGTGTATGGAGAGGATTCAATTGTGGTGTGCACCTGGGGAATCATCTTGATTCCCCATTTTAACTGTATATGGATTTAATTTCTTTAACTCATGTGCCCTGTCTGAACATTGGGTGGGGGAAGGGGGAAGGGGGCAGGTACTGTTTGTTTTAACCCTCAGTAGTCTAAATGCCTCCTCTTGTTATTTATATGTTAGATTAGACATTGGTGAAGCCAAATTTGGAATATTCTGTGTAGTTCTGGTCACTTAACAACAGGAAGGATATCAATAAGATTGAAAGAGTGCAGAGAAGATTTACTAGGATGTTGCCGGGTCTTCAGGAGTTGAGTTACAGGAAAAGATTAAGCAGGTTAGGACTTGATTCTTTGGATCATAGAAAAATGAGGGGAGAGTTGATAGAGGGATACAAAATTATGAGGCCTATAGACAGAGTAACTGTGAATAGTTTATTTCCACTTAAATTAAGAGAGATAAATACAAGAGGGCATGCCTTTAGGATTGAAGGGGAAAAATTTAGAGGGAACATTAGGGGGAACTTCTTCACTCAGAGAGTGGTGGGAGTGTAGAACGAACTGCCATCTGATGTGGTAAATGCGGGCTCACTCTTAAGTTTTAAGAATAAATTGGATAATTATATGGATGGGAGAGGTCTGGAGGGTTATGGACTGGGTGCAGGTCAATGGAACTTGAGGAATAATATTTCAGCACAGACTAGAAGGGCCAAAGGGCCTATTTTCTGTGATTTAGTGTTCTATGGTTCTAAATATCTTGCACACTAGTGAAATCGGTTTGCAGGTGGGCATTCTGTCTCCGGTTTTGGGTTTACTCCCAGTTGTAAATATATCTTATATATGTTGAGTGTAAGTTTCAGTTTATGAGTTGCAGATGATTTGGTGCTGAGCTCACAGAGTGTGCACATATAAATATGTCTCTAAGCTGCATGTCTGAATGACCTTTGTTCTGAGGTGCAATTGTAGAATTATAGGGCAGCACGGTTGGCGTAGCAGTTAGCGCAACACCTTTACAGTGCCAGTGAATGTGACTAATGTTTGAATCCAGCGTTGTCTGTAAGGAGTATGTATGTTATCCCCAAGTCTAGGTGGGTTTTCTCTGGGGTTTTCTCCCACTGTTCAAAACATGCCGGGGGTTAATTGGGTGTAAATTGGGCAGTACAGACTCGTGGGCCGAAATGGCCTGTTACAATGCTCTATTTCTAAATTTAATTTTTTTTAAATTAAATTTAACAGTTTGCCATTAGTTATAAAGGTTAACTTTACTCCCATGAGATGTTTTTGGGAGGTGAGAAATAAAATTATGATAAGACACATTGGGAAAAGAGCTGAAGCCGTGTCAAATAATGGCCAAGTGAAGGCAACTGCGCACCTGGGACTTAGTGAATAACAGGTTTAAAGGCTATTTATTTAATTAACAAGATAAAAAGGACTTGGAAATAAAGGAGAGTAAATCGCAATCCAGTCAAGACAATAAAGAAAGATTAGACTCGAGAGAAAGAGAGAGAAAATAGTGGCAGAAGAAAAACTCAGAAACTTAAAATTTAACATGTTTTAAATCTCTTACAACAATCTAGTGTATACAAGAAATAGACCCAAGTGTTTAGATGTTCCCTTACTGGATCAAGGTACTTGGACTGATACATTTCATCCCTCATTTCCCCCAATGTGTTTTGTGAGCCATTAACATTCAAGTTCAGCAAATTCTTGAATCATAGGAGAGATCCAAGAGGCAAATACTGTTTGTGCAAATTAAACTAAGAAGTACTAGAAATCCTTTCTGGCTCTGCATGTTAAAAATGATACCTGACATTATCATGCTGTGGACTGGAATTTCTCATGCACACAAATAAACATGCTTGATAAACAAGGAACTGGATTGTTGTGACCAATTTGGAGGAATGCCCTTCCACTGAAAAATATATTTGTATATTTACATTTTACTGAAAGTTAGCTATAATTTTTTGTAATGGAGAGTATGTCACCTCAGATCTTGACTGTTTCAGAGGGTTTGTATAGATTGTTAATGATTCAAAATGTTATCTTGTGCAACCGGCATCCAACAGCTTGCATCAGCTACATTGGTAAGTTGTTTGGGGGTAGGAGTCTTCACCAAGAGTTGTATCGTGGGTTGAGGCTACACATCAGGTTCTCATTGAGGACACTTTGTGAAGAGTGTGGGAACTTGAGCAGGGATTGGGGCTGTGGACCAGGTGATAATTGGATGGTTAATTGGAAGGAGGCTGGGACTCGGCCTTGGTGAAATTGTATGATTAGGAGCATTTTGTTGGAGTATTGGTGATGGGAAGAGTTGCTCAAAGGATAGAGGGTAGGGATTCACCTTGTGGGGTGGAGTTAAGCAACAATGGTTCTTGGAGGATCAAGGTTTCAGAATCAAGACTAGCGATTCATGGGCCATGGGACAATAGAGGACAATAGAGGATTGATCGGGGAGCTATGAGGTGGGGTTAGTATTTATAAAATATAAAGGTGAGCAGGGTTTATTATTTACAGGGGTTTAATCCCAGGACTATGTTAATAAATATCACTATCTTGAGAGTGTCCAATTTAGCTTGATCCCAGGTCCTAAGGATTCAAAGTGGGTATCTTGTGCATCCAGCATCCAACAGCTGGCACCAGCTACATTAGGAAGTGATGGACAAATCTCCAATGTGATGCAGAGTGACTTGGAGAAGTTCAGTATCACAGTTCACAATAATGTTACACGAAATAGCATTATATTATTGAATTTCATTGAAATTATGGCAGCACTGCTCGAATCACTGTAGCGGCAGTGCTGCCACTGTTGTGGGTCCGCAGGGAGCAAAGGAGCAGAGATGCAGCACTCCTATGTGATCCAACAAACTAGTTGACTGTCATCAGCTCCGCACGGGTTTTGAATGGCCTGTTGAGGGAGCCAATGGTGGTTTTATTTGAAATCCCGCAACCATGGGTCTGAACCCAAGATGGCGGCACCTGTTAACTGGCAGCAGCAGCCACGAGGGGCTGCAGACTCCGGGGAAGCGGAGGACTGGAGCAGGGCACCAGAGGACGGGAAGATCATCCCCTGTCTGAGAAGGAGAAGCAGAGGAGATGACCTGCGGGACGGTGACCACAGTGGCAGACTAGTGAGTGGGCTCAGCAGCTGAGGCACCAGTACATGTGGCGGGCTGATGGAGACTCGAGGTGAGGAATCCACAGAAGCTCTTGGCTGCTGGAGACTGCTGCTGGGAGACTTGTCCCTATGGGTTGTTGGAGACTTGACTCGAATTGGCTGGATGGGTACTAAGTAGCAGAACTGGGATGCAAGGAAGTGCTGAGGGGGCTGGAGGATTTCTGACCATGTCGGGCGTTCAGATCTGGAGCTTAGGTTGCCAATGGTTCGGACTGGATTCTGTGTGACTGCAGGGACTCAGATTCACTGGAGGTGTATCTACAGACAATCAATGACTCTGGTGGGGGGCGGGGGGGTGGGGGGGATCTCCAATTTGCTTCTCTCTCTCTGACTGTAAGTATGTCTGTAAGATGCACTTAGGCAATTCCTGCCGGTGGTGAATCTGTCGGCCTTGCAACAGGCAAAAGGATATTTCATGTGATATGACACTTTTATTGCTATGATAATAAATTGAATCTTGAATTTCTAGTCCCTTCGCTGTTCCAGCAAAACCACCCCATGAGAGCAATGATCCGCAATGCTTCTCACTGAAATACAAAGAAACAAAGGAGAAGGAAATGAAAAGAATTGACTCAGTGGAATTTCTTGTTTATTTTTATTGAATGACAACATTGTTTGACTGGTTTAATGTATCTTAGATTTTGTACTTTAAATGGATGGGGGGGAGGTAGGGAGGGTGGGATGGGAGGAGGGAGGGGGGGAGAAAATGACACTATATATTTGAAAAGGAAAATGTATGTATCATGGTCAATGTGGTTTATGGTGTGAAAAATAAAAAAAATAAAAAAATAAAGTAGGATTTTGTATTATCTGTGGAAGTCAATGGAACTTAATTTCAGGATAAGGACTGTAAAAAACATAGTACATCTGGTCTATGTTCAGAGAGAATCTTTAATTATCATTGCAGTACTTCAATCAATATCCATAACATTAACATTGCCCTTTATATTTATGAATAATGCCTACAAATGGAAATTCTGATGATTATCAAAGTTTATCTTCAAACAGAAGCATCACACCAAAATAGGAGAGATATATACGGTTAGCGTGGGGGAGGGAGGATGGGGCCACAGTTAGCATAGCGGTTAGTGTAATGCTATTACAGTGCCAGCGACCTGGTTTAGAATCTGGCACTGTCAGGAGTTGCACGATCTCCCCGTGGCTGCGTGGATTTCCTCCAGGGGCTCTGGTTTCCTCCCACCCTTCATAACATACCAGGATTGTAAGTCCATCAGGGGTAACTGGGCGGCACGGGCTCATGTGCCGGAAGGGCCTGTTATCATGCTGTATGTCTAAAACATAATGCAGAATATTTGGCATACTTTACCTGTGAAAATCAGCAGAAAATGTATCAGGGTTACAAAATGCTGATATGGAATTAAATATAATAAAAAGTTAACTCTATTACCCAAAAATGTGATTACTAGGTAGGAAATCACAGAAATAAATTGTACATTGTTTTATGAAAGCGGCAATGTTGTCAACTAAGATTATAAGGCATTTTGCATGCTGTACATTTTTTTTCCCCTTTTACGTTATTACAAAATCACTGCAGGCAGCCATCAACAGCTTTCTGGTTTACTAGCTGAGCAGGTTTGCCTAATTATGCCACACACTGACAAACAGCATGATAGAAAGGGCAAATACACCAACAACCAAAGCTTAAATGACCTAGCACTACCTCCTGCTCGGGTGGTGCTTCCACAGATAAGTGGAGTACATTTCAAGTCACTTCAATGAATATACTTGCACCCTACCAGTCATTTCAAAGGATTTTTGCTTTATATGTATATGAATGCCTTCTCTGGGCCAGAATCCAACTAAGCTGCCTCTTCACTATTGGAAAGGGAATTTAAAGTAAAAATAACAAAAACAATGGTAATTATAGTGCTCAAAGGATTATTGCATTTCTGCCTATCAAATTTAAACTTCTAAGAAACCCGCATTAAAACACAATGATGTTGATAATCCAAACATACAATGAAAACAACCCAATACTGTCTTATGAAGATGCCTGGCTGTTCCAGAATACAATTTTCTTATAAAAATTGTTTTGCGTACCTTGCACATAAGAAAAACTATTAGTTGAAAAAGGGCCAGAGAGTGCAATTTTTTTCTCCTAACTTTTTTGATATGGAGTCTCATTAGTTTAACAGAACTTTATTTTATGCAGTTACTAAGTTCCAGATTTGCTGAAGCTTAACGTCATATGTGCAATTACTTCTGTTAAAATCTCTGGGTAAATAGGGCAAAATTGAATCTGATATTTTTTTTTCTTTTCTTTGGCTTGGCTTCGCGGACGAAGATTTATGGAGGGGCAATGTCGACGTCAGCTGCAGGCTCGTTGGTGGCTGACAAGTCCGATGCGGGACAGGCAGACACGGTTGCAGCGGTTGCAGGGGAAAATTGGTGGGTTGGGGTTGGGTGTTGGGTTTCTCCTTCTTTGTCTTTTGTCAGTGAGGTGGGCTCTGCGGTCTTCTTCCAAGGAGGTTGCTGCCCGCCGAACTGTGAGGCGCCAAGATGCACGGTTGGAGGCGAGATCAGCCCACTGGCGGTGGTCAATGGGGCAGGCACCAAGAGCTTTCTTTAGGCAGACCTTGTACCTCTTCTTTGGTGCACCTCTGTCTCGGTGGCCAGTGGAGAGGTCGCCATATGACACGATCTTGGGAAGGCGATGGTCCTCCATTCTGGAGACGTGACCTACCCAGCGCAGTTGGATCTTCAGCAGCGTTGACTCGATGCTGTCGGCCTCTGCCATCTTCGATGTTGGAGATGAAGTCGCTCCAATGAACGTTGAGGATGGACCATGACAATGACTTGCATTTTGCTGTTAATCGGCATGCAATAATAAATCTATGCGGAAGGGCAGGTCCTAGAAGCAGGTAAATCACATGCTTTATTTACTGCTGATGATGTATTTTTGGAGACCAGACTTTGGCCTAACATGGGAAACGTACCAGCCAATTTACACCCAGCAAGAATCCATGAACAACAACGGCCAGAAAACTTGTTTTAATAATGATTGAGAAATAACCATTAGGCAGGATTCCAAAGCAAAGACCCTGTTTTACTACAGGGGAAAAGAATTTTCACTTGAGAGATCAGATGTCTCCAGTCAATGTGTCATTTTCTGGGCAGTATATCCAACAAAGCTGCGCTCCATTCTACGTTAGATTGCCAGCTTCAGTTTTGTGTTCAAGGATCTGGAGTGTGCTTTGAGAATGGTTTCTGAACACTCTCCAAGAATTTTGATGTTTTGGCTTTGAATGTCCAAAGGAAATGTCATGAGTAGAAGTAGATGAAGATACAACAGAAGAGGTTGAGTCTTTTAGATGGACTGTATGTATATGAAGGGTGCAGGAATATCGAAAAGTGCAAACAGCATAGTTTAAGTCTAATTTAGGCATAGTGTTTGGCACAAACATGGCTGAAGAGTCTGTTTCTGTGCAGTTCTATCTTCAATAGCTAATTTTAATTCTTTGCACAAAATGACTCCACAACACTTTGTGATATATGTCTGTCAAACTGGTCCAATCATAACACAAATAATAATTGCATATAAGGCCATAACATTTTAATAAGTCCAGTCTATTCATCATTTATGTCTGAAGCTCTCATTCATTCTTATTCTGTTCTCCAGTAAAACCCCTGGAATTCGGCACCAATGGGGATCGGTAAGTGAATTTTCTTGTTGCTTGAGTTTGCATCTTGCCTGATTGGCAAACTAATGGTGAGGAGTGCCAATTTTAAACCTGCATTTTTTTACCTGTTTATTTTCTGCTGGTTGCTTTGAAGGTGTTTGACTGTGTTTTGTACAGTGCATTAGACTATAATGAGAGAGTCGACTCCACAACTTCATAATTCAATGAATCTTACTCTTGGATCACTTTTGCAAAAAATACTTTAGTTTCTTCAGGTATTTGGTCTTTAAATCACAATCTATTTTCTGAGATTTGGATTACTTTGATAAATTTGGAAATGACTGCATGCAGTTTAACTGGCAGAATACATCTGCTTGGGCCTATTTTAAGGTATGCTGTACCTCGTATTCTTGATATCTTTGATGCAATCTTGAGACTAGATTCATTTGGAAAGAGAATCTGGCCTTGAAACTCAGTGGAACACTCCAATCCAATGATGGGTACCAATCAACTGAGCAGAGTTAACAATAAATTAGATTGGTCCCACGTTCATGCTAACAGCCATTCTCATGGAACTTTTGAGAGAAAGTAAATAGGAAAGGGAGGATAAAATCTGGTCATGAATGGGAGAACGCACATCCTATTATATTGCTATGCAGCCAAGAAACATATTTCTTATTCTCTTGAATCTGTATTAATGGAAATTTTAACAGTGAATACTTATTGGTTGTTTGGCATTCTCCAGTCATATATTTTAAGGGCTGCTGATTGGGCTGGTAGGAAAATGGGAGATTTGAACAAAACATGAACAACCTTTGTGGGCCTCATGTCAGGAAAAACAAGGACTGGTTCGACGAAAATAGCCAGGAAATCCAGGAGCTGCTGGTAAAGAAGTGAGCTGCCCACCAGGTTCACCTTACAAAGCCATCCTGGCCAGAGAAGAAACAAGCCTTCAGTCGCGCATGCAGCCATCTTCAGCGCAAACTCCGGGAGATCCAAAATGAGTGGTGGACTAGCCTCGCGAAACGAACCCAGCTCAGCGCGGACATTGGCGAATTCAGGGGTTTTTATGAGGCTCTAAAGGCCGTATACGGCCCCTCACCCCAAGTCCAAAGCCCGCTGCACAGCTCAGATGGCAAAGTCCTCCTCAGCGACAAGATCTCCATCCCCAACCGATGATCAGAACACTTCCAATCTCTTTTCAGTGCCAACCACTCAGTCCAAGATTCCGCCTTGCTCCAGCTCCCTCAAAAGGCCCTAAGGCTAGAGCTGGATGAGGTCCTCACCCGGGAAGAGACATAAAAGGCAATTGAACATCTGAAAAGTGGCAAAGCAGCAGGTATGGATGGAATCCCCCCAGAGGTCTGGAAGGCTGGCGGCAAAACTCTGCATGCCAAACTGCATGAGTTTTTCAAGCTCTGCTGGGACCAAAGAAAACTGCCTCAAGACCTTCGTGATGCCATCATCATCACCCTGTAAAAAAACAAAGGCGAGAAATCAGACTGCTCAATCTACAGGGGAATCAACCTGTTCTCCATTGCAGGCAAAATCTTCACTAGGATTCTCCTAAATAGAATAATACCTCATGTCGCCGAGAATGTTCTCCCAGAATCACAGTGCGGCTTTCATGCAAACAGAGGAACTACTGACATGGTCTTTGCCCTCAGACAGCTCCAAGAAAAGTGCAGAGAACAAAACAAAGGACTCTACATCACCTTTGTTGACCTCACCAAAGCCTTCGATACCGTAAGCAGGAAAGGGCTTTGGCAAATACTAGAGCACCTCGGATGACCCCCAAAGTTAATCAACATGAAAACTGCATGAAAACCAACAAAGTTGGGTCAGATACAGCAATGAGCTCTCTGAACGCTTCTACATAAACAATGGTGTGAAGCAAGGCTGCGTTCTCGCACCAACCCTCTTTTCAATCTTCTTCAGCATGATGCTGAACCAAGCCATGAAAGACCTCAACAATGAAGATGCTGTTTACATCCGGTACCGCACGGATGGCAGTGTCTTCAATCTGAGGCGCCTGAAAGCTCACACCAAGACACAAGAGCAACTTGTCCGTGAACTACTCTTTGCAGACGATGCCGCTTTAGTTGCCCATTCAGAGCCAGCTCTTCAGCGCTTGACTTCCTGTTTTGCGGAAACTGCCAAAATGTTTGGCCTGGAAGTCAGCCTGAAGAAATCTGAGGTCCTCCATCAGCCAGCTCTCCACCAGGACTACCAGCCCCCCCACATCTCCATCGGGCACACAAAACTCAAAATGGTCAACCAGTTTTCCTATCTCGGCTGCACCATTTCATCGGATGCAAGGATCGACAACGAGATAGACAACAGACTCGCCAAGGCAAATAGTGCCTTTGGAAGACTACACAAAAGAGTCTGGAAAAACAACCAACTGAAAAACCGCACAAAGATAAGCGTATACAGAGCCGTTGTCATACCCACACTCCTGTTCGACTCCGAATCATGTGTCCTCTACCGGCATCACCTACGGCTCCTATAACGCTTCCACCAGCGTTGTCTCCGCTCCATCCTCAACATTCATTGGAGCGACTTCATCCCTAACATCGAAGTACTCGAGATGGCAGAGGCCGACAGCATCGAATCCACGCTGTTGAAGATCCAACTGCGCTGGGTAGGTCACGTCTCCAGAATGGAGGACCATTGCCTTCCCAAGATCGTGTTATATGGCGAGCTCTCCACTGGCCACCGTGACAGAGGTGCACCAAAGAGGAGGTACAAGGGCTGCCTAAAGAAAGCTGTTGGTGCCTGCCACATTGACCACCGCCAGTGGGCTGATATCGCCTTTTACCGTGCATCTTGGCGCCTCACAGTTTGGCGGGCAGCAACCTCCTTGGAAGAAGACCGCAGAGCCCACCTCACTGACAAAAGACAAAGGAGGAAAAACCCAACACCCAACCCCAACCAACCAATTTTTTCCTGCAACCGGTACAACCGTGTCTGCCTGTCCCGCATCGGACTTGTCAGCCACAAATGAGCCTGCAGCTGACGTGGACATTGACCCCTCAATAAATCTTCGTCCGCGAAGCCAAGTCAAAGAACATATATTTCAGGCTTTTGTCTTTTCAATATTGCATTTAACATGTGTTAAACACTAAGTGCAGATCATACCACTACAAATTTAAGGCACTCAGAAGAACAATGAACTTTTTTTAATTCTCAGTCTACACATAATGTGAACTAGCTACTAATTCTTTTGGCTTTTGATATGGAAGATATTTGCCACTAGCAATCTAGTCATCCTGCATTTATTGAAGATATTTCTTTGGTTACTGAAATGTAATCACTGTCTGACAAAGGATGAAACAATGTATTTTTTCATCTTCTAAGCTATGATGCAATCACCATTATCATTGAGTTGCAGTTAAGGCTGTTATGACTGTTCCATCCTTAATAGTGACAAAAATATGGCAGATTGAAGCATAAACCCAATTATATCAAATGACAGAGTAAAACAGCTAAATATTGCATCAAACTAAATTGACAATAGAATATTTGTTATAAATTGGTATTGACAAAATGTTTTGAAAAATTGCTTAACCCACTGTGGAATGCAACAAACAAAAGCAATACGATTATTTATAAGGTCTTCATTTAACTAGGTAATAACTTTTACATCTAAACTTTTACAGCCTTTCCCATTCCATTCAAGCTGATAATAGAGAAGTGTAAGGAAATGCCTTATTGGTATGCAGTGTTCCAATTATCTGACAGAGTCAGAGCCCATTTACAACTAATAAGAAATAAGACGACAAAATTGAATCTCCTGCGTGAACTCATAATTTACATATTTATTACACAGAAATGCTAATGAGGCTAATAAGAATTCCCACTACTAATTTGAAAGTTGAGGACATTTTCCAACAAAATATCAATTGGTACAACTCACCTCAGAAATGAAGTAGATACTGCTCTGAAACCCTATTTCCCTGTTAATGCTTCATTATAAAAGGAAAATCCATCATCATGTCCAGAGAAAAGGATATTTCAGGGAAACTTATGCGGCAAAAATATCCATCGAATTAAACAAAATACTTAGAATGTTTCTATTATTTTCTATGTTAGAAGGTGATATTACAAGATGTCCTGGGCTTCAAAGTCTCTCACTCAGAACAATGGGCTCAGATTCAATGTCCATTCAAAGCAACCAGCAACAGCTTTGCTTCAGTTAAGTGGGCTCATATTTACATTAAATTTCATGACAGCCAATAACAGATAAATTTGACTGGCAGATGGTGTGGAATTTATGGACTTCATTAAAACCTCAAACTGTTTAGACTAGAAATCATTCTGCTTTGGCAAAGGCTCAATGGAGTGTTGCTGCACAGTAGTTCCATGCCAATTTTGTGTGAGGCCCTCCCACAATGAAGTGCTTTCACCCAGAAGGTCCATAGTGCTCTGCAAGGAAGTACAGATGTCTCATGGAAAGCTGCACAGATAATCCCATCCTATGCCATTGTGAGATGCAAATGCTAGAGGGAAAGGATATCCAATCAGGTGGCAGTGAGAACTAAAACTAGCCTATGACCATGGATCAGTAATAAAGGTGTGAAATACGAGACATATCTACACATTTTGCTGCACATATAGACAATATTCAAAGTTCATAGTTCAGATTTATGATCAGAGTACATACATGAAATCACATACCATCCTGAGATTCTTTTCTCGTGTGGGCTGAGCAGATTTTTTACTTACCAGTAGTTAAAGAAACTGTGCTCAAAAAAAGATGCGTGCAAACTGTGAGATACAAAAAAATCCAATAATAAATAATGTGTAAAATAAGAGACCTTAAATTACTCTCTGATTGAGTTTGTTGTCTAAGATTCTGATGATGGAGGGGTAGCAATTGTTCCTGAATCTGGTCGTATAAGCCTCTAGCACCTATACCTTTTTCATAATGGCAGCAGTGAGAACAGAGCACGTCCAGGTGGTGTGAATCCTTGATCTCCGTTAGCAGTGTTCTATGTTGATTTTCTCAATGATGGGGAGAGTTTTGCCCATGATGTATCCACTACCTTTCACAGAGCTTTCCACTCAGATGATTTGGTGCCCCATACTAGGCCATGATGCAGCTGGTCAGCACACTTTCTGTAACAAATCTGCAGAAGTTTGCCAAAGTTTTCCATGTCATAAAAAAACCTCTACAAACTCCTGAGAAAGTAGAGGTGCTGACATGCTTTCTTCATGATGACAGATGTGTGTTGGGTCCAGGAAAGGTCCTCCTAAATAGTGACTCCCAGGAATTTAAAATTGCTCACCCTCTCCACCTCTGCTCCCCCCAATGATCACTGAATTGTACACCTCTGGCTTTCCCCTCCTGAAGTCCACAATCAGCTTTTTGAGTTTGGTGATATTGAGTGTGAAGTTGCTAATAGCACACCATTCAGCCAAGTTTTCAGTCTCCCTTCTGTATACTGACTCATCATCCTCTTTTATACAACTACCATGATATTATCAGCAAATTTGGAGATGGTGTTATTGCTGATTTGAGCCATGCAGTCATAGCAGTAAAGCGAGTAGAGTAGGGTCTAAAAACACAGCCCTGTGGTGCTCTGATATTGATGGAGATTGTGGAGGATATGTTCTTACTAATTCTCACTGATTGTGGTTTGGAGGTGTGGAAATCCAGGATGCTATTTCACTGTGGGATATTGAGGCCCAGGTCTTGGAGTTTGTTGATCAGTTTTGAGGGGATGCTAGCATTTAATGCTGAACTCTAGTTGGTAATGTGCATCCAGATGTCTGTGTTTTTGATGTCCAAGTGTTTCAGGGCTTTGTGTAGAGCTAGTAAGTTAGCATCTGCCATAGCCCTGTTGCTGCAATAAGCAAATTGGAATGGGTCTATGTTGCCCCTTGGACATATGCTTCAATGCCAGCCTCTCAATATTTGATGATCAGATCAAAGATGTCTTTAGTTAAATGAGTTTGACCATACTTGGTTCAGTAATAGAGCAGGAGCTGCAAATTAAGAGTCAGGTACCAAAGGAACATGTTAACCTGAGACACATGAACAGGATATTGGACACCTTGTATTCCACATTATTAAACAGGTCTGCCTTTCTCAAGTCAGACAGGCTACAATTTTTCCATTATGGACTTTTCTGATGTGAATATTTTATTGCACTATGTGAGTACATTTCTTGTGAAACATTCTTACAACAGGGAAATATGAACATTTTTCATTTAAAATAAAAGGCTATGTGTAGAGAAAACTCGTACTGTTTCACTGTTTGAGACAGGGCAATATTGCAATTGTTCCAACTTTATGAAGGAGAAGTTGTACTTTTAGAAGACAATAAGGATCGAGAATGTCAATAAGGACCCACAGTGTAATAGCATCTTGGATTTCCTCACCTCCAAACCACAATTTTGTTGTTGGCCACAAGAGCAAACCTCAAGTGGGGGCAATGTTTTATCCTGAATAATGTCCAAATCTCTTCTACAAGGCAATTAAATTCAAGGGAAAAATTAATTCATTTTTAAAAATTATTTATTTTAATGGAGGAAAGTATTATGGATTCTCTAGACGTGGCTTGGGGTCCTGAAAGTCACGTACAACTTGAAATGAAGAAAGTAAAACAGCCCAAATTTAATGTTATGGCCTGACAAATTATATCAAGATAGATACATTGCATAGCTGCGGCCGAGGTGACAAGAACCCCAACCATTATGAATACACACAAGGCCGTAGGACCAGACAGCATACCTGATCAGATACTGAAGGACTGTGCAGACAAATTGACAGGGTCTTCATGTTCATATTGAACACCTCACTGCAGTAGTCCATCTCTGCAGGTGTCAAGACAGCCACCTTCAACCTGGTGCCAAAGTGGGTGCCAGTTACAGGTCTTAATGACTACCGCCTCATAGCACTGACCTCCATTATTATGAAATGCTTTGTGGTTCTGGTATGGCACACATCAACACACATCTCCCAGACATGCTGAACCCATTTCAATTTGCCTATAGAAGAAATCTATAGTCTTGCCCCAACTTTCCATCTGAAGTATGATACCTCATACGAAGGCTGCTATTCAGTGACTTTAACTCGGCATTTAATGCAATCATACCCTAGAGACTGGTGGAGAAGCTGTCCTCACTGAGACTCAACACCTCTCTCTGTAACTGGATTCTGGACTTTCTGACAGAAAGACCGGAGTCTGTCTGGGTCGGTAACAGAACATCAAGTACCGTCAAACTGAGCACAGGTGCTCATACTACTAACTCATGACTGCATCACCAGATCCAGCCTTAACAGAGTTATCTAGTTTACAATTGACACAACAGTAGTTGAACTCATCAGCAACAAGGATGAATCTCATTACAGAGTAGAGGTGGATTATCTCATGATATGGTGTGACAATAACAACCTGAGTCTTAGTGAGGATAAGACAAAGGAGACGATGATGGACTTCAGCAGGACCAGGAATGACCACACTTCACCACACATCTATAACTTGGTAGTGGAGAGATTAGAGAGCACCAAGTTCCTCAGATTCCACTTAATAAGTGACCTTTTGTGGATACACATCATATCCTCATTTGTCAGAAAGGTGCAACAGCGACTTCACTTCCTGAGAAGACTGAAGAGGGCAAGGCTACTGACCACCATCATGTCAATCTTCTGCAGGAGCTCTATAGAGTGTGTCCTGGCTGGCTGAATCAGTGCAGTACAGTTACTGTAGAGAATTAGATCAGAGGTCAATCATAAGAGAGGCAGAGTGGATCACTGTGGTCTCCTTATCACCCCCCCCCCACCCCCCCACCGCCATTGACGATGTCGACTGGGATCATTGTTTGAAAAGGGTGCGCTGAAGCATTGAGGACCCCCACCACCCTGCACATAGCATCTTTCAACTACTCTCATCAGGAAAGAGATACAGGAGTATCATAGCCAGCACCACCAGGCTGAAAAGCACTTTCTTCCTGCAGGCAGTGAGCACTTAGGACGAGAGAAAGCTGTTCCATAGGGTTGTACTTGTGCAATTCGATGATAATAAAGTTGAATTTGTACAATGGTCGTGCCTATATACCCGGAGTCGTGGTTTAAACATTTTCAAAGAATTCAGGCTTTTTTTAAGGAAGGCATGCAAAATGGTTAGAACCTACACCACTTCACACAACATCTATCAACTACTGCCATCGATAACTTAATAGCTAATTGTGAAGTTCTCATTAAAATACTGACTGCAGGCTCTTCCCTTTGTTTTCTGATTGGATAGATATAATCATTTCCCTTAGTCAAGGCTTGCAATGAATGCATCAGCTCTGAATGTATTTTCAGTCAATCAGTTTGTTCCCACTTCTGTTTGCCTATGGGTCATTCTGCATTTCTAGAATCATTTGGCTTTGACAAGCAAGCAACATTGATGCCTTATTGCCTCCACAGAATGCCTATTTTTTTTCCATTCAGGGCTGTTGTTAAAGTTCCTCTGACTTTAGAGCCATTTCATTCCAGCTATATCTTAGTGCCATTGGCAATTCATCAAATTTGGCTTAGGGAATTCTCCAAATACTGTGAGAGAACAGAATAAGCATCTCCCATTGAGTCAATGTCATGATGGTTAGGCTGCACTTTAGGCCTCTTACCATGTAATAACAAAACTTCTTGTGTAAACTATGTGCTGATAATTTAATAAATCCAGAAATTCAACACTGGAAGCAGACACATTCTCCTCACAGTGTTTTTCCACATTTGTGAAGTAAGTTATTCAACGCAAAATATCTCTTTTCCAAATTATTCTCTGCAGTGCCAGTCATAGTGTTAATTCCTCAGGTGGTTCTTACTAAGAGAAGGTTAAAAAGAAATCATTTCATTCGGAGTGCTATCCCCTTCTAGTTTATGCTTCTTGCTATTGCTTAATTTGAAAAGCTGGAGAGAGACAAGGATCAATACTTGACATCAAATATAAACAGAGGTAGAACTATGATTGCTGACAGGAATCGTACATTATCAATGAGATTTCAGTAAGGAAAGGCAAAGTGCAAACTAATAAAACACTTGCACAACACATCCTTCAACCTTGAATCTTGTCAGGGCACTGAATAGCACACGCTCATGGGGAGCATGATCGGTTAACATTTGGGAAACTATACTGATTCAAGAGTTGCGGTCTGCCTTGAAATTGTGATAGCCGCACTCCTGTCAAGGTACAAAAAGTACAACCAAGCCACACAGTACAATTCAAACAGACTTTATTTGAATAACGCTAGCGAGAATGAGCAGTCGTTAGTATTGAGAAGTGAAGGTCACCACACTAAGACTGTTTGGTCTCACTCACAGGGTACAATATTTAAGGTATCTTCCTGCATACAAATTGGATATCATTTCTTTGAATGTATTGTAACAACATATTTTTTGCATTTTGCATATCTGTGGTGGTACACCACCAGCCTACTGCAGGGGGCAACCTCTGTACCTGCAGGTGTGTAAGGGAACAGGAGACCTGGCCAGCTGTCAATCAGTCGGCCTGAATGGATCAAGCCCCACCTGGTCGGGTGTCAATCACCCTCCAGGATATAAGCCTGTGCTGGCCTCCTGAGGCCTCACTCAGAGTTGCTGCAGCCACAGCCAGCCTGGCTCAGTGGAAGTCTTTGTGGATTAAAGCCTGTTGTACAGTCTTTAGGATTCTGACGGGGTTGACTGAGTCACACCCTTTCTTACTGCTGTGTAACTGGGGTGTAAAATGTAAAAAGCGAGGGGGAGGCGGCGGCCCCGGCCTCGGTAGAGTGAGGCAGGCAGAGACTCCAGTCCGGGCAGAAGCGAGGGGGAGGCGGTGGCCCCGGCCTCAGCAGAGTGAAGCAGGCGGAGGCCCCGGTCCGGGCAGAAAGAAGGAGGTGGCGGCCCCGGTCCAGGCACAGGGAAGGCGGCGGCGGCCCCGGCCCCAGTCTGAGCAGATGGTAGGCGGCGGCGACCCCAATCCGTCAAAAGCGAGGGGGAAGCGGCAGCCCCGGCCTCAGTATCCTGTTGTCATACCCACACTCCTGTTCGGCTCCGAATCATGGGTCCTCTACTGGCATCACCTATGGTTCCTAGAATGCTTCCACCAGCGTTGTCTCCGCTCCATCCTCAACATCCATTGGAGCGACTTCATCTCCAACATCAAAGTACTCGAGATGGCAGAGGCCGACAGCATCGAATCCACGCTGCTGAAGATCAAACTACGCTGGGTAGGTCACGTCTCCAGAATGGAGGACCATTGCCTTCCCAAGATCGTGTTATATGGTGTGTTCTCCACTGGCCACCGAGACAGAGGTGCACCAAAGAAGAGGTACAAGGACTGCCTAAAGAAATCTCTTGGTGCCTGCCACATTGACCACCGCCAGTGGGCTGATATCGCCTCCAACCGTGCATCTTGGTGCCTCACAGTTCGGCAAGCAGCAACCTCCTTGGAAGAAGACCGCAGAGCCCACCTCACTGACAAAAGACAAAGGAGGAAAAACCCAACACCTAACCCCAACCAACCAATTTTCCCTTGCAACCGCTCCAAACGTGTCTGCCTGTCCCGCATCGGACTTATCAGCCACAAATGAGCCTGCAGCTGACGTGGACCTTACCCCTCCATAAATCTTCGTCCGCGAAGCCAAGCCAAAGAAGAAGACAGTCTTTATCTTTGTGTGTGTCTGATTCTGGCTAACAAGTGCACCACAATATCCTCTTCCTAAAGATAGGAAAATGGTTTGTTAACAATCATTTATTCTTATCTACAAGTCATAATTAAGGGACATTCTTCTTGCATACAAAATTCAACAGAAATCTAGAAGGTTGCTCTCAGTACACACTAATATCCATTCTCTGCCTGCCTGCCTGCCTGCCTGATTCCTGGTTTCTAATTAACACATGCAAATGGAGAGTTTCACTCTAATCTTAAATTATTAAAGTTAACAATGGTGGCCAAAACTTCAGGGCAGAAACAATTGTCAACCAGGAACTGAGTGGCATGGTCAGAGTTGCTGGACGTTTACTGCAGCCTTTTGACAACTCCTTGACTCTTATTGGCCATCAGTTTGTACTATTGTGTTAAAGATATCAAGCAGGCATCAGGATATCTGGAGCCTGGGGATTCTCTAGAGGAGGTGAGAATTGATTCCTGCTTGGGAGGTTTGTTATCTTAAAATTTAGACCCTATTCTCTGGATGCTTCTTGACTGAGTAAAACTTATGCTGGTTTTCTTATAAACCATGTTTGTAGCTATCTTAGAAACATGACTTTCTACATTTCTACATTCCCTATGAACACAACTTTCTACATTTCTACATTCCCTATGAACACAACCTTCTACATTTCTACATTCCCTATGAACACAACCTTCTACATTTCTACATTCCCTATGAACACAACCTTCTACATTTCTACATTCCTTATAAACACAACCTTCTACATTTTTACATTCCCTATGAAGACAGCTTTCTACATTTCTACATTCCCTATGAACACAACCTTCCACATTTCTACATTCCCAATGAACACAACCTTCTACATTTCTACATTCCCTATGAACACAACCTTCTACATTTTTACATTCCCCTCTGTTTATCATGAATATGATAACTAAAAAAAGGTCTGTAGAGAAAACTTGGACAGAATTAAAACAGTAAATCTACAAGGGTGGCTGGGAGCCAAAGGATATGTGCAGCAGACAGACATTTCACACCAATGTTATATAAGTCCTGTATCTCTCTTATTGCATGTGGTTCACCCGTTTAGTGATGTTGTCAGAGCTATATGTACAGCAGCCTTGACCTATAACTTTACAGGTCTTACCACGACCAGCCGGAATAAAATCATGGTCCATTGTCACTGTACGGATGGTAACCGTCTCCACTGATAGCTGAGAAACCACCTTCCCAGCTACTTGGTGTCCCTTAGCTATTTCATTAGCCAATAGCTCCCCAACACAGAGTCAGGAAACCAGCACTTAGGAAGCCTTTCTCATAATGCCCCAGGGAAACAGAATCATAAAGACCTGCTCCCATCCTAGAGATACCTCTCTTCATCCTGAACCCAGTTACCTCTGGCCAATCAGGGTATTAATGTAGTTCTGAACATGAGCCATAGGGGGAACCATGTCCAATTGGTAGTCAGACTTGGATATATCCTATGTCAAAAAACATTGTATACAGTGAAGTTTTACATCAACTTTCTCCTATCTTTGGTATGGTTATGTATCTGTGGGTCCCAAAAGATGTCTTGTTATTCTGTTGTCCTCCACATGTTTGTCCTGACTTTCACTTATCTGTGATCTGTTTAGTCTTAAAAATCCATTATCACTCCCTGTAAGGTATTAACCTGTCAATCAAAATTCCTCTTTTCAGACACAATTGTGATATTCAGTTCACACGTCTTTAGGTTTTAGGTGGGCCTTTTTCCTTCAGTCTGTTCGGTGTATCCAGTGAGGGTGTCCTTCAAGCTTTACTGCAGTCAGTGTTGTTTATCAGCACCTGGAATAGCTGATTCTCACTGAGTTCTCAATTTCCTCTGATTCCATTTCTCTCGAGGATGTAATTTTCAGATTCGATGTTAGGATATCCACCACTTTGATTCTGTTGGATTATTCTCCTTTAGGTGTACTTGATGTGAATGCACCGCTGTAGTACGCGTCAAAAGATCCAAAGACTTGTTGATCCAAACCAAGGCTTTTATTAACTGGAGCATATCACAAGTAGGTCGACAAGTCCAGAATAACCTGGTCTGGCTAGGAGCAATCCTTTAAGACCTGCCAGTAGGTGTGGCTACACTCTCAGCCATTCACAGTCATCCTACACTACCATCTGTACATATATACATATACACATTGGTGATAGAGTCTGTACTATCACAACCGTTCAAAAAGGTTTTAGTTAGATTACTCAAATATTTTCTTATGTTGTGGCCTGATGATGATAATTTCATCCCCACTGGCGGTGCAGACTTCACTCCACAAGATGTCCGAATTGGCTGTCCGTGGTCCATCTCTGCAGTAGATAGCCCCGACTTAACCTACAGTGTCACTCGCATTTTAAATAATGCTAAGGGTACCAATTATGCTCATTTTTAGCCCTGTTTCCTTAGTCAGTTATGCCCATTTAATTTTTTAATGTTCTATTTGCACATTCCACTATTTCTGCTCTCTGGATTTCATGGGAGTAGTGGAAATATTGCAAGATCCCCAATATCTTATTCAATTCTTTATTTTGCTCAGTTACAAAGTGAAGACCATTATCTGACTTCAGTACCTCAGGCAGTCCATAGCAAGGAATTACTTCCCTTGCTAAATTTTAAAATAATTGACAAAGCAGTATCATTTTAATAATTAAAGCACCAATATTTACAGCAATGTACTCGCAATAATTCAGTAAACTCAGATTAAGACACGAAAAAATGGCCTCATGGCAAGAGGAACATCTCTTCTGGCATGGTGTCCCTTTATCAACATGGTTTTATTGGCATGCAGCATTTTTTGTTATTCTTTTTTATCCGTCTTCTTCACTAAAATTTTGGATGCCACCATGTCTGTATTGAGGTATTTACAGTAATATTTATCATTCCCTCCTTACCAATGTGGGTGTAATTATTTACATAAGCAAGTTACAAAGATATCAAAAACTATACACATGTTTGGCCAGCAGGCATAATTTATAATTGAGTTTCAGGATGTGGGGGTGTTACCCCTCTATTCCCTTGGTTGGGACTCAATGGCAGTGGAGTCCCCCTACTTTAAGAAAGCATTTTTTAATTTTCTTTCTGTCCCAGTCGTACAGAAACTTCCTGTCTGCCTACTCACTTGGGTATCTTATCTCTGTTAGTGAGTTGCTGCAGTTCAATGGAATGGAAATATTTAGGCATTCTCCGTTTATTTTCAATATACCCAATTATTTATTGAAATTCATTTCAGTCTGCAAGAACACAAGGTTTGTGGTGGTACTGCAGGGGGCAACCTCTGTACCTGCAGGAGTGTAAGGGGACAGGACAACACCTGGGCGGCTATCAATCAGTCAGCCTGAATGGATCAAGCCCCACCCGGCCGGGTGTCAATCACCCTCCAGGATATAAGCCTGCGCCGGCCTCCCGAGGCCTCACTCAGAGTTGCTGCAGCCACAGCCAACCTGGCTCTGTGGAAGTCTTTGTGGATTAAAGTCTGTTGTACAGTCTTTATCTTTGTGTGTGTCTGATTCTTGCTAACAGTGCACCACAATTTAATCCACAAAATTTTCCCACAGCATCTATGGAAAAACTCCTGTGCGCAGGGAGCCTCGAGGTCGACCCACGCCATCCGGAAGCCCAGACACGCATCAAGATCTGGCAGCACATGGTCAAGACAATCATCGAGGCACATGAGGGCGACATCCTGGACTCTGATCGGAAGAGGTTGGTCCTACTCTGGTCAAAACTGGGTCCCCGCACCTTTCAGGTAACCAAAGGCTGCTCCACATACAAGAGTGCAATGGACACTCTTGAGAACTTGTACAATCCCCCCACGAATGTGGTCTGTGCAAGGTATCTCCTCAACACCCGAGCCCAGCAACCTGGGGAGATGGCTGAGTCTTACTTGGGCCACTTGCGAGAGTTGGCCCGACTGTGTCTGGCTGAACTCGGGGTAGGTGTAGAGGAGGGCGAGAGGCTGATCCAGGATGCCTTCGTCCAAGGACTATGCTCGAGGGCCATCCGGCAGAAGCTGCTGGAAGACAACATCTATGCCCTAACCAGGACTGTGGAAGTGATCCAAACCCTGGAAGCAGCAGCTCTGCACGTCGAAGCCTTTGATTCCAGGTTCCCCCAGGCTCCCTCATGGCCCTCTCGCACTGCAGCTGCAGCCCCAGGCTGAGCTGGGGAGGAGAATGTTGCTGTGGCAGGTGCCCGGCGCCCCTGTAAGTACTGTGGGTCCTGGTGTGGGTCAGATCGACGATCGCGCCAAAACTGCCCAGCTAGGAACCAGTATTGTTCCCAATGCGGCAAGAAAGGCCATTTTGCAAAAGTGTGCCACTCTAAACCTGCCGGCAGCTCAGGGGATTTCTATGACCTCCCCAACTCCCCTGCAGATACCCCACGTGACCGTGCTGGGCAGCGCCATTGTCCCCTCGATGACTTCCCCCTTCCCCGACTTCGACTGTACAACATCTGGCCCTGCCAGTGACTGTCACAGCGTGTGCCCTAAGCATCTGCACCAGACCCCACCCACACCGTTCACAGAGAACTACAGCAACGTCACTTCCAGCTCACGGTGTGACGTCACTTCTGGCTGATTTAATGATGTCACTGCCGCCAGATGTGATGATGTCACTTCCCTCGGCGCAGTGGACATGGCTAGGGAAGGAGTCCAGCCATGCAGCGGCCCCCCACATGCCACCACCATCTTGGGCCAGGCAGCCCCCTACACGGAGGGCCCCTGACAACATTAAGAACAATGTGGTCAACACAGGTGATGACCAGGCCACTCTACTGATGCTCCCCATGCATCCGGGTGCCATCAGCTGCCGCACGCCGCACCCAGCGACCCTCGGCAATGTGGTCAACACGGGCGATGACCAGACCGCCCTACCGACGCTCCCCATGTCTCCAGATTGCGACGACTCCGACTCCGAAACGGTCCTGGCTGCCACCACACTGACCAGGGACATCCCCCACGATCTCATGCGCTCAATGATGAATGTGTGAGTCAACAGGCAGGTAACTAAGTGCCTGTTGGACAGTGGCAGATCTTCATTCCCTAAGGTTAAAGGTCCAGCCCACCACCTGCTCAATCGCCCTCGCTGCCAAGGATAAGACCGTTGGTACCCTCGGGTGTTGCTCGGTCGATATAACGGTGGGAGGGGGAGACTTACACAGGATTCAGGCTCCTGGTCATGCCCAAACTCGGCACACCACTCCTCCTGAGCCTGGATTTCCAGTGCTATCGGCAGAGTGTCACCATTGGCTTCGGGGGGCTCCAACCTCCACTCACATTGCACAGCACGGCAACCTACCAGCCCCAGCCAATCTGCGGCCTCTCCATACTGCGCATCACCCTACCGGCGTTCTTTCCACATCTTGCGCTAAGCAGCAAGCCGATCGCCACCAGAAGTAGGTGCTATTGCGCTGCTGACAGGGACTTCATCAAGGTGGAGGTGCGGCCTTCCTGGTGGAAGGCATTATAGAGCCCAGTAAGAGCCCTTGGAGAGCTCAATTCCTGTTAGTAAAAGGGGGAAGTAAGTCGAGGATCGTTATGGATTACAGCCAGACCATTAATCTGTACACCCAGCTGGATTCCTACCCCCTGTTGAGGATCGCCGACATGGTCAATGAGATAGCCCGCTACCGGATTTTCTCCACGACTGACCTGAAGTCAGCGTATCACCAAATTCCTATCCACCCGAAGTCAAGCCCTACACCGCCTTTGAGGCAGACGGATGCCTGTACCAGTTCTGCTGGGTTCCTTTTGGGCTCACAAACGGGGTCTCCGTCTTCCAGCGGGAGATGGATGGCATGATAAACTGGCACAAGCTGAAGGCGACGTTTCCATATCTGCATAACGTCACTATCTGCGGCCGTGAGCAGCAGGACCATGATGCTAACCTGGAAAAATTCCTCCAGATGACCGCGGAGCTGAACCTCATTTACAAGGGGAAGGGTGTGTTCAGCACCACCCACCTTGCCATCCTGGGGTGCATCGTGGTCCATGGAGTCATCGGACCAGATCCGGAAAGGATGTGCCCATTAATGGAGTTACCCCTCCCCCCCCACGCTAAAGGCCCTCCGCAGGTGCCTGGGCCTGTTCCCTTATTACTCGCAGTGGGTTCCTCGTTTCTCAGACAAGGTCCGCCCACTGGCCCAAGTCACAACTTTTCCCCTCCCACCTGAGGTGCAGGCAGCCTTCACCCGCATCAGGCAAGACATCGCAGACGCCACGATGCAGGCTGTGGATGAGGTCTCCCCCTTGCAGGTGGAGAGCAATGCCTCTGACGAGGCCCTTGCTGCTACCCTCAACCAAGGGGGGGGGTGTGCCCCATCACCTTCTTCTCCAGGACCCTCCATGGCTCCGAGCTAGGGCACTCCACCATTGAAAAGGAGGCCCAGGCGAATGTGGAACCGGTCTGCCACTGGCACCACTACCTGGCCGGCAGGAGATTCACACTCCTCACAGACCAGCGGGCCATGGCGTTCATGTACCCACAAGAGCAAGATCAAGAATGACAAGATCCTGCGCTGGAGAGTTGAGCTGGCAACCTACAGCTACAACATCTAATACTGCCCCGAGAAGTTTAACGACTCCCCTGATGCCCTCTCTCGCACCTGCGCATCTCTGCATGACGACAGGTTGCAGGCATTGCATGAGACCCTCTGCCATCTGGGCGTCACCCGATTATACCATTTCATTAAGTCCTGAAATCTGCTGTACACCATCAGGGATGTCAGGGACATGACCAAGGCCTGTCGGGTCTGTGTGGAGTGTAAACCCCGCTTCTTGCGCCCCCCCCCCACCCCCACCCCGGCCCATGTTGTAAAGGCTACTTGGCCTTTTGAGCATCTCGGCATGGACTTCAAAGGGCCCCTGTCTTCCACAAACCGAAAGTCTACTTCCTCACAGTAGTGGATGAGTACTCACGCTTCCCTTTCACCATCCCTTGTCCGGACACCTCCATGGTAACTGTCATCAGGGCCTTGGGGCAGATTTTCGCCATGTTTGGTTACCCCACCTTCATCCACAGCGACTGGGGGTTTAGTTTCATGAGCGATGAGCTGCGCCAGTTCCTGACGGCGAGGGGCATTGTGACCAGTCGCATGACAAGCTATAACCCAAGAGGCAATCGGCAAGTGGAATGTGAGAATGGGGTGGTCTGGAAGGCAGTCTCCTGGCTCTCAGGTCAAAAGGGTGGGCAGTTGAGTATTGGCAGGATGCTCTGCCCGAGGCGCTCCATGCCATTCAGTCACTGCTGTGCACGGCTACCAACAAGACTCTTCACGAACGTCTGTTCTCATTCCCCAGGAGGTCAGCGACTGGAATGTCACTCCCGGCATGCCTCACGTCCCCGGGAGCGGTGCTTCTGCGTAAGCATGTATGGACACACAAGTCCGAAGCCCTTGTAGAGCAGGTTTTCCTATAACTACGCTTATGTTAGATTCGGCAGTGGCAGGGAGGACATCGTCTCAACTAAGGACCTGGCACCAGCAGGAGAACCCACCACACCACACCACCCTTCAACCCAGGACGACGCTGAGTGGGCATACATCCCCGTCTCCAGGCAGCTATGGGGCACCCAGGGCCTCCTTGACCACCAGGGGCCTGCTTCAGCCTTAGGAGACTAACCTCCCCCCACCCAACCAATACAACCCGCATATGTCGACCTGGCCCCCCCGGCCACCCCTCCATGCAGCACCACACCAGCCACACACACCCCTGCCGCCAGCCCCCCCACTTCCCCTCTGACTAGTGACCAGGAGTCAGTCCTACAACAGTCACAGAGACAGCAGCGGCCACCAAATCACCTCAACCTGTAAATATTGTATGTACATAGTTAGTGCGATTCCTTGTTACTGCCCCCCACCCCCCCCCACCTCCACTCCAGGACAATTTTAAAGAAGGGGGTGAAAGTGGTGGTACACCACCGGCCTACTGCAGGGGGCAACCTCTGTACCTGCAGGAGTGTAAGGGGACAGGACAACACCTGGCCGGCTGTCAATCAATGGCCTGAATGGATCAAGCCCCACCCGGTCAGGTGTCAATCACCCTCCGGGATTATAAGCCTTCACCGACCAGCCTCCCGAGGCCTCACTCAGAGTTGCTGCATACACAGCCAGCCTAGCTCTGTGGAAGTCTTTTTGGATTAAAGCTTGTTGTACAGTCTTTATCTTTGTGTGTGTGTCTGATTCTGGCTAACAGTGCACCACAAGGTTAATTTATGATGAAGTTTAAAGAGTCCTCAGCTTAAAGAAAATTGGTCTATTTTTTTTACCAAAAACAAGGGTGGTTTGAAAGTTAATATTCTGAATTAAAAGGATAGCAATAAAAATATACACGGCAGTGACCATTTTGAAGCGCTGTTTTCTCAACAAATCCCACCCTGGATGAGACATATAAGGCAATCGAACAACTGAAAAGTGGCAAAGCAGCAGGTATGGATGGAATCCCCCCAGAAGTCTGGAAGGCTGGCGGCAAAACTCTGCATGCCAAACTGCATGAGTTTTTCAAGCTTTGTTGGGACCAAGGTAAACTGCCTCAGGATCTTCGTGATGCCACCATCATCACCCTGTACAAAAACAAAGGCGAGAAATCAGACTGCTCAAACTACAGGGGAATCACGTTGCTCTCCATTGCAGGCAAAATCTTCGCTAGGATTCTACTAAATTGAATAATACCTAGTGTCGCCGAGAATATTCTCCCAGAATCACAGTGCGGCTTTCGCGCAAACAGAGGAACCACTGACATGGTCTTTGCCCTCAGACAGCTCCAAGAAAAGTGCAGAGAACAAAACAAAGGACTCTACATCACCTTTGTTGACCTCACCAAAGCCTTCGACACCGTGAGCAGGAAAGGGCTTTGGCAAATACTAGAGCGCATCGGATGTCCCCCAAAGTTCCTCAACATGATTATCCAACTGCACGAAAACCAACAAGGTCGGGTCAGATACAGCAATGAGCTCTCTGAACCCTTCTCCGTTAACAATGGCGTGAAGCAAGGCTGTGTTCTCGCACCAACCCTCTTTTCAATCTTCTTCAGCATGATGCTGAACCAAGCCATGAAAGACCCCAACAATGAAGACGCTGTTTACATCCGGTACCGCACGGATGGCAGTCTCTTCAATCTTAGGCGCCTGCAAGCTCACACCAAGACAAAAGAGAAACTTGTCCGTGAACTACTCTTTGCAGATGATGCCGCTTTAGTTGCCCATTCAGAGCCAGCTCTTCAGCGCTTGACGTCCTGCTTTGCGGAAACTGCCAAAATGTTTGGCCTGGAAGTCAGCCTGAAGAAAACGGAGGTCCTCCATCAGCCAGCTCCCCACCATGACTACCAGCCCCCCCACATCTCCATCGGGCACACAAAACTCAAAACGGTCAACCAGTTTACCTATCTCGGCTGCACCATTTCATCAGATGCAAGGATCGACAATGAGATAGACAACAGACTCGCCAAGGCAAATAGCGCCTTTGGAAGACTACACAAAAGAGTCTGGAAAAACAACCAACTGAAAAACCTCACAAAGATAAGCGTATACAGAGCCGTTGTCATACCCACACTCCTGTTCGGCTCCGAAGCATGGGTCCTCTACCGGCACCACCTACGGCTCCTAGAACGCTTCCACCAGCGTTGTCTCCGCTCCATCCTCAACATCCATTGGAGCGCTTACACCCCTAACGTCGAAGTACTCGAGATGGCAGAGGTCGACAGCATCGAGTCCACGCTGCTGAAGATCCAGCTGCGCTGGATGGGTCACGTCTCCAGAATGGAGGACCATCGCCTTCCCAAGATCGTGTTATATGGCGAGCTCTCCACTGGCCACCGTGACAGAGGTGCACCAAAGAAAAGGTACAAGGACTGCCTAAAGAAATCTCTTGGTGCCTGCCACATTGACCACCGCCAGTGGGCTGATAACACCTCAAACCGTGCATCTTGGCGCCTCACAGTTTGGCGGGCAGCAACCTCCTTTGAAGAAGACCGCAGAGCCCACCTCACTGACAAAAGGCAAAGGAGGAAAAACCCAACACCCAACCCCAACCAACCAATTTTCCCTTGCAACCGCTGCAATCGTGTCTGCCTGTCCCGCATCGGACTTGTCAGCCACAAACGAGCCTGCAGCTGACGTGGACTTTTTACCCCCTCCATAAATCTTCGTCCGCGAAGCCAAGCCAAAGAAAGAATTATGTCACACATATATGGCTCAATCCGAATCATTTCTGACTGTCCTTATTTGGGTTATAATTTGCCTCTAAGGTATTCCCTGCAAAACCTTTGAACCACCAAATGCTACAGCATGCATTTAGATCTGAAATGAAAGAAGAACCAAGTTTAAGCTGTCCTCAATGGTGGCCATTCGGAAGATGGGGTGTTGTTCCGATTTGCAGGTGACCTTTTCCAGCTTCTAAAAATGACTTAAAATGAGAGAATTTAAGACACCAATTTGTTATTTACTCCATGCTGGTATTTATAGTCCATTAAAGCAGCCTCCAATCACACTTGCTTTCACATCACACACCCTTCTATAGTTCTCTTTTTTGCTGCTTAGTTCACTTCCCCTTAAAATCATTTGTGGAATAAAACTGCACAGGAACAGTCTTTAACTCCACCTGTCAGTGCCAGTCCCAAGGTGCAAATCAAGCTAAAGTTCTGTCATTTAAACATCCCTCCATTCTCTTCATATGCCTTTGGCTATCTGGAAGCTTCTTAAATGTTGATATTGTATGTGTTTCCACCTCTTTTACTATGAGCCTGGCAATTCATCTCAACTTCATATTTTAAAAGCCTTTATCCAGAAAATGGCTTTATTGAGAAAAAGGTTTTATTGAATTGCTTACTCAATTTATTCATGATCATTTGCTTCTTATTCTTTAAATTATCTTCAATTTTACTTGTTTTCCATACACCATCATGACTTTATTTATTGACCATGGACAAGTACCTCCTTAGTTAATCTCTTGAGATAGAAGCCCCATTCACCCTGATTGAACTTTAAGCACTAAGTTTGCAGACTGTTAAGTAATTAGCCAGGATTGCTGGCATCTATTCAAGAAGGGGTCCATTTGAAAAAGAGTTCAAAAGTGGTTAATTTTCTGAAAGAAATAAATGACTCCTATGTAAATGGAAAAAAAAGATCAGCAATGGTGCTTTGCTTCTAACATAAAGTAACAAATGAAAAATGTGCACTGATAAATGACTTCTTTTTAATGCCAAAATTGTCTCCATGTTTTTAAAGAACTGCTAATTACAAACTTGCTTTTAGTGTCAGTAGAAAATTTAATGTGGGCTTAGTTGAAACAGCATTTAAAATGGTGTTATTATGTACATAAAAATAGCAGAACAACAAAGGAGTAAGTAGGTTAGGGGGATAGCAAAAGTCTAGGCACTTTCAGGTGGCCAATTGCCCCGCATGTAAAGCTGCATGTTTAGGCAATATGCGGCTGTTTTGAGGCCACCAGAATGTGCAGGAGGCACTCTTGAGGCGAGCTACATAACCCTCCTCCGAGAGGGATAATCAGCTCAGCTCAGTGGCTCCTCCAGCCATCTGAATACAGCTGGCTGAAAGCGGATGTTAAAGGGTTAGGCTCCTGACGTGGCAGTGACGTCGTCAGCCTGAGACGCCTGGCGCGAATCTTGAAGCACATTGTGCAGGTAGGCTAGTGCAGATACAGTCACTTTGTTTAGCAGTGAAGGAAAACAGTGCATTTGAACAATGGCTCCAAGAAAGGCTAGTAACTGGTCTGAAGAAGAGGTAAAATTGCTTCTAGACCATCTGATTCAGGAATCCTAGGAAAAGGAGCTCACTGGGACAGTTAGGGATGGTCCCACTTTTGAGCGGCTGTCCAGAGTGCTCGCAGCACAAGGGCACAGCCGCAGTAAAAATCAAGTGGTCACAAAGCTGAAGAGCATGAGGAAGAAATTCCACGCAGTCCTGGACCACAACAGGAGGAGTGGCAATGGGCGCAAAGAGTGACAGTACTTCAACCAGTGCCACACTGGTCCGCTACTCCCTTGAATGTAGCCAGCGCTCTGGAGACCCCTGAATCCCCAGAGCTCATCCCTGAGGGATCTCAGGGTTCACCCAGCGGCAATGGAGGAGACATGCTGGTCCAGGAGGAGGAGGCCACCACCAAGGACCCAGCAGCCACGGACTTGGATGCCCCCGAGAGAAGCAGCGCAGAGATCACTGTCCCTGGAAGTGGCGAGGTGGCACTCTCAACAGAGAACACAGGTACAGTGGCATTGAGGTTGTGTTTATGGAGAAGCACCTTAGCCCAATGCTGATGCACTTTTCCTATTTCCACCCACAGCCTCTGGTCCCAGATGCAAGCGCCAGCGACTGACCAGGGGTCAGGTTCTTGTGAAGGAGCTGCAGGCGATGATGTTGGCACTTGACAGGGAGGACAGAGACCGCCAGCGTGCAGAAGAGCCGCTGGATCATGAGAGCCATGCTCGCCGATCTGAGGGAGGACAAGGAAGCAATGTGCTGCTCCGAAGTGGAGAAGCATGCCCAGTCGATGTCTGAGTTTGCAGCTTCCCTACAGCACTGAGGGCCACAATGGACAGACAATCAGTCATTTTCAACAGATTGGTCACGCTAATGGAGACCTCCCCATCCCCATAGTCATATGGTCAGCCTCATCTCATGTACCTGGCCCCTCCATCCAGCATGCCATTTCATTCCATGCCAGTGCATCACGATAGTGGACGCTTTGGCATGACTGAGATGCTGGGGTCCAGGACAGGTTCCTCATTCCCCCACCTCCAACTCATACCTCTCGATGCTGGAATGAGGTTTGTGTCGGACTAAACATCCTTAATGCTGCTAACTCACTGTTCACTTTTGTTGTTCATGAAGCTCCTCATAAGTGTAATGTTCTGTGCAACATTTTAAGGATGGAAACATTCAGCAGTGAGATGCTTGGTGCTGGGTGGTTGTGTTTATTGTTTTAGTGTTTGATCTGCTGTGTTCAAGTGTGGAGTGGATTTGCACTGTTATTTGTCCATTCCATGGTTTCCTTCAAGTTTAAGAATGATGTGAAATGTTAACGTTGCGGTATCAACCTCAGGTATTTATGAGGCATTGTGATTTCTCAAAGAACGTCTTTTATAAAATTTTATTAATTTTTTGACAAGCACACAAGTCACAAGTTTCATTTATATGCGCCCGTTCATTTGCGAGAGCACATAACATGCCAGGCAGCAGGCTCATATCACCACATTGGGTGGGGAGGGTGGAGGGGGGTACGTCATGGAAAATGGGGAGCTGGGTAGCAGGGACATACTCTTACAGGATGGACATGATGGCAGAACAGATGGCCTGGTGCCCATGGCCCTGCTGATCAGCACGATCTGCGCTATTGGGTGCAGGACCATCTGCTTCAACCAATGTCCACTCTGAAGGGAAGTCTTCCTTGTTAATCTCACATATATTGTGCAGTACACAGCAGGTAAACGCCACATCTGGGACTAAAGTGGTAGAGATATCTAAACTCTTTGACAGGCATCGCCAGCGGCCTTTTAGATGGCCAAATGCATGTTCCACCACTATCCTTGCTGAATTAAAGGCCTTGTTAAATCTTCACTGATCCTGATCCAGTACTCAGTGCTGTGTGAATCCCTTAATCAGCCAGCTTTGTAGGGGGTATGCCGCATCACCCACAAGATGTGCTGGAACCTCCACTCCCTCAACATCCTGGACACCTGCAGACACAACAATGCAGACATGTAGTTAATTCATGCACCTGAACGTTGGCACAGCAAGCATGCATAACATTTGAAACACAGAGCTTTGAAGGGTGAACACTCACGTCATATGGGAAGAGGTATCCACCATAGTCCTCAGCTTTTCTATACAGACGAGAGTCGGCAAGCATCATGGCCGGCCACCCCACAAACACATCTGAGAAGCTGTAACATGAATGGAAATCACAGTGGAAATCACTGTGTTATAGTCATTGGAAATGTGATGTGATGTACATCAATAGAGGCTTAACTCACCAGAATCTGTGGTCAATCACCGCTTGCAGAACCACCGAGTGCAACCCTTTGCGATTGTAGTAGGCTGCAGCATCAATGCTGGGTGTGATAATGGGAATGTGTGAACCATCAATGGCACTAACACACATTGGGTATCCCCTTTGGGCGAAGCCATCAATGGTCTCCTGGAGACGTGTTCCACTTGACAGGGAGATGAAACATTTACCGAGGAATTTCCTCAAGGCGGCAGTCTTGCTCCACCATGCACCCAGTGCTTATGCCGATTCCAAAGATGGTACTGATGGATCGATGCTCACAAAGGGTGGCAAACCACCACAAGGCCACAGCTAATCGAAGTCCGGGCTCCAATGATCACTGCGTCCGGTCTATGCACCTTTTGGTGAGGTTCTATGAGTTCCAGCATGAAGTAAAAGGTGCCACGCGATATACGAAAGTGTCTCCTCCACTCAGTATCATCAAATTTGGTGAGGACATTACTCCAGAACTCAGCATCCTGTGGTCGGTTCAACCTCCAGAGAAAGCTCCATGTTTCAAATGTTATGCATGCTTGCTGTGTCAACGTTCAGGTGCATGAATTAACTACATGTCTGCATATCTAATTGACTGACCAGCAGCATTCGCCTTTGTCTGTGGCACTTACGTTCCGCACGCCTTTCAACTGCTAACTGCTGCCTTCTTGCCCTCAACCTTTGCAGGAACCTTCTCCTGATTGCACCCATGCGATTTTCAGATCTCAAGGACAATTGAAGAGCTTCAACAACACAAATAGCCTTAGCAAGGATCTGCCTTATCTCATTCTGAACACTCAGAAACGCTGAAATCATCATCATTATGTCTCCTTCCTGCACAGAGTCTCCCATTGTCCTGGGTTCCTTCATGTCGCGCTCAAAATGACATTATGTCAGTGGGCGGGATCACAGCTGACACTGGGCAGGAGCCAGAGTGTGCTCAGAGCCGTATCCTGTGCAGCTGTGTCCTTCAGATGGCCAGCGTTGCGCTTTAAACGCTGCCACCTGAATGGCAATTTAAAGGGCCGCTTCTGCTTCTTCAAGCACATTCTTAGCATAGAATGCACCTGAAAAAGCTTTATGTCTCTCTCCCTCAAAGGTGGGGATCTGGGTTTGAGTATAAGTGGACAAAGTGGAAATATATTTCAACCCTGTTGCGATCTGTTCCCGTTTGTTTATATAAATCATTCGCATCTGTACTTTCCCATGCTATAAATTGTGCGCTTTATTTTCTCAGGCTTGTTAATATTTTAATAGTAACTACCAGGTTTTTAATCTGAAATGATATTTGTGGCCTTTAAGTATCAAATTTAATGTAATGACCTCTACAGGGCTTCTGCTCTGACACTTGGAAGCCTCCACTTAGCATCTTCTAGCTTGATATGCTGGAGAAAAGTTCAATGTGCGTCTTTTTGGATGAGCTTTTACTGTTTCTGCTGCTGCCCCATACCTTACATCATCCCCCTCTTTTTCTTTTAATATGTCATTTTATTTTCTTATTACTTTATGATTCATTAAAAGTGCTTTTGTTTATTTTCCTTATCCCTCTTCTGTTGTTGTTTATCATGCCAGTCGCACTCTGATTGCAATACCTGCCATGTTTTTTGTGGACCATTTTGAGTGCTAATTGCTATGCCACTTTTACTGTGTTAACCCTCCAATTCTTATTCCTTTCCTTATCCCACTTTTTGGGAGCCTCCTCATTCTCTAATTCTACTTTTCCATTTCATAGAGGCATATTTTTTTCCATGGTCATTGTTCAGCATTGGGAATTTTACCGGTATTACACATCCCTCCTGTTGGCCATTTTTTAATATCCTAGTTTTTTAGTTAATACCACTGACAGGATATGGTATTGCTTACCATGTTCCCAGCCTGTTTTCCGAATAGATGCCGGACAATATCTCTCGTGGCAAGGTGCACTGAATCTGACTGAGTCTTCTTCCAAATGACCTTTGCACTTAGCAGGAATAAGGTGGTGCAAGCCACCAAGGTAATCTAAGTAGTGGTGAAGCACTGTATGTCTGAATAGTTTAAATAGATCTGGTTGAGAAGCAACCAGCTACCCAAAATGATACCCAAGTGTCAGAACGTACCCTTCCAAATGTACCATCAGCTGGCAGAACAACTTTCTCAATTTGCTGGCTACAAACTATGTGATGTCCAGCTCGTATGCGTTTTTCTCAATACAGGTACTCGTAAGACTCAACCATTATCATCAACAATGTCTTCAATTTCTTAATTCTCATAAACTCATCATTTCAACTTAAACATCTAATTTTATTGTAAACTCCTGTCATTTCAACATAAACTCATCTCCCCTCAGGTATCGTGTCTTGTGTTCTGGTTCTTTTTCTCTCGGCAGGAAACCAGATCAATCTCATATGAGGGACCACAATGTTACTCTGGGTCAGTGAAGGAGTTCAGGCTCAAGGGTCCCGAAGGTGCACTGCTGCTCCGTCCGATATCCCAGTATCCTTGTGGCCGCTTACAACATACGCAGTGATCTGACCAGTGAGAGATTGCTGATTATGCCAATGTGATAGCCACACTCCTGTCAAGGTACAAAAAGTACAACCAAGCCACACAGTACAATTCAAACAGACTTTATTCGAATAACACTAGCAGGAATGAGCAGTCATTAGTATTGGGTAGAGCCATTTTAGTTGGCATGATCTTGTGATGGATCCAATTTTAAAAAGCAGAGATTTTGGAAGACTAATCCACTGCGCTTTGCCAGCAGCCTAATGGGAGCTTGCGAGGTGGTGATTCGGCGCCGGTGTTTGTAGCTGGGTTTATTAATCGGAGAAAGATGTATCTGGTCTCGAGAGAGAGTGTTGAGGGATGAAGGATGGAGATCGGCCGAGTCCCCGATTGTCATACCGGATAGAAACATGGGTAAATCTCTTTAGCTTAATTGAGATGCCTGCATGTTTTCTCTGTTTCCTAGCAAATTAACAATCTGCAAACTCAGCAGTTAACCATTGTGAGCCCGGGAATGAACTGGTTCTTAAGAGCAAGCCACATGCAGTATGTCTGCAAACTGGGGTGATAGCGAGATACGTGAGCTCCTGGCGCTCAGGACTCAGGAGGAAATGGATCACCAATTTACTGGCACTGTTAAAGATCGCCCCACTTTCAAAAGGCTGGCCATTTAACTTAGGGATGGGGGCTTTCAATGCAGTAAAGTTCAGATCATAACGAAGTTAAAGAGACTCCGCAAGAAATTACACTAGGTGATGGATCTCAATGGCAGGATTTGCCATATTTTTATCTGTGGCTTTCCATAAGGGGAACAAGCAACACTGCCAATTTGCAGCATGATGGAGGACCCGGTTTCCCCTAAGATTAATCCCTGCAGCATCTTCCGGCACCAACCCCCCCCCCCCCCCCCCGCCACCCCCAGTAGTAGTGCTGATGCTGGAGACGTTAACACATTGGAGACGGACGCCACCCATAGGAAACGAGCAAGCAGCCAGGTGATGTTTTATTTTGCTTAATCGTTATCATTATTCTCATGTGTCTGCCAAAAGGACCCGTCCCCCAATGTTCCCCTTTTATTGTCTTTTCTCTAGAAACCCAGCCAAAGTAGACATTGACTAAGGTGCAGCTCATTTCGAAGGACATCAAGGACATATTTGTATCTGTGGACAAGGGGGATGTGGAGAGGGATCACCTTTGTGTTGAGAGGCAGAGGGGTAATGAGGACCAGATGTGGTGAATATGTTGGAAGTGGGTGATGCAGCATGGAAGTTAGATAGACTGCAGCATGCCCAACACATGGCTGGGTCCACCTCTATGCTCCAGGGCATTGGACTACAAATGAATAATCTGGTCTCATTCTACAAGGTTTGATGTCACATATGCCTGACCCTGCCCATCAGTTTCATCCCCCCCTCTTAGCATTACTAAATCGCCCCGACCCAGTACCATTCCCCTGAATCCCAGAGATGCCTTCACTCTACTCTGCCACGTATCGGTTACAGCCTCATCCAGATGGCATCATTTAATGAGTCAATTAATCCACCTTCCTCCACATGCAGGACTGATTTGAGATTATTTCACACATGTACATTGTGATAAGTATTATAATAAGTAATCAATAGTCATTTCCTCATGTATTTGCACTCTTTATTATTATTGCCTTGTTATTGCGGTTTTTATTGTGCTTGACGTGTTTCATGCAAAAATTAAAATGAAAAACTTCTGGCAAGTGGCTAAAACATTTAATAAATGATGCTATTTCTTTGCTTCATAAGCTTACGATTACTGAGTGGACCTGATCTGTTTACAGAATAGGATTGACATTAGAATCAGTTTAGTGGATTGACATAATATTGATTTAGTTGATAGACATAATTACTTCACGGATAACCTGGTGCATCATGGTAAACAGGTCGTTCAGGCTCAGGGGAGATTGGACAGATAAGCGTTCCACTCTGGCAAGAATAGTTCCTTGTTGAGTTCACATATGTTGTGTAGCACACAGCAGGCAACAACAATGTCCGATACAAAAGTGGTACAAATATTGAGGCACTTGGCCAGGCACATCCATCAAGCTTTCAGTCATCCAAAAGCATTTTTCACCACCATCCTTGCCGAGCTCAAGTGACCATTAAAACGTTCAATGGTGGGTGAAACCCTTCATCAGCCACTTCATGAGGGGTTAAGCTGGGTCACTGAGTAGATGCAGGGGGACCTCCAATCCATTAGCAGTTCTGGATTTCTGTGGGAAGAGCAATGTAGATTTATATGTACTTTCACAAATGAACAGTTCACTAATGTTTTATAGTGCCCACCTTACAATATCAGGAAAAAACCAAACTTCTTAACCTGCCATGAGTCTTATTTGAAGTAGTCAGGCAATCATTCCTTCAGTGTAACATCTAAATGTGTCATTGTGATCACATCCTATAGGGGGTACATGCCACCATGAAAGCATGAGTTATTGCCTGATCAATGCAAAAACAATGGTCGGTATGGTATATACACTTGCCTCACATGCTTAAAGGTATCTGCCCTTATCTTCATGTGTACAGCTATGCCAAACCCCATATACATCTGTGAAGCTGGAAAAACAAAATGCTGAGTGTATGGATAGACATATGGGACACATTATTCAATAAAGCCAGATAAGAGTGACTCAGGCCGTGATCCATACTAGTATGTGTGCCATTGGATACTCCCGTTTCACGAATCCATCAATTGTCTCCTGAAGATATGCATCACTTGGCAGGTTGACAAAAAGTTTAGAAGGGGCTCTCCTCAATGTCCCAGTAACCACACACACACACACACACACACACACACACACACACACACACACACACACACACACACACACACACACACACACACACACACACACACACACACACACACACACACACACACACACACACACACACACACACACACACACACAGTGGCGATACTGACACCAAAAAATACAACTGATGGATTGATATTCACATGGGGTGGCCAACCACCACAAAGCAAGAATGAATTTAAGTCAAGGTTCTGTTGCCAGTTTGTTGTCTTGCACCTGAGGTGAGGCTCAATGAGTTCCAGCCCAAAGTCAAAAGTCTTCCTTGACGTACGAAAGCATATTCGCCACTCATCATCATCTAAATTGTTGAGGACATTAGACCAGAATGCTCTCTCTCACTTCCGCATGCTCCTTTTAGATACCAGATCAAATTCACTTAAAAGAACCATATAAGGTGGCACGCCCTTTTGCCTCAAACTGCTCCCCGCTACTCTTCAAATTCAGCAGGAACATCTTCATGATTACACACACTCATTCTTCACAAGATTGGGACATAACATGCTCAAGAAAGGTGCAGAACATTTGGGTAAGTTCTAATACTGGAAGAAAGGAACTCGGCTAACATTCATACCTGCTGTTCGGCCTCCATCATTGTGTTCAAAGCGATTTTGCTTCCCAGCATGCATGTTCTACATCATAGCAGAGGGTGGCGCCGCTGTGACTCACATCCTACCCCTTTTGCCCTGAGAAGCCAGCTCGCTACATGAAAGAACTCAGCAATCCACTTTCAGTATGATCAGTGAATCCACCTTCCGATTCCCATTTTACATTGATCGTGAGTTGGACAATAAGGTAGCTTCTCTGTGTAAATACCCCTAATGACTAACATTAAGAATAAATAGTTTAAAAGGCAAAAATACTACACTATACTTACACTGAATAAAGTTCACTTGCATGAATTTCCAAATCTAAAAGTATTTTACTTTAATTTCAGTCACATTCTTTGAAAACATTTATCTTACTAAGCAGGGATAAGGAAACACTTCAAGAGAGTCAACCCAATGGTGAGGGGCTTCAACCAACTCATCATCCTCGGTGATGCCTTTGCTGTTTCACACAACTTTATTCAAACAGCTGCTACAAGCAAAGCATGACCAAAGCACTCCACTGGCTGAATATTTGCTCCCATCATCACCAAAGGTTTATGTGTTACTTCACAGAACACTTACTTTTATAATTTTTAAAATGTGTATTCTTACTTATTATTTTATTCTTATTTATTTTTTGTAATATTTATTTTCCTCATCTTTTTTTCCAGTTACTTGAGGCTTCCAGTTTCTTGAGCAGAAAATTGTTAGTTGTCCAATGCATCAGCAAGGACAAATCTTGAAGCTGAGGCAGACCATAACCCTCTTGGGCCAAGCATTTGAAGTCAGAGCTTGCAGTGAGGACAAAGAAAAAAAATACTCAGCAGGTCAGGCAACATCTATGCAAAAAGAAACAGAGTTGATGTTTCAGGTAGGTGTCTCCTGATACATTTTCTTTTCTTTTAAAAATATTTTTATTGAATTTAACATATAAGCATACATAATAAATGATGAATCATTGCATACAAGTAAATACATACAGAAGGGAGAAAAAAATGATGAGTAAATAAAAAAATATGCATAACTACATTAATAGCTATATATTAACAATCCAGTAATAAACATAATATATGCTACCATGTCAGACCCATTTATTAGACTGTTGTATTAAAATTAAAAATTAAAAAAGAATTAAACAAAGAAAAAATAGCTAAAAACTAATGGACTAATCTAATCTATCCCCTCCTTTTAATAAAGGTTACTTTTTTTAAAATGAAGAATTAAATAACGATGTGGAATCACTGACGACCCTGGAGAACAGACAAAGAATTACCAGAATGTATAATAATTATTGATTCTTCCAATTATAAAAACACACTGAGAATGGGCCCCAACATTTCATAAATTGAAACTTTGTATCTTTAATATTATATCTGATTTTCTCTAATCTTAAATATGACATTACATCATACTGCCACTGTAAATGAGTAGGCATTGCATCTCCTTTCCATTTCAATAAAATATCTTATCTGGCGATCAATGAGGTAAAAGCAGAGACATTTTCCTGAGATGCCAATAGAGGTTCATCTGAGTCACAAGAAAAACCAAACAGAGCAATTAGCGGACAGGGGTCAATGTTAATCTTGAAAATTGTTGATAGAGTTTGAAGAATCTCTTTCTAAAATCTCTCTAAATTTGGGCATTGTCAGAACATATGAATCGGAGAGGCTTCAAAATTTTTACATTTTTCACAAAAAGGATCAATATCTGCATAAAAATGAGATAACTTAAATTTAGACATATAAGTTCTGAGCACCACCTTCAATTGTAATAAGCAATGCCTTGGACAAAATGAGGAATTATTAATCAATCTGAGAGTAGAGGACCGATCTTCATCTGAAAATGTTATGTTCAAATCTCTTTCCCACTCTCTTTTGATCCCAGCCATTGGGACTGAATTTAAGTCTAGTAAATTATTATGAATACATGCTATTAATCGACCATGAAAATACTTAAGAGGGTAAATCATTTCATATATGGCCAACATTAAGAAAAAGACCAATAAGGAAAGCCTGGATTTAATTAATCAGATTAAGCAAATTAATCGCTCAAAACAAAAAATCCTGAGTTTTATAAGAGAAGAGTTGAACTTAAAACCAAATTTGATTTACTTTCTACTTATCCAATTGAACAGCAATTGTTAAGAAATAGAAGTTGTTTTATAGTCATGTGGAAAAATTTAGCAAGTTACTAGCTTGACAATTAAAAGTAATAATTGCTAAAAAAAAACAAATAAATAAGATTCATATGAGTGATGGCAATATGACATCAGACCATTCCAAAATTAACGAGGCTTTTAGAGAATTTTATACTAACCTTTTTACTTCTAAATTTAAGAATGATTAAGTTTCAATGTCAGATTTCTTCAATCAATTGAATTTACCTGTACTTTCTCAAGAGAAGTGGGCTAATTTATAAAATCCTATTTTGCAGGAGGATATAGCTGTGGCTATTTCCTCATGGCAGTCAGATAAATATCCTGGACCAGATGGATTTCCTGCAGAATTTTATAAATCCTTCTCTAAATAACTTGTACCTCTCTTTTCTTTGATTTTGCCTGATTTGTTTAAAGAAGAGAAATTACCTTTATCATTTAACGAAGCTTGCATTCTCAGATCAAACTGGTTTTATTAAACATCATCATTCCTATTACAATATACATTGACTACTGAATATACTATACATGCCTTCTAGTCCATCAATTGAATGTGTTCTTTCATTAGATGCTGAAAAAGCATTTCATTGAGTTGAATGGAATTAATTATTTGGTGCATGGGGTAAATTTAATTTTGGTCTAGATGTTATTAAATGGATTTAATTTAATAATATTCAAGCCTCAAAGCTTTAGTCCATTCTAATTTACCGCAAATGTCTATGTTTAATCTCAGTAACAAGGCATGGTTGTCCTCTTAAGTCCTTTGCTTTTTGATATCATATTGGAACCATTAGCTGTTGCTCTTCGACAGTGTAGAGAATTTAATGGTATAATTAGAGGAGCAATTAAACATAAAATAACACTTTATATGGATGATTTATTGCTTTTTATTTCAAATTTCTATACCATGCATATAAATCATTTTTGATAAATTCAGTCAGTTCTCAGCTTATATTAAATTTACATAAGAGTTAACATTTACCCTTAAAAGGTGCTTTTGAAGGCTATTCCAATTTTCCATTTAAAATAGTGAAAAAACATTTTCAATATTTAGGAATTACAATCACAAAAAATTATAAAATTGTACTGAAAGAGAATTTCTAGGTATTGTTTGATAGGATTAAACAATCATTATTAGGTTGGTCTCCCTTATTGATTACAATAATGCAACATATTAGTTTAATTAAAATGAATATTTAACCTAATTTTTGTATCTTTTTCAAGTGTTACCAATTTTTATCACCAAATTTTTTTTCAGCTCGCTGGATTCAGCTATTTCTACATATATATTTAGCAGGGGTGGGGGGAAACACATATAAATAAAGCCCATCTTCAAAAACTAAATTAAATGGAAGATTATCACTTCTAGATATTAGATTATATGATTGGGTGATTACTATACATAATTTACTTTTATTATTACATTTGGATAAAACAGTGAATCACAATTCCTGGATAGAAATTAAATTACAATTTACTGAGAAAAACCTCTATGTTGGCAATTTTCCTTTACCAAATTAATAAATAATCAAATGATGAAAAATAGATTGAGAATGTGGGCTCAGTTCAGGATTTTTTTTAGAATTAATGGTTTATCACTGGCTAGTCCAATTATAGCTAACCATCTTTTTCAACCGTCATTGTTGGATGCATAGGAATGGCATAGAAAAGGTACTCAATGTTTCAAGGATCTTTTTATTCAAAATAGTTTTGCCTCTTTTGAACAATTATCAGCCAAATTTAATTTTTCCAATAGGCATTTTTTAGATATTCACAAATTAGGCATTTTGTTCAGTCCCATAAATTTCTAACACCTGCTACATTTTAATAAGTCACCAATCTGAAATGTTGGACACATGGAGATCTTCAGGTGCTGGAATCTGAAGCTAAACATAATCTGCTGGAGGAACTCAACAAGTCAAGCACCATCAGTGGGAGACAAAGAATGGTTGAAGTTTTAAGCTAAACTCCTTTATTGAGACTAGATATTGAAACATCATCCATTCGTTTTCTCCCACCGGTGCTGTTTGACTGCTGAGTTAATCATGCAGATTGTATTTAATCTGAAATATTAACTGTTTTTCTCTCTCTGGAGATAGTTTGATTTGCCAAAAATCTCAAGCATTTTCTATCTATTTCAAATTTATGGATTATTTTTGCATTTAGGTCAAAGAAAGCAATGTTAGTCATTCAAATAGCATGGCTTCAGAGGAAACAGATTTCTAAAAATTGTTCGATGGGTAGGTGCGAACTGTCACTTTTCATACAAAAAGTCATGTTCCAGTCTGAAGAGTTTTACACCAGAAAGTTGGAAGTGCTAATGAAAATCCCACTGGAATGGTAAGGTTGAATTTCTCATCAAGCACAAAGCTCATTTTCAATACCACCTTTTTTTCTCCAGTTATAAGAAGGATTTCTGGGCTTTTAAGTTAATTCCCTTGAAAGAAAGAGCTTTAGACCTCTTCTGGTAGTAACCAGTCTCTTGAATCCAGAAATCTATGAGGCTTGATATGTCTCCAAATGTAACATTAGTTAAAGAGCATGATGATCAATCTGACCTCTTGAAACACAAATACCTCTTTTTGGTGCTGCTGATCTTATATTTTTGAGACATACAGTTGCACAGCAAGGTTTTTTGCCTGATGAATCTAAAGTGCAAGACATTCGAGATTTTCTTACACCCGTTACATTTGGCCAGTAGTGACATCTTTTAGGGATGATGAATTTCTACTGCTGTTTCTTGCTGAATGCCACAAAGTATCTATTACCCCTTACTAAACAACTAAAAAGATCCAATAAGGCCACTTATAAAAGACCATTGAGTTTGGGAGTTGATGCCATTTTGTGCTTTCAACTATGTGAGGACTGTGCTTGCAAATGCCATGATGCTTGCACATCAAAAGCCCAACACCTTGCTTTCTCTTACCACAGATGCCACTGTTAGTGCTGAGGGACCAGTGTTAAAACAACGAGTCCAAGGGCAATTGGAACTTCTGGCGTTTTTCAGCCAAGCTGTCACCAGCTCAAGCAAAACATAGTATGTTTGATCAAGAACTCCTAGCCACCTATCTCACAGTGAAACTTTTCTAGTTTTTGTTGGAAGGAAACCCTTTCACCACTTATACAGACCACCAAACTCTTACACATACCTCACGTACTAGCACACATCTCTACTCACCATAAGAAATCAAGTCAAGTCAAGTCACCCTTATTTATTATTCATACCATGCTCGCACAGTAACGTTGAGTGCATTTCTCCAGGACCAAGGAGCATATTTATATAAATATAAGTTAAAATAGAAGTTAAACATATTAGAATACTCTCTTCTCTTCTCTCTCTTTGGCTTGGCTTCGCGGACGAAGATTTATGGAGGGGGTAAATGTCCACTTCAGCTGCAGACTCGTTTGTGGCTTTCAAGTCCGATGCGGGACAGGCAGACACGGTTGCAGCGGTTGAAGGGGAAAATCGGTTGGTTGGGGTTGGGTGTTGGGTTTTTCCTCCTTTGTCTTTTGACAGTGAGGTTGGCTCTGCAGTCTTCTTCAAAGGAGGTTGCGGCCGGCCGAACTGTGAGGCGCCAAGATGAACGGTTTGAGGCGATATCAGCCCACTGGCAGTGGTCAATGTGGCAGGCACCAAGAGATTTCTTTAAGCAGTCCTTGTACCTCTTCTTTGGTGCACCTCTGTCACGGTGGCCAGTGGAGAGCTCGCCATATAACACGATCTTGGGAAGGCAATGGTCCTCCATTCTGGAGACGTGACCCACCCAGCGCAGCTGGATCTTCAGCAGCGTGGACTCGATGCTGTCGGCCTCTGCCATCTCGAATACTTCGATGTTAGGGATGAAGGCGCTCCAATGAATATTGAGGATGGAGCGGAGACAACGCTGGTGGAAGCGTTCTTGGAGCCGTAGGTGATGCCGGTAGAGGACCCATGATTCGGAGCCAAACAGGAGTGTGGGTATGACAATGGCTCTGTATATGCTTATCTTTGTGAGGTTTCTCAGTTGGTTGTTTTTCAGTTGGTTGTTCTTCCAAAGGCGCTATTTGCCTTGGCGAGTCTGTTGTCTATCTCGTTGTCGATCCTTGCATCTGATGAAATGGTGCAGCCGAGGTAGGTAAACTGGTTGACCGTTTTGAGTTCTGTGTGCCCGATGGAGATGTGTGGGGGCTGGTAGTCAGGGTGGGGAGCTGGCTGATGGAGGACCTCCGTTTTCCTCAGGCTAACTTCCAGGCCAAACATTTTGGCAGTTTCCGCAAAACAGGACGTCAAGCGCTGAAGAGCTGGCTCTGAATGGGCAACTAAAGCGGCATCGTTTGCAAAGAGTAGTTCACGGACAAGTTTCTCTTGTGTCTTGGTGTGAGCTTGCAGGCGCCTCAGATTGAAGAGACTGCCATCCGTGCGGTACCGGATGTAAACAGCGTCTTCATTGTTGAGGTCTTTCATGGCTTGGTTCAGCATCATGCTGAAGAAGATTGAAAAGAGGATTGGTGCGAGAACGCAGCCTTGCTTCACGCCATTGTTAATGGAGAAGGGTTCAGAGAGCTCATTGCTGTATCTGACCCGACCTTGTTGGTTTTCGTGCAGTTGGATAACCATGTTGAGGAACTTTGGGGGGCATCCGATGCGCTCTAGTATTTGCCAAAGCCCTTTCCTGCTCACGGTGTCGAAGGCTTTGGTGAGGTCAACAAAGGTGATGTAGAGTCCTTTGTTTTGTTCTCTGCACTTTTCTTGGAGCTGTCTGAGGGCAAAGACCATGTCAGTAGTTCCTCTGTTTGTGCGAAAGCCGCACTGTGATTCTGGGAGAATATTCTCGGCGACACTAGGTATTATTCTATTTAGGAGAATCCTAGCGAAGATTTTGCCTGCAATGGAGAGCAGCGTGATTCCCCTGTAGTTTGAACAGTCTGATTTCTCACTTTTGTTTTTGTACAGGGTGATGATGATGGCATCACAAAGGTCCTGAGGGAGTTTTCCTTGGTCCCAACAAAGCTTGAAAAACTCATGCAGTTTGACATGCAGAGTTTTGCTGCCAGTCTTCCAGACCTCTGGGGGGATTCCATCCATACCTGCTGCTTGCCACTTTTCAGTTGTTTAATTGCCTTATGTGTCTCATCCCAGGTGAGGACCTCATCCAGCTCTAGCCTTAGGGGTTGTTGAGGGAGCTGGAGCAGGGCGGAATCTTGGACTGAGCGGATGCCACTGAAAAGAGATTGGAAGTGTTCTGACCATCTGTTGAGGATGGAGATCTTGTCGCTGAGGAGGACTTTGCCGTCTGAGCTGCGCAGCGGGCTTTGGACTTGGGGCGTACACAGCCTTTAGAGCCTCGTAGAAACCCCTGAAGTCGCCAATGTCCACACTGAACTGGGTTCGCCTGGCGAGGCTAGTCCACCACTCATTTTGGATCTCCCGGAGTTTGCGCTGAAGATGGCTGCATGCGCGACGGAAGGCTTGTTTCTTCTCTGGACAGGACGGCTTTGTAAGGTGAGCCTGGTGGGCAGCTCGCTTCTTTGTCAGCAGCTCCTGGATTTCATGGCTGTTATCGTCGAACCAGTCCTTGTTTTTCCTGGAGGAGAACCCAGTACCTCTTCAGTGGATTGCAGTATGGTAGTCTTCAGCTGATCCCAGAGGGGTTCAGCGGATGAGTCCGTGAGGCGGATTGCATCGTCGAGCTTTGCTTTGAGGTTTGCCTGGAAGTTTCACTTCGTCTGACTGCAGGTTTCCAACATTGAACCTCTTTCTCAGGGCTTTACTGTTCCTGAGCTTTGGCTTGAAGTGAAGGTTGAGCTTGCAGCGAACCAGCCGGTGGTTAGTGTGGCATTCCACACTGGGCATGACCCTGGTGTGGAGCACATCTCGTTTGTCTCTTTCTCGCACCAGGACGTAGTCCAAGAGGTGCCAGTGTTTGGATTGGGGATGCATCCAGGTAGTCTTCAGGCTGTCCCTCTGCTGAAAAAGGGAGTTTGTAATGACAAGCCGCTGTTCTGCGCAGAGCTCCAACAGGAGGCGCCCATTGTCGTTGCACTTGCCGACACCATGCTTGCCCAGGATTCCTAGCCAGGTTTCTGAGTCTTTGCCGACGCGAGCGTTGAAGTCGCCAAGGATGACAACCTTGTCCGTTGTAGGGGTGCGTTGAATGAGGTTGCGCAGGTCAGTGTAGAACTTGTCCGTTTCTGCTGGTTCCGCATGAAGGGTTGGAGCATAGACACTGATGAGGGTAATGCGACGCTTGTTTTGAAGGGGGAGTCGCATGGACATGATCCGGTCCGAGTGGCCTGTCGGGAGGTTTTCGAGTTTGGAGGCAATGGAGTTCTTGACCATGAAGCCTACACCATATATGCATCGTTCATCCAAAGGCTTGCCAGACCAGTAGAGTGTGTAGCCCGCGCCGCATTCTTGGAGGCTGCCTACATCTGCCAGGCGGACTTCACTGAAAGCGGCTATGTCGATGTCAAGTCTGAGGAGTTCATGTGCAATGAGGCAGACCGACGTTCAGGTCGGTGGCTGTCAGCCTTGTCTAGCATGGTTCTGATGTTCCACCATTCTAGCTTGAGTTTGTGAGCATCTTTTGAGGGGGAGGATGTGGAGGGGCAGGACGTGGACATGTCCTCGGGCCTGTGCAAAGGAGCTTTTAGGTGGAGTGCAGGGCGCGCAGTACTGGCCCCACCCTTTACACCCATGGTTCATGTGCCGTGGCCAAGCAAGCTGGGACGTGGCAGCGAGGTCCTTGGGTCGTAGGTTTTATATCGGAGTGGCCTTCTCCTATGCAGGTTTCTTACCCGGGCTGGAGGGGTCTGCCTCCCCTCCTAGGTTGGTCCATACTGCCCGGACCGGGGCCGAGGCCGGGGCCAGCTTCTGAGTTCTGTGGTGGTCGCGGCGCCTCCTGAATTCTATGCCCCGGTCTGGGCAGAGAGTTGGAGGCGGCGGCCCCAGTCCGGGCACAGGGAGAGCAGCGGCGGCCCCGGCCCTGGTCCGGGCAGAGGGTAGGCGGCGGCGGCCCTGATCCAGGCAGGAGCAAGGGGGAGGCGGCAGCCCCGGCCTCGGTCGAGTGAGGCAGGCGGAGGCCCCGGTCCGGGCAGAGAGTTGGAGGCAGCGGCCCCGGTCCAGGCACAGGGAGAGCGGTGGCGGCCCCAGCCCCGGTCCGGGCAGAAGGTGGGCGGCGGCGGCCCCGATCCGGGTAAGGGGGAGGCGGCGGCCCCGGTCCGGGCAGAGAGAGATTAGAATACTAAAATATTAAGATTAGTACGGAAATAGTCCACAGTACCCTATCCACAAATGTTCTGAGAATTCAGGAGTCTGATGGTTTGGGGAAAAACTCTTGCCCAATCTGGATGTAAGGCCTGAGTGCTGCAGTACCTCCTACCAGATGGCAGAAGGGAGAACAATTTACATGAAGGGTGTGTGAAGCACTTAACAATGTTTATTTCCTTTTGCCTGCATTGACTATTGTAGATGTCCTTCATGGTGGGAAGAGAGTCCCCAATGATCTTTTCCACTGACTTCCCTATCCAGTGCAGGGTCTTGTGGTCAGAGGAAGTACAGCATCCTAATCAGGCAGTGATGTCTGTAGTGAGGATGGAGGGTGGGAGATGAACTATCCTCAGCCTTCGCAGGAAGTAGAGGCTCTGCTGGGCTTTCTTGGCTATGGAGTTGGTGTCAAGGGACCAGGTAAGATTCTCTGCCAAGTGTAATCCAAGGAACTTGACACTCTTGACTACCTCACCAGTCGAGCCGTCAATGTGTGGTCCTCCCAGGCCCTCCTGAAGTTAACAACCATCTTTTTTGTGTTTTATAATGTTCAGATACAGGTTGTTGGCTCTGTACCAGTCTGTTAGCGACTGCACCTCGTCTCTGTATGCTGAATTTTCATTCTTACTGATCAGGCCAATCACGGTCGTGTAGTCAGCAAACTTGATGATGTGGTTCAAGCTTTGTTTAACTGCACAGCCATGGGTCAGCAGAGTGAACAGCAGTGGACTAAGCACACAGTCTTCGGGGGTCCTATTCTCAGTGTGATAGTCTTGGAGGTGGTGTTACAGATCCTGACTACCTGAGCTCTCCATGACAGGAAGTTAAGAATCTAATTGCAATGAATCTAATTGCTAGGACTTCATCTTACAATTTTCACCAGACATAGGGCACATCCGGGGGAAAGCAAATGCCATGGCTAATGCCCAGTCCAGGTGTGATATTGATGCATACATACAATGACTATCATCGATTTCAGAGACGTGGCTCGTATACAGCACAACGATCCCTATCTTATCTGATATCATGAGATCATCTCTGGTCTTGATCTACATGATGTGAGCCTGGTTGAATCAGGTGAAACATTGGTCTGCGATTTTTCCACAGGAAGACCTAGGCCTTTTGTGCAATGAGGCTGGAGATTTTTTTGACTCTCTTCATAATCTATCTCATGCTGGTAGAAGAGGATAAATTAAACTGATTACAAAACATTTAACCTGGTCTCATATTAAATGGAATGTTTGTTTATTGGCAAGTACCTGCTTTCCCTGTCAACGCTCTAAAATCTACAGACACACAAAATCCAAGCTGGGGCATTTTGTTATTCCGGATTCTCGATTCCATCTTGTTTATTTAGACTTGGTAGGCCTGCTTCCACCATCCAGAGGCCATACTTATCTGCTCACATGTGAGCACCAGACTACCAAGGGGCAGGAGGCCAATCCTGTCACTGATAACTCTGCTGAGATGATTGCTTGGGCGTTTATGGATAATTGGATTTCATCTATCAGTGTTCTGGGCACTCTGACAATGGACCAAGTGTCTCAGTTTGAGTCAGGACTGTTCTGAGCTGTTACTGATCTTTTGAAAACTGCCCATAATTGGACTATGGCAACCACAGGCCAACAGCCTCATTGAGCATTTCCATCACCAATTGAAAACAGCATTGACACAGGTGGTGGTGCATCTCGGTGGAGCCCACAGTTCTCCGTGGCGTGGGTACTACTGTAAAGCAGGATATTGGATGTTTAGCAGCAGAGTATGGCACCACGCTGACTCTGCCCAGTGAGTTTGTGAATCTGATTCCAGGGTCAGCGCTCTCAGATCCAACAAGTTAGGTCAATCTTCATTGGGAAAACAGGAGATTACTCAGACCAACTCCTGTACGATATGCTGGATGATTTATTCTTGTGTTCCTTCGACATGAAGGTGTTCACAAACCATTTCATCCCTTTTAAGATGAACCTTTTGAGATTTTACAATGCCTCCTGAAGTCTTTTGTGATTGACAGGAATGGGAAAGCTGACACAGTCAACAGGTGGAAGCTGGCATATATCGATGGTCCATGCTCTGTGTCTATGCCAGAGCACCTCTGCCAATCGGAGCATGCACTGCCCACCTTGCAGCATCATATGAAGTCTGACCGGACTGCCAGTTACATAATGGGACAAGTCTGATCAGTCACCTCTTTTCATTGCTCAGAGGCTGGGTTGCATACATATCTGCATTGGGATTGGTGACAGTCGCCACTGATGATATATCCGAGGCAACGCACGGGAGTTAGAGCACGTATGCACGGGCTATTTCAGGAGGTTGCATACGTGGGATGGATCTCAGATGCAGGTGGAGGAGAATGAGAGCATCAGGACCACCCATGTGGCGGAGAGCCAATGAAAAGGTCAGAAGGGTTTGTCTGGGTGGTGTTTGGGGAGTTGAAGAATTCAGTGTTGTGTCTGAAGGGATTAAAAAGAGTCAACTGAAAGGAATACTCATTTAATTGTGCATAAACTGGGTAAATTACTCTTGCTACAGTATATACATTCACGTTCAGAAACACTTGGACTGGGAGCTTGCTCTGAGATATGGATTGGTTCTAATAACATACCAGTCTGATATTTTCTTTGGACAGTGCATTGCTGTCAAAGACCTTTAAACTGCTTGTAAAATTTCTGTGATGTAGTGCATTGCAATTCGCTGGTGTTTTTCTAAGGAATCATCTATGGAAGAAGAATACAATCTGATCCATTATTCACTTGAATTCACAGTCACTATGTGTAATTTCATCATTATTTTATTAAATAGAGCTGCTTCAAGGGCTTCCTAACTCTTCCCACTTTTATTCCCCAATGCACAAAACAGCCCCTTCAGCCCACCTTGTCCACGTTGACATAGTTGTTATTCTGAGCAATTGTCGTTTGCCTGCATTTAGTTCATTTCCTTTTAAATTCTTCCTATCCATAAAATGATTCAGCTAACAATTGGTATGTAAAATTAAGGCCTTTCTTGTGATGAAATAATAAATTAATGCACAAATCTCAAATAACAAAACAATGACAATGACAGGATATGCAGGAATGTCCTTGAGTAGAAAGGCACCGGGGACTTCAGACTTGTGGAATGACACAGACCATGAGTTCCTCAGGGTTCAGCAGGTGCTAATTTCTCAGAGGGCACCAATGACACCCTGCGTGCAATGCTGGTCTTCAAGCTGTGACACTTTTCATGAATTAGGTTCTGTTGTTGTGGATGCTCAAAGGTTATGGGCAAAGGAACGAGAATATACACACAGACTAGTCCATGATAGATAGAGGTGTGTAAGCCCAGTTTTGGTGGAGATAGAAGCATGAACTTTCTACATTTTTTCCTTGGGCATTTTTTGCAAGAGAACCCTTTCCTTTGATCCAACTCCTTCTGGACTGCAGATACAATGGGACCAGAATTAAATTTACTTTGGAAAAATTAACACACCTGGAAAATGTTCTGAATTCTCCACGATTATTCTAGCTCTGAAGTTCAGAGTGGGCATCTAGAACAAGCACTCGTGCATATGACTCCTAATACAACTGCAAGTGTCAAGATAATGCAAGATATGAAAAAGAATGCAGATGCCAGAAATCTGAGCCTAAAACAAAATTCAGTGAAAATTCAGCAGGTCAGGAAGTTTCAGAGTCTGTTTCTTTTTTCATTGAATCTGTCTGGCCTATTGCCAACATTTTGTTTTTAAGACCATAATAAGACTCACATACTACAAGATGTAGGAGCAGAGTTAGGCTATTCAACCCATCCAGTCTGTTCCACCATTTGAATTGTGACTGGTGTATTTTTCCTCTCACCCATTTTCCTTCCTTTTCCCCTCACCATTGACACCCTTACTTTTATTTAAAAAATATTTTTATTAATTTCAATAACAGTAAATTTGTACAGTACAATTATGGAATGTGCCACTGAAAAAAAGTTAAAAAAAAACCACTGCAAGTATAATCAAACAAATGAATTCACAGCCATAATAAAGAAAGGACCTAATAAATTTAAATTAAGCAAAACCCTTAAACCATAGTTTAAAATATAGTAATCAACCAAAAAAAAGGAGAAACAAATCTTTAATCAAAACCCTTCCATTAACAAGGTTAGAAAAAAGAACCTAGGATATGTATATCAAGTGACAACAACTTGGAAACCAACAACACATCAAGATTTAGAATAATCTTTAGATTATAATAGTCCATGAAAAGGCCCCATGTCTTTGAAAATTAGTATTTGAATCTTTAATGGCATATCTCTAATTTTTTTCTAAGCTTAAACAAGACATAGTATCATCCCGGTGGTTATCAACCTTTTTCTTTCCACTCACATACCAATTTAAGTCATCCCTAGGCCGTAGGTGCTCTGTGAGTAGAAAGGGATTGCTTACCAGGGTGGAAAGAAAAAAGTTGAAAGCCACTGTTTTAATCGTACCTAATTGACTCGTCATGTGCACGGTTTCATAACTCCAGAGGAAATGGGCCAATGACAATTTTTCTCAAGTCAAATATTTTCAGTAGCAATTGGGTCCAGAGCAGTGGTTCTCAACCTTCCCTTCCCACCTAAGCAACCCCTGACTAATCACAGAGCACCAATGTCATAGGGAATTACTTCAAGTGGTACGTGAGTGGAAAGGAAAAGGTTGAGAACTACTGACTTAACCATTGTATGTGTAGGTGGAATGTTACCTTTCCATTGGATCAACATCTGGCCATCAATGAAGTAAAGGATAAAATTTGGCTTTGAGATGAAGTCAATCAAACATCATCATCATCAGATGTTCCAAACAGAGCAATTAAAGGGCAAGGTTCCAATTTAACTGTAAGAATCATTGATCGTGTGATCACCCCTTATGAGTCAAGAATATATTAAAATTTCCTTTTTTGCAAGTAATTGATAATCTTTCACAACAGAGGCATCAATGTCTTTGCACTGTGATTTATGCTTTATTGTGTCAGTCTAATGCACAAAATAAAGCTGCATATTTAAATCATTCAATGTGACAAGGTGCATTGTAAGGCCAACACGATTTTTCAGTGCAATTCAGATTCATAATTTTTAAAAAGCACGTGCTTTATGAATGAATTCCCGATCTATGGCTTCTATATTGCAGGGCAATGAAGTGGGTATCTAAATGTAATTGATAGAGAAAACACCAGAACAATGCTTATCACCTTTGCTCACCCTAAACTCAAACATGTGGAAAGAGTCAAGAATTTAACACAGAAGTGAGATAATGGAAGGAGAGTAACTTTAGATCACTTTTGTATATTACTTAATAGCCGAGTGTAGCCGCACTATGTTGGCACTACAACTCCCAGGAGGCATTAAACCAGCCATGTGATGTCAGTGCGCGATGATGTCAGCGCCCGTCAAGCGTGATTCTGTCTTTTAAAAGGTTGAGCGGGTGATGAAAGAGTAAATCTGTTTGATTCACTCTAGAAATGCCTTGTGTGGTTATTTTGTTGTGTCCATTGCAATTTCAGTGGCCACAACTGGTGACCCCGACGTGATTCGAACATGCAGCCTTTTGATCTGGAGTATTGATTTCTTCATAGACTTGTATACCCTGATAAGCAGCAAAAACAGAAGTTTGCCTTTTATTTTATCTTCCTGTGAATAAATTGATTATTTAAAGAGCCTTTCTTGAAGCAATTTTTCTGCTTCAAAAGGTAACCTGTTGTAAATGATAACCATTGAATGACCAAAGAATATGCCAAGAGAAATGCCTCTCTTGACATATCTTCATGAAATCTATTCTTGTGCCAAATCCAGAAAGAGAAAGCTCTTATGCTATTGGGAAAGTTGCTGATCATAAGGGAGGCCAAAGAATAAACCATGAAAAATGAGTCAGAAACTGGTAGTCTAGGCTTCATTATTGTTTTATAGAATTAGCATTCTGGGTGTGTGTTCATTGAGCTGGTGATCATCTGGTGGAGGAGTGTGGTCATGTCGATAAAGTTTTCAAACTTGGGATGTGGCTTTAGAGAAGGACTGAAAGATGGTCAACTAATAACTATCATATTAAAGGGTGCCGAGTGTCTCTGCCTCCTTCCCACCAGCTCCCCATCCCCTTCCCTTCCTTCTCCTACCAGAAAGCTACCCTCTCCACCTATCACATCTTAGCTTTTATTTTTGTTTTGCGTCTCTCCTCCCTCATCTCCTCCCCCTCCCTCCTTCCTCCTTTTTATTTAGGTGCCTGTCTGTTTTTGCTTAGACCTGATGAAGGGTCAAGTCCTGCCATCTTGGTTATCCTTTGCTTCCTCTGCATGACCTGCATTTCTCCTGCAGGTTTGTATATTGCACTCAACCCCAGCATCTGCAGACTTGTTTAACCCCAACCTGCACCCTAGGGGTGTCATAAATAGCTGCTCCTATGGCAAAGCCCTGGAGAAAATGTGAAACATTCAGGACCAGTTCAGAATTGCAGAGATCTGAGCAACCATTGTAATGCACCATCAATAACTCCAAAAGACTGTAGTTGATCCAACTGATAGGCTTTTATTAGCTTTAGAACAAAAGCTCATCCATGCTGCTCAACTGTTCAGCACTGGACAGAGAGCTGTGGAACATTCTGGAGGCTGTGGGAGGAGCCAGAGGCACAGTCAGCCAATGGGTGTGCCAAAGCAGACAAATATATACATACAATGGTTACATTCACCCCTGGCAGCTTTTGGTCATTGTCCAGATCTCTTCAATGGAGTATGGCAGGTTGTAGGCATTGACGAAGTGGAAGAACCTCGTAACTCCGGGGTACCAGAGATCATTGTGAAGGGCTTGTAAGTGGTCAATCTGTGCACTGACACAGGTCTTGCGAGATAGGGCATCAGAAGGCTCATAGAGTTTCCCAGGCCGGTTCAGGATATTGTAATTGTAGGTGGACAGTTTGATTCTCCACCTCTTGTCATTCTTGATTTTACATGAACATTAACGTAACAGCCCATCGGCAATTTAGCAGCGTGAATCGTTTACCAGCCAGGTAGTGTCTCCTGTGCCACATTGCCTCGATAATGGCTTGGGCTTCCTTCTCGATAGAGGAGTGTCGAATTTTGGGGCCCTGGAGGGTACGAGTAAAGAAAGTAACTGGCCTTCCTGCCTGGTTAAGTGTAGCTGCAGAGCAAAATCTGAAGCATCACTTTCCAACTGGAATAGGATAGATTCATCCACCACGTGCATTGTAGCCTTGGCAATATCTGCCTTGATGCGGCTGAAGGCTGCACAGGCATCTGTCGTCAGAGGGAAAGAGGTGGATTTGATAATGGGGAGGGGGGTCTTGTCTCTATAGTTAGGGACCCATGGGCATTGTAAGAGAAAAAACCCAGGCACCTGTGGGGGAGGAGAGTTCCAGGAGTGGGCACATGCTGTCAGGGTCTGGATCAATTACTCCATTATCAATTATACAGCCAAGGATGCCAAGGCGGGTTATGCAAAACACGCACTTGGCCTTATTTTATGTGAGATTGGGGAGCTTGGCAGTTTGGAGGAATTCTTTAAGGTTGATATCATGGTCCTGCAAGTCATGGCCACAGATGGTGACACCGTCGAGGCACGGGAATGTGGCCTACTAATCTACCATGCAGTCCATCTCTCACTGGAAGATTGAAATCCCATTGGTGATGACTAAGGGGACCCGCAGGAAGTGGTAGAGGCAGCCATCTGCCTCATACCCAGTATACTGGAAGTCCTTTGGGTGACTAGGGAACTGATGATATGAGAATTTCAGGTTGAGGGTAGAAAAGACCTGATACTGGTGTGATTTGGTTCACCATATCAGATATATGGGGGAGGGGGTACGTGTCTAGTTGTGTGTATCTATTAATAGTCTGACTAGTTGATGATCATCCTGTTCTCTTCATTCCTCACTACCACTACCACTACGAGCTCTCAAAGAACTGGTGCTGGGCTCAACGATTCCCTCATTAAGTAAATGTTGCACCTCTTCCCGAATAAAGGCCTTGTCTCTAGTACTGTACCTCCTTCTTTTGGCAATGATGGGTTTATAGTCGAGGGTGAGATTGCTGAAAAATGGTGAGGGGTGATTTTGAACTCAGAGTGTCCACAGATTATGCGTAATGAGTGATTGGGTTGCTGGCTGTGTACGATGGGTGGGGGGGTGGGTGGGGTGCTGAAGGATAGGTGGAGTGCCATGGGCATTTCGAGATCTGCTGGTTACAGACAATGAGTGATAGATGGGGTCCATCAAATTCCATCGTCACGTTTTTGAGGTGACATTGAAAATCAAGTCCCAGCAACACCAAAAGTTTAAAGGTTTTGTAGTCTGTTCCCCGCACGGTCAAAGTCATTGAACTGTAGCCATGGATATCCGCCATATGTGACCTTGCAGCCAAGTAGACCTTTTGGTTAACTGGCCATACCACGTTGGATTAGCGCTGCACCGTGTTGGGATGAATGAAGCTCTCCATGCTCCCACTATTGAATAGGCAACTTGTCATGTGGCCATTTACCTGAATGTCCATCATCAACCTGGTGAGCTGATGCAGGCTGTCCTGGTCGAGTGTGATGAAGGCCTTTGTCGGAGTGTTTCTTGTCACTTTGGCAGAGAGGTCACATGGTGATTTGGAAGATGGTAGTGTCCAAGATGGCAGCCCACATGGCCCGCATGTGGCGCTGCTGAATCCTGAAGATGGCTCCCAAGATGGCAGTCCCTGCAACTCTCTCGTGGTGCTGCTGGGAAAACGTTTAGATCTACACACCTTAGCATAGTGTTCCTTCTTCCATTTGATGATCTTGGAAACTCAAGTGCAGATACCTATAAAGACTGTGACTTCAAGTATTTTTGAAGCTGAAGTAGACTTCTAGAGTAAAGGTGATTTGAGGGTAAAAGGATCGGGCAGAATAATGGCTAAGAATCAGTAAGTTTACACTGACCTACACCTGGTATCATTCTTATTGCCTGCATTCAGTTGACATAAGAATATATTGTGCACATCCATGGTCCTTTACATAACGATGGATAACTCAGAATAAAAATCATGGACATTATATATTATCTTCAAGTGATGGACATTATGCAACTTGAGGTAAGTTCACAAGTTTCAATCATTCAATAGTTTTCATCGAAATTGGATTGTATTCCACAAAAGGAAGTGATGCATTTCTTTATTAAACTGCTCAATAACATTTACTCCCTTGCAATACAATTAGCAATATAGTGTCGTCATTCTATGCCCCAGTTAGAAAATCAACATCCGCAGGAGCTAGATTTTTCACTTGTGTGTTTACCTGACTGACTGCCTGCAAAACAAAATTTATTAAGACCTCATTGATTATTAATATTATTTATTACATATTCTTGTGGATGGTAACCACTCTAATATGGTTAGTGTGGGCTCTCCAATGTATGAAAAGAACATTAACCATTAATATGCAAAAAAAAAACCTGCAAACACCTTTTGAGTTATGGAGTGTAATTAGAACTGGTGATTCATTCACTTGAAATCAATGGTCTGCATAATGTACCACAATGGTATTCTGAACAAGCGGAATCATAAATATGGGAATCAATCCACCACCTCTTTTTATTTATAAACCCTGACAAGGCAACTCAATGTCTGTCAAAGGAATTCTCAACATTATAACAATTAATGTATTCATGCAGAGAAATGGTAAAGGTAAAGCTTCCATTATTGTCATGAAATGCTACATTTAGAATGTAACTTACATAAAATTCTTTAACTTTTGTCTGCCATAAGGCAGACAGAGAGGCACCATTTTCTCTAGCTCCCCTCACAGAAACCTACAGCACCTGGTGTTCCCAGGCAGTTTCCCTCCAAGTACTGACCAGTCCTGTGCCTGCTTAGATTCTGAGATCTGACAATCCCAGGCATATTCAGGCTATTTGGTGCTGTTATAATTGAATTTGAGAAAAAATGTCACTAACTAATCTTGAAAAAAATAAGTTTACACCTAAAACAACAGTTACACCTACCCAAGGAAATTCCTTTGAGAAAAATTAAATGTTTGCAATGGCAGCCTTGTTCTTTACAGTTTTTTTTCTGCAGAAACTAAATAAACAAGGGTAAAAATACTGTTTGACTTCTAACTACTTGCTGGATCTGCCTACTCGCATTTTCAATTCATCCACTCGAACTCTAAACTTAACTATTTTGCAGTCTCTTTCCATTTGGATAATGGTCCATATCTTGATCAATCATGGAAATTCATGGTCTTACACTCCTCACATTAACTCTATTTTCCAGGATTTTGCTCAAGACACTATCTATAGCAGGGATTCCCAACCTTTTTGTTCCTCTGTACCCCTTGGGCATTTTTATAGGTTCCCATGTACCCCTAAAAATTAAGGATAAAAAACATGACATTGTGCAATCTGACTGCAGATTACAATACCATGTATTGTACGGTAGTGGTTATTCTCTCAAACCCAATGTACCCCCTGAAAAGTGCAAATGTACCACTGGGATTACATATACCCCAGGTTGGGAACCCCTGATCTATAGGGTCATTCCATGTCGGGCCTCCACCTTGAGACTAGCTATGGAGTAGATGGAAAAATGGGAATTTTTCAGAGAGCAGTCCTAAAAGGCTGCTCCAGTGTCCCATTCATATCCAGAGGTGCCTCGTAGTGCCCTCCAGATCCAACGGAGGTGGGGTGACTGGTGTCATAGTGCCACCCATCATAAAGATGTGGAAGAGCAATGGCCAGCTTCCCTACCCATAATCCCCCATACAGCTGAAACCACTCTATGGTTCCCAGAACAGTTTGGTCATTGTTCTGCCATGCTTTGAGCTGCAGAGAGTGGCCCGGTTTGGGTGTCCGAGCCTTCACTGGGCTCCCCCTGATGGCTTCCACTGCTCTGTCAGTCCCCACTGCCCCGCCAGTCCCAGCTGACAGTTCCTGCTACCCCCGACAGTTCCTTCTGCCCCAGCAGCCTCCACTGACAGCTCATGCTGCCCTGACGGTCCCTGCCATCCCTGACTTTGAGGGAGAGGGGTGAGTGGGCCAATTTGTGGCTATTTTATCAGAGCATTAACTTTTGGGAAGACGGGTCGGGGGCTGATGGCGTCATCAACCCGCCCATAAACAGCCACTTAGTGCAGCTGTACATTCAGATTGATCGGTGGAGGGCTGTGCTGTGGAGATTATCCCTCTCAGAGAGGGGTTGGAATATACGGCTCCTAGACCACTTCCACACATTCAGAAAGATAGGTGATATGCGTTTTGGTGGAGTTTCTCTACCTTTCCATCTCAACTTTTGGGCTATCTGAAATGGCCTTATATCGCATTACAAATCATAATGCCTCATTGCAACATGCTCCTCCACTGATATTTCTATTGTTAACACATTTGGCAGCCTTGCACTTCATTCCCTATTCCAGATCTTTAATGTAAATAGTTTATAATTGAGGGCCAAGTACTGATTTAGACAGACATAAATACAACACAGTAACAGGCCATTTCAGCCCACGAATCCGTGCCAGCCAATTTACACCCAATTAACCTAAACCCCTGGTACTGTTTGAATGGTGGGAGGAAACTGGAGCCCCGGGGAAAGCCCTCACAGACACATGGAGAATGTAGAAACTCCATACAGACAACACAGGATTCGAACCCAGTCCCAACCGTTGGTGCTGTAAAGGCGCTGTGCTAACTGCTACACAAACTAATCCTGGGGTGCTCCATTAGTTACATCCTGTCAGTCGGGAAAAAGGACCCTATTTATTCCTAATTTCTGTTTTCAATCCATGGAAAAGACCATCCAAACCATGGGGTCTTAATACATGCACCGGCCTTTTAAGGAACATCCTTTCAATGCATTTTGGAAGCCCCAAATACAAACACACTACATACATTTAAATTTTACATTTAGAGATGCATATGAAAACTGTCCTTTCCAGCCCTTACCACCCAAATAGACCCATGTGACCAACAAACTGACTGATCGAATCTTTCTTTGCTATGTGGAAGGAAACTGGAGCACCTGGAGGAAACTCCTTGTGGACAGCATGGGGTCCAATGCCAGGTCACTGATGCTGTAATAGCACTGCAGTAACCGTTACATTAACCATGCTGCATGTACAGTTAAATTTGTCAAACACAGCTTCAAAAAGGTCATTATGTGTTAAATCAGAAGATGCAATGCACTCCCCAGGACTTGTTCTATTTCATTGAAATAGTGTAGGAAGTCAAGCGCAGAGAGATCAGCATGGCAGTGAAATGTGGGATTAAAGCGACTGTCTGAGGTCATTTCTATGCTTACAAGTGGAACAAAAGTGTTCTACCAAGTAACGAGTTAATTTCTGTTCAGTCTTGCTGTTTTGCAGGAGACTGCATCATGAATAGCAAAATCAAACACTAATCTGAAAGAAGCAAGTGTTCAGCTGGACAGACTATTTGGGTTCTTTATAATGGGAACATGGGGATAAATGTGCTACATCCACCATGAAGGTCTAGGAAAGGTAGTGGGTATTGGCAGATTTGGAGAAAGGAACGAGACTCCTCAGAGTGGAGAATCCATTTTGAATACTGAAAAGGGAAGAAAGATCTTCTGATAAATGTGAAATCTGCATATTCTGGGGTCATGTACAAGTCACAAAAGTGAGGGAGAACCTCAGCAGGTCATGCAGCATCTATCAGAATGTCAACATTTCAGGGCTGAGCCCTTGTTGGGAGTATGAGAACTTGTTGATATTGAGTGATCGTGAATATCAAATTCTCACTTTAAATAGGATTTTAACCTAACTTCCATTAATTACAGTATGCCAATATATACTTTACTCATCTTTTAAAACCCCATTCTTTTCCAAATTTATCCCATCAAAGTTAATGAAAGAGCAGCAGTTTTAGCTGCAATTGCACCAATATCCTCCCTTGGAAGTTAGTCTCAAAAATTTATGTCCCTGCTCCACATGAATAATTGTGTCACATGGTTCCAAAACAGTTAATTTTGCATAGTTGACCATGTGGCTGCTTGAATCTGAAAACCCCTTTAAAATGTTTCAACAGATTTGCTGCGAGCTCTCATATGTTTTCAAAGCTCTGGGGCTCTTACTCATTTTCAGGGACTAGAAGAGCTAGACATTAGTGGGTACATCATCACAATTTTTATATTTTCTTATTAATTTTTTTGGATTATCACATCAGGCAAGACTTAATTAAGTTTCCATAAGCAGCTTTCAATTTTTTTAATTTACTTTAACTACCACTGTTAAATGGCAGGGGAATCTTAAGTCTGCTAAATTAATGGCTGTATTTCAATTTTGAAAGATTGTTATTGTTTTGGCAAACAAAATCTGAATAGTGGAGACATTCTACATTCTGGTAACAATCAAAATATACAACATATTAGCAGATTAGTTATAACCCAAGGCCAAAATGAAAATGTTTGCGCTTTGATTATTGATTCAGATTTATATGTGTATGCAGGTATAGATCTTAATTATGTCACTAGAAAACCTTTACAGGCAAATGTAAACTCAAAGTGCATCTTGACAGTAAATTTTAAACAAATCAGTTTTTCTTTTCAATTCACTACAACAAAAGAATGCCCATCACCCTTCTAATCTAGAAGTGCTTGTGGAATTTCTAACCATACGAGGTGGGCACTGATCCAAGCCTGGAGACTGAGTCCTTCCCTTGCATCTCCAGTCAATTGCTCATGCATTATTCACAGATATTTAAAAAAACAAAACTGTGTGGCAGTGCTGGGAGAGAAGAAAGAGAAAGACCAATGAAGAGAGGGATGGAGGGGAGTAAAAAAGGAGAGTGGGTTGAAGAAAGTTAAGGAGAAATGAACAAAGAAGATGGACTATTCAGACATCTGTCCTGTTATTCATTTTCGTGATGCAAGTTTTTCTGCCCAAATTGTTGGCTATCAATTCGCATGCACAAAAATGCTGGTGGAATTCAGCAGGGCATCCATAGAAATGAAAAGGCAGTTAACGCCCAGGGCAGCACAGTTAGAATAGCCATTAGCACAATGTTGTCTGTGTGGGATTCCTCCAGTTTCCTCCCATCCTTCAAAAACATACCAGGTTGAAGGCATATTGGGTAGGATTGCAGCATGGGCTCATGGGCTGGAAGGACCTGCTACTATGCTGTATGTCTAATTTTTTTTAATATATAATTGAAAACATTCAGGACTGAGCCTTTCTTCAGGAGGGCTGAAAATCAGACAGAGCTATAATTCCTAGTCCTCTGCCATCATCCCCACCTGTATTCACCTGTAACCTCTTGCCTGTTGATCTGCACTTTTCCCTCATCCCTTTCCACGCCCACCTTTTTATTCATGCATCTGCCTGATTTTCATTATTCCTGAAGAAGGGCTCAGGCCCAAAACATCAACTGCCTTCTGCTTTCTGTTGATGCTGCCTGACCCCCTGAGTTTAACTAGTACTTCACGTTGTTCCTCCTTCCTTTGTAATCTTTTTTAAAAACTAGAATAAAAAGTAATGAAAATAATGTTGGAATTAATAATAACATTTTATTTGTTTAACTGAAATTGGTATTTAGTGTCCTGGAATCTGGAACATTGAACATTTTGATCATTCCCAATTTATGTTGATGAAACCTGACCATCTTATCAGAGCCTTGTGGAGAAATTTAATCCTTTTCAATTCAGTAGCCAGAGATGAAAACTGAAGATCCGATGACACCAATATTGCTGAAATATATGATTGGACATGTGATAAGAATTGTGGTCTAATGAGTAGACCTCAGAAACTTGGAAAAAATTGCAATGAGGAGCTGATTTTTATGGTGGACATTAAAATAGATATGAAGACAGCTTAATAAACTCCACTGACACAGCCATTTGGCATCCAGGGATGGGATCAAACTATTCAAGATAAGAGAACATGGTAAACCATCATTGAATATGCCTCCTCCTTTAATCACCATTGCACTGATATTGCTGGTTGTGCATGGTATATCAGCTATGGAGATTTCAGGTGAAAAATCAAAATTGTTCCTGGAATATACAGGATCCACTTTTTAATTACCAAGTTATCATTCTAATTAAATACATTTGATCAATCAATGAGGATGTTTTTTTTTGTAAAATGAGCTAGAATTCTAGATAATGTGAGAAGATGAAAAATAATTGATCATTGAATTGTTTATTATATATACCGAGATACAGTGAAAAACTTTGTTTTGCATGCTAACCAGTTAGTTCAACTCATAATCACAGGTAGTACAACATAAAACAAAAGTGCAACTTGTATCATTACGGTAAGTCAAGGAGTTCAGGGTATAATGTTGCAAAGACAAGGGTCTCTGCATACAGAAAAATACAGTTAAAAGAACATCATCCGTTTCCATTTAGGAATCTGAGAAAGGCAGGACTGAAATTGTTCTTAATGATGTGACAGCTGCACACTTAATTCAAGAAAATCTTATCTGTTTGGGTGGCTTAACACAACGGGCCTTCCTTGGCCATCTCCTATCATTCAGTACATTTTAAGTTTTGCAAAAGAGAAGGATGGATTTCGCATGAGATATTAAAATGGTATTTTTTTTGGTGGTTGTTTTCTTGATGAATAATATCTGTCCTTAGAAAGACAGACGGCGGGGGCGTGGCAAGATGGCGTAGAAGAAAGAAGTATTCCACCTTTCCCCAGCTGGATCACTAAGTACCCGGTTTTTAAAAAGTATAAAAGTGGTTTATAATAATATTTACAGTTGTTTAAAAAACAGTGATTTATGATGGCATCTAAGGTGAAAAAATTTAAACCTGAACTTCAGAAAAAAATTACCATCTAAAAGTGCGGAAGAATTGAGGCCTACCAGCATAGCTGAATCCACGGAGTTGTCATTGGGAGTCTCCAAGCCTCAGAAGACTCCAGCCCATTTGAGTTTGACTCCAACACCGATCCTGTCTCCGCAAGATGGCACTGACACATTGATGAGCTCAGCCGTTGCCGACCCGCAGTCATGTGAAGTCGTGCGCGCGGGCGGCATGGCCAACAAGGGGACCCACGAAACTGCAAACTCACTGGGCGGCTCAGTGGCACGCAGTGTAGTGTCGGAGGATGCTCCTGCGCATCCGACAGCTTTGCCTAGCCTGTGTGGGGCATCCTGGGTCCGAGAATTGCTGGAGAAAGTGTAGGCAGTGGGGGAGCCCGAATGCCAGCATCCTGAAGAGGTCAGGGTGCCGGCGTCGGGTGTCCAGACCCGCAGCCGTTCAGCCAAAGGACCTACGATGACTGAGGAAGAAGAGGAACTTACTTTATTGGAATTGGAGCTTGCAGTTAAAGGAGGTGGATCTCAAAAAGTGGAAGTGAAATCTGGAATGGATTCAGTGTTTACTGTTTTGGAAGGGATTGCTTGTCAAATGCATAATAAGTCAAAACAAATATCAACTCAAGTGATTTATGGAGATGAAAATAAAAATAAATACCTTGTGTGACGAAATGTCAACTGTGAAACAGGAAATGACTGTAGTTAAAAGTGATATTAATAGATGCATAAAATCAGTTGATACTATGCAAGATAATTTTAAGAAAATTGAAACAGCCTTTCTGAGTGTCAAACTCGGGTAGAACGTAATAGAGAAAAAATGGAAAAAGTGGAAGGTTCTTTTGTAGATTAGGGGATTCAAAAAAGAGAATTAATGAAGAAGATTGATTCGTTGGAAAATCAAAGTCGAAGGAATAATGTGAAAATAGTTGGTCTTCCAGAGGATATTGAAGGTGCTGACCCTATAAAAATTTTTAAGCACTGGATCCCAGAGCTTTTTCCTGGAGGTTTGGAATTGGATAGGGCTCACAGAGCTCTGAGAAGAAAACCACTCCCAGGACAAACACCGATAGCAGTCTTAGTTCGTTGTTTAAAATATCAAGATAGAAAAATAATTTTATGTATGAAAGCACAGAATGCACAGCAGAATTGATCTCCATTAGTGGTTCAAAATAACAGTGTGTTCTTTTATGCTAATTTGAGCCAAGAGGTTATTAGAAGATGACAAAAATTTAATACCGCTAAAGATGTTTTGTGGCGAAAAGGCTACAAGTTTGCTTTTCATTATCCTGCAATTTTGAAGGTTTTCTATGGAAATTTTCAATCTCAATTTTTTGAAAATGATCATGATGCTTTGGTTTTTGCTAATTCTTTGCTGGAACTGTGAAGGAATGAGCATTCTCCTCCGTTGTCTCCAAAGAGGAGGGTAAATGGAAATGGAAATGGATATGGGAATGGAAGAAATGGAAAGTATGGAAAGAATGGAAAGAAAGAAGAGTTGACACAAAAGTCTTCTTGTTGTTGAAGATCTGGAGCAGTCATTGGGCTTGGAATCATTGGGCTGAATATATGGAGTATATTCTATTGTGTTTGATTAAATAATAAATATGTGTCTGGCTGGGGGGGTGGATGACACTGAAAACTTTGATAGTCATCAGCCACTAGTGGGTTTACTACTCCCAGATTTTTAGAGTATTACTACCTTTGGGTAGACTTCTTTGTATTTTTCTGTTATTAAAAAAAAAATGAGGGTTTTTTTTTCTTGGAAGAATTATAGAAGGGAGCATTATTTTCTAGTGTGTAAATATATTAGTAGTTAAAAAAGATGTATAAATGGAATTTTGCAACTTTTAAGGTTCAGCGATTAAATAATCCAATTAAAAGAAAGAGAATATAGGCTTATATTAAAAAAAAGAAAATTGTTTTTTTTTGCAAGAAACACATTTGACTGAAAAAGAACATTTGAAATTGAAAAGAGGTTGGGTTGGTCATGGTTTTTCTTCTTTTCATTCTAAGGCAAGAGGAATAACAATTTTGATTCATAAAAATTTACCATTTGAATTGAAATTTTCAGGGGGTATGCTAGCAGAGTCTTGGACTTTGTTGAATCTTTTTGCCCCTAATGTTTATTTCAGATGCTTTTTTATTGTTAACTCAAGATAATGAAAATGTTTTAGTTGGTGGTGATTTTAACTGTGTTTTCGACCCTTTATTGGATAGAAATCCAAAAAATATAAGGAAATCAAAGATGGTAACACAAATTAATGTGTTAATGAAAGATTTAAATTTGGTGGATATTTGGAGAAAAGTTAATCATACAGAGAAAGATTTTTCTTTTTATTCTTCACGACGTGATTCATTTTCTAGAATTGATTTATTTTTGGTATCAGCACATTTACAAGGTAGAGTATTAAGAGCTGAATATAAAAGTAGAGTTATATCAGATCATTCATTATTACTTTTATCTTGTGAAAGTTCTGAGGTAGTATGGCCATCGTTTAGATAGAAATTTAATGCAATGTTATTGAAAAAAAAGTTTGTTTCTTTTGTTAAATAACATATCTCTTTATTTTTGACCAAGAATGTTAAATCTGTGGATAATCATTTTGTAATATGGGATGCTTTAAAAGCTTATTTGAGGGGGAAGTTTATTAGTTATTCTATGTAAGTTAAGAAACAATACATGGCAGAAAGTTTAGAGTTAGAAAATAAGATTGCTGAGTTAGAGAAAGATTTTCATAAAGATGTAACAAAAGATTAAAAATTCACTTAGCGAGGTTGAAATTAGAATATAATACTTTACAAACATCAGTTTGAGCACCTAATTAATTGATCTAAACAATGTTATTATGAGTTTGGGAAAGAGCTCATAAGGTACTTGCTTGGCAATTGGAAGCTGAACAGACATCTCAGATTATTAACACTGTTAAGAAGAATTCAAAAGTTACCTCAGGAAATTAATGACCAGTTTTATTCATTTTATTTAAAATTATATACTTCTGAGGGGAAACAGGATAAAGGTTCTATTGACACTTACTTATCTAAAATAAAGTTACTGGTATGAGATGGAAATGAGGTTCAGGAATTAGAATCTTCATTTATGGAATTTGAAATGAAGGAAGCTATTCAGGAAATGCCCAATGGAAAGTCCCCAGGGGATGATGGATTCCCTGTGGAATTTTAAATATATTTTTTTTAATGATGATCTCTCTAATGTATTTGGAGAAGTGTTGAATCAAGTTACTGAAGATCAGAAGTTACCAGAATCATGTTCAAGTGCTTTAATAATTGTCATTCCAAAAAAAGATAGAGATCCATTAAAAGTGTCTTCATATAGACCTATTTCTTTATTACAGCCAGGAAATCCAGGAGCTGCTGGCAAAGAAGTGAGCTGCCCACCAGGCTCACATTACAAAGCCGTCCTGTCCAGAGAAGAAACAAGCCTTCCGTCGCGCATGCAGCCATCTTCAGCGCAAACTCCGGGAGATCCAAAATGAGTGGTGGACTAGCCTCGCCAAACGAACCCAGCTCAGCGTGGACATTGGTGACTTCAGGGGTTTCTACGAGGCTCTAAAGGCTGTGTACGGCCCCTCACCCCAAGTCCAAAGCCCGCTGCGCAGCTCAGATGGCAAAGTCCTCTTCAGCGACAAGATCTCCATCCTCAACCGATGGTCAGAACACTTCCAATAATTTTTCAGTGCCAACCACTCAGTCCAAGATTCCGCCCTGCTCCAGCTCCCTCAACAGCCCCTAAGGCTAGAGCTGGATGAGGTCCTCACCCAGGATGAGACATATAAGGCAATCGAACAACTGAAAAGTGGCAAAGCAGCAGGTATGGATGGAATCCCCCCAGATGTCTGGAAGGCTGGCGGCAAAACTCTGCATGTCAAACTGCATGAGTTTTTCAAGCTTTGTTGGGACCAAGGAAAACTGCCTCAGGACCTTCGTGATGCCACCATCATCACCCTGTACAAAAACAAAGGCGAGAAATCAGACTGCTCAAACTACAGGGGAATCACGCAGCTCTCCATTGCAGGCAAAATCTTCGCTAGGATTCTCCTAAATAGAATAATACCTAGTGTCGCCGAGAATATTCTCCCAGAATCACAGAGCGGCTTTCGCGCCAACAGAGGAACTACTGACATGGTCTTTGCCCTCAGACAGCTCCAAGAAAAGTGCAGAGAACAAAACAAAGGACCTACATCACCTTTGTTGACCTCACCAAAGCCTTCGACACCGTGAGCAGGAAAGGGCTTTGGCAAATACTAGAGCGCATCGGATGTCCCCCAAAGTTCCTCAACATGATTATCCAACTGCACGAAAACCAACAAGGTCAGGTCAGATACAGCAATGAGCTCTCTGAACCCTTCTCCATTAACAATGGCGTGAAGCAAGGCTGTGTTCTCGCACCAACCCTCTTTTCAATCTTCTTCAGCATGATGCTGAACCAAGCCATGAAAAACCCCAACAATGAAGACGCTGTTTACATCCGGTACCGCACGGAATGCAGTCTCTTCAATCTGAGGCGCCTGCAAGCTCACACCAAGACACAAGAGAAACCTGTCCGTGAACTACTCTTTGCAGACGATGCCGCTTTAGTTGCCCATTCAGAGCCAGCTCTTCAGCGCTTGACGTCCTGCTTTGCGGAAACTGCCAAAATGTTTGGCCTGGAAGTCAGCCTGAAGAAAACTGAGGTCCTCCATCAGCCAGCTCCCCACCATGACTACCAGCCCCCCCACATCTCCATCGGGCACACAAAACTCAAAACGGTCAACCAGTTTACCTATCTCGGCTGCACCATTTCATCAGATGCAAGGATCGACAATGAGATAGACAACAGACTCGCCAAGGCAAATAGCGCCTTTGGAAGACTACACAAAAGAGTCTGGAAAAACAACCAACTGAAAAACCTCACAAAGATAAGCGTATACAGAGCCGTTGTCATACCCACACTCCTGTTCGGCTCCGAATCATGGGTTTCTACCGGCATCACCTACGGCTCCTAGAACGCTTCCACCAGCGTTGTCTCCGCTCCATCCTCAACATCCATTGAAGCGCTTTCAAAGTACTCGAGATGGCAGAGGTCGACAGCATCGAGTCCACGCTGCTGAAGATCCAGCTGCGCTGGATGGGTCACATCTCCAGAATGGAGGACCATCGCCTTCCCAAGATCGTGTTATATGGCGAGCTCTCCACTGGCCACCATGACAGAGGTGCACCAAAGAAGAGGTACAAGGACTGCCTAAAGAAATCTCTTGGTGCCTGCCACATTGACCACCGCCAGTGGGCTGATCTTGCCTCAAACCGTGCATCTTGGCGCCTCACAGTTTGGCGGGCAGCAACCTCCTTTGAAGAAGACCGCAGAGCCCACCTCACTGACAAAAGGCAAAGGAGGAAAAACCCAACACCCAACCCCAACCAACCAATTTTCCCCTGCAGCCGCTGCAACCGTGTCTGCCTGTCCCGCATCGGACTTGTCAGCCACAAACGAGCCTGCAGCTGACGTGGACTTTTACCCCCTCCATAAATCTTCGTCCGCGAAGCCAAGCCAAAGAGAAGATAGATTATAAAATTATAGTGTAAGTATTAGCTAATAGACTTGCTAAATATTTACCTAAATTGGTACATATTGATCAAACAGGTTTTGTTAAGAATAGAAATGCATCATATAATATATTTCGATTAATTACTTTGGTCAACGTATATTGAAAGCAAACTAACCATCCTATGGTGGTTGCATTAGGTGTAGAAAAGGCTTTTGATAGGGTTGAGTGGGATTTTTTATGTAAAGTGTTTGAGAAATTTAAATTCGGCCCTTCTTTTATTGGTTGGATTAAAGCTTTATATATGAACCCGATTGCTAGGGTGGTGACAAATGGACAGATTTCTTTACCATTTAAATTGACTCATTCAATTTGACAGGGCTACCAATTGTCACTAGCCTTGTTTGCATTGGTTATTAAACTGTTAGCTCAGGCTATCGGACAAAATGAAGAAATTAGAGGGATGAGTGTTAAGAATGAGGAATATAAAATTAACTTATTTGCGGACAATGTGTGGTATATTTGACGAAACCGAAACGATCGTTGAAACAATTGGAAGAGTGTTTGCTGAAGTTTGGAGAACTATCAGGATATAAAGTGAAATTTTGCCAGTTGGAGTGGGAGATTATTCTGAATTTAAAACAATTACAAAATTAAGGTGGACAGGTAAAATTAAATGTTTAGGTGTGTTTATGGATACAAATGATCAATCATTATATCAATTAAATTATGTACCTATATTAAGATAGATTAAAGCAGATTTGATTAAGTGGAAAGATCTTCCATTAACTTTGATTGGTTGGGTTAATTGTATTAAAATGAATATTTTTTCCTCAAATTCACTATTTATTTCAGTCATTACCTTGTTTACTTTCTAAGGGCTTTTTTCATGATTTGAATAAAGCAGTGCGAGAGTTTTTATGGAAAGGTAAATTAGCCCAAGCGGTGTTGCATAGACTTACATGGAAGTATACATTGGGCAGACTACATTTACCACATTTTCAAAATTATTATGAAGCAGCCCAGTTGAAGTTTATTAGTAGATTGATGAATTTAGATCAGCCTCCCAGCTGGGCTAAAGTGGAAATGGCATGTATATCTAGGGTTGAAATACATGAATTTATATTTTGTTGAAATTTGATTTTGTTACAGCAATATGATATGCCGATATTGAAACATTTGTTAAAGATCTGAATTTTAAAAAAACAGGTTGTAAGGGTCGAAATAAAAATGATCAATTTTATCTCCATTGTATAACAATCAGCTTATTCCTTTTTTAATGTTTAATAATCATTTAAATATTTGGGATTCTAAAGGTATAAAGACAATAGAAGATTGTTTTGTCGAGGAGAAATTTCTTTCTTTTAAGAAATTGAGAGAAAGATTTGATATATCTGTAAATTCTTTGTTTGTGTATTATCAACTTAGAGCTTTGATAAAAGATAATTATGATAGAGAGATGATTTTACCTACTTTGTCGAGATTTGAATCTTTGATTTCCTCTATACCTAAAAAGGGTTATATTTCAGTTATGTATAATTTGTTACAAGATAGTATGGATAAGTCAGATTGGGTGAAATCTAAACTTAAATGGGAGAGTGATTTAGTATTTATTTTTCCCCATGATGATTGGGTGAATATGTGTCAGGACAATGTAATTAAATTGACTAATGTAAGATATGGAATGCTTAATTATAATTTTTTACATCAATTATATTTGACCCCGGAAAAGCTTTTAAAAAAAATGGATTTAGTCATTGTGATTCTTGTTTTAGATGTGGCTCATGTATTGGAACGTTTTTACATGCTGTTTGAAATTGTGTTAAAGTTCAATCATTTTCGCAAGGAAATAAAGTAGTTTTGGAGAAATTATATAATTTTATATTACCGTTAGATCCAATGATTTTCTTGTTGGGAAATTTGTATTCGTTAAGGGAAATGTGATTGGATAAAATTCAAATTGCTTTTGTATGTTTGGTGTTATCAGTAGTGCGTAAATGTGTTGCTAGTACATGGAAAATGATACTGAGATTAATATATCATGTTAGCATAATAAATTGAAAGTATGTATTGTTATGGAAAAAATGATAATTTACATGATAATTATTCTTCTTTCGTTAGTAAGTGGTCTCCGTATTTGAAATAAATGCATTTAGATATACTTTGAAATGTTATTAACATTTATAATATTTTCTTTTTATATATATTATAATTTATTTTTTTTGCTCCCCTTAAGGGAGTTGGCTGTAGGAGCGGGAGGGTGGGATGGGTGTTAATGCAAAATTTTCTTTGATTATTTCTATACTGTATGTTATGTTCTTGTTAACTTTTAGATAAAGTTTGAAAAAAAAAGTAAGACAGACGGCCACACACTTGTCACTGAAAGTAAATTGGGTGTAAGGATATTTCCTCATCACAGAACTGTATCTCAGATAATCTGAGCACCTTGTGCTTGAGGCAATTAAATGTTTGTGGTGTGTGTTAGTTTTAGTATAGAATAAGAAGAAACCAGCTAAAGATGCAGAATATACCATTGCAGTGGGCATGACATAACAAAGTTCAAAAAATATATTCAACTATTCTTGGAAAAGAAGTTGCATGTCTTCTATGAATCAGAGAGAGAGAGAGAGAGAGACAGCCGAGAGCAAAGAAAGCTCCTCACTACTGATGCCCTGACGAGTGATGGAAAATATATTTAAATGAGGTAACTTGATATCATTGTGTACGGTGTCTTGTCATCAAACTTTCATGAAGTAGCAGTGCTAGTGGTGGAGGCTGCAGCTGTTCTATCAACCCAAGTATTATAGGAAATTGTAGAGCATCCTAGTAATGAGTTGTGGGCAGCACGGGAGTTGTGTAGCAGTTAGCGCAATGCTATTACAGTGCTCTCTGTAAGTTTGTATGTTCTCTCTGGGTCCGCATGGGTTTCCTCCCACTCTTCAAAATGTATGGGGGTTGAGGTTAATTGGGTGTACAGTATTAGGGTGGCATAGGCTCAGGGATTGGAAAGGTTGTATTTCAAAATTACATTAAAATTAAATTGTAAGTAGCTGAGTCACACAGACCAGGAAGATTCAAACCTTGTTCTACTTTGAATTTGCAGATCAGTCAAGCCAACAGCAGCAGCACTTCAATTTTTATTAACACTCCCAGGTAAGATCAGATTAAAATTATCTGCATTATTGTAGGAAAATTGTTATAGAGGTCACTGCAAAATTGGCAAATGTGTTAACACTCAGAAATGTATATCGACTAAGTTATGATTTACTCTCATTAGATTAGGTTCCTTTCTGGAGTCACCAAGTCATGCAGGTCTAGAACAGTCCCTTTGGCCCATCAAACCTGAATCAACCATAAAGCATTCTCTAACCAATGGCATCATGTTCTCCCCACAGTTTTATCATTTGTCTCTACATTTTTATTGTCACCTACACACTAGGGCCAATTTATAGTGGCCAATTAACCTGTTAACACACTCTTCTTTGGGATGTGAGAGGAAATTGGAACATCTGGAGGAAACCCACATGGTCACAGGACAAACATGCAAACTTCACACAAAGGTCAGATGGAACTTAACCTGCTGGAAGTGAGGGGCAGCAATTATTTTAGCTGCATCACTGTGCCATATATTTTCCCAAGCTCATCAGGTCTCACACAGGAAATAAAACAAATGAGTATGAAAATCTTGCTGAGAGGGCAAAATATGAGGTGAGGGGATTGGGATTTAGAAAGGATGCGAACAGATTATTCTTCACTCACAGTGTGGTGGGCACATGGAACAAACTACCAGACAAAGTCGCAGAGGGAAGTACATTAGCTTCCTTTGAGAAACACGTATAGCTGGATGGATGGGAGGGGATTAGAGGAGTGTGGGCCCAATACAGGCAAGTGGGACTAAACAAAGAGGGCACATTGGTTTGGCCCAGAGAAGCTGAAATATAAGCACCTGAAATATTAACCTAGCTTCTCAATTCCTTGATGCTGCTTGGGTGTTGAAGGTTTCCTATCTTTGTGGTGACAGCAACAATACCTGTCATGTTCCTTTTGTCCCTGTCAAATAATATGTTCTCCATTCCGATGCTTTGACATTTAATTGCAATTTAGCAGGATGGAGTTAGAATCAACATTCTGAAGTTCCAGCTCAGATAAAATTCACTTCTTTTAGCAGCAGCTCTAATTTGCAAAACAACTATGTTCTTACCCTATGAAAAATCTTTACTGGAAAAAAATACAAGGTAATTAGCCATGAAATGCATTAACAATTAGGTTTCAATAGCTAATCTTTGAGTCATCCAAAAAGTCTTCACTTTCAAACGGATTGCAAAAACATGGCAAACATTGCAAGAACACACACAACCAGACGGGTTGAACTCAGTGAGCAGACAAGTTTATTGGAGGCTGCTGGGCTGCACTTACTCCCAGCCCGGACATGGCTGAGAACCGCGCTGGAGGGCGCTGACATCATCTGGGCATCACATGGTCCCCCAGCGCAGGTTTCTGAGCCCTGTGCTGGAAAGAAGGGAAACCCCTGATGGTACCATTTTGGCCAGCTGCCTCGCCGTGTGGCTTACAAGCGGGACCAGTTCGCCTGCCTAGTGGTGAGCCGCCACAGCAAATTATAATGTTATTTACATAGGAAGTAGGAACAGGAATAGGCCAAAAATGGCCCATCGAGCCTACTCCGCCATTCAATACGATCATGGCTGATCTAATTTATGACCTAACTCCACCTACCTGCCTTCTCCCCATATCCCCTAATTCCTCTATCATGTAAAAATTTATCTAACCGAATTTTAATTATGTTTAATGAGGGAGCCTCAACCACTTACCTGGTTAGAGAATTCCAAACATTCACTACTCTCTGGGAAAAACTATTTTTCCTCATCTCTGTCCTAAATCTACTCCCCCGAATCTTGAGACTGTGTCCTCTCGTTTTAGTTTCCCCGGCCAGCTCAAAAAACCTTCCTACATCTATCCTATCCATACCCTTCATAATCCTATATATTTCTATAAGATCTCCTCTCATTCAACAACCAACTGAAAAACCTCACAAAGATAAGCGTATACAGAGCCGTTGTCATACCCACACTCCTGTTCGGCTCCGAATCATGGGTCCTCTACCGGCATCACCTACGGCTCCTAGAACGTTTCCACCAGCGTTGTCTCCGCTCCATCCTCAACATCCATTGGAGCGCTTTCATCCCTAACGTCGAAGAACTTGAGATGGCAGAGGTCGACAGCATCGAGTCCACGCTGCTGAAGATCCAGCTGCGCTGGGCGGGTCACGTCTCCAGAATGGAGGACCATCGCCTTCCCAAGATCGTGTTATATGGAAAGCTCTCCAATGGCCACCGTGACAGAGGTGCACCAAAGAAAAGGTACAAGGACTGCCTAAAGAAACCTCTTGGTGCCTACCACATTGACCACCTCCAGTGGGCTGATATCGCCTCAAACCGTGCATCTTGGCGCCTCACAATTTGGCGGGCAGTAACCTCCTTTGAAGAAGACCGCAGAGCCCACCTCACTGACAAAAGGCAAAGGAGGAAAAACCCAACACCCAACCCCAACCAACCAATTTTCCCCTGCAGCCGCTGCAACCGTGTCTGCCTGTCCCGCATTGGACTTGTCAGCCACAAACGAGCCTGCAGCTGACGTGGACTTTTACCCCCTCCATAAATCTTCGTCCGCGAAGCCAAGCCAAAGAGGAACAGGAATAGGCCAAAAATGGCCAATTGAGCCTGCTCCGCCATTCAATACGATCATGGCTGATCTAATTTATGACCTAACTCCACCTACCTGCCTTCTCCCCATATCCCCTAATTCCTCTATCATGTAAAAATTTATCTAACCGAATTTTAATTATGTTTAATGAGGGAGCCTCAACCACTTACCTGGTTAGAGAATTCCAAACATTCACTACTCTCTGGGAAAAACTATTTTTCCTCATCTCTGTCCTAAATCTACTCCCCCGAATCTTGAGACTGTGTCCTCTCATTTTAGTTTCCCCGGCCAGCTCAAAAAACCTTCCTACATCTATCCTATCCATACCCTTCATAATCCTATATATTTCTATAAGATCTCCTCTCATTCAACAACCAACTGAAAAACCTCACAAAGATAAGCGTATACAGAGCCGTTGTCATACCCACACTCCTGTTCGGCTCCGAATCATGGGTCCTCTACCGGCATCACCTACGGCTCCTAGAACGTTTCCACCAGCGTTGTCTCCGCTCCATCCTCAACATCCATTGGAGCGCTTTCATCCCTAACGTCGAAGAACTTGAGATGGCAGAGGTCGACAGCATCGAGTCCACGCTGCTGAAGATCCAGCTGCGCTGGGCGGGTCACGTCTCCAGAATGGAGGACCATCGCCTTCCCAAGATCGTGTTATATGGAAAGCTCTCCAATGGCCACCGTGACAGAGGTGCACCAAAGAAAAGGTACAAGGACTGCCTAAAGAAACCTCTTGGTGCCTACCACATTGACCACCTCCAGTGGGCTGATATCGCCTCAAACCGTGCATCTTGGCGCCTCACAATTTGGCGGGCAGTAACCTCCTTTGAAGAAGACCGCAGAGCCCACCTCACTGACAAAAGGCAAAGGAGGAAAAACCCAACACCCAACCCCAACCAACCAATTTTCCCCTGCAGCCGCTGCAACCGTGTCTGCCTGTCCCGCATTGGACTTGTCAGCCACAAACGAGCCTGCAGCTGACGTGGACTTTTACCCCCTCCATAAATCTTCGTCCGCGAAGCCAAGCCAAAGAGGAACAGGAATAGGCCAAAAATGGCCCATTGAGCCTGCTCCGCCATTCAATACGATCATGGCTGATCTAATTTATGACCTAACTCCACCTACCTGCCTTCTCCCCATATCCCCTAATTCCTCTATCATGTAAAAATTTATCTAACTGAATTTTAATTATGTTTAATGAGGGAGCCTCAACCACTTCCCTGGTTAGAGAATTCCAAACATTCACTACTCTCTGGGAAAAACTATTTTTCCTCATCTCTGTCCTTAATCTACTCCCCCGAATCTTGAGACTGTGTCCTCTCGTTTTAGTTTCCCCGGCCAGCCCAAAAAACCTTCCTACATCTATCCTATCCATACCCTTCATAATCCTATATGTTTCTATAAGATCTCCTCTCATTCTTCTGAACTCGAGCGAATACAATCCTAGATGATTTAATCTTTCATCATAAGTCAACCCCTTCATCCCAGGGATCAACCTAGTAAACCTCCTCTGGACCGTCTCCAAAGCCAGTATATCCTTCCTCAAATATGGAGACCAGAACTGGACACAGTACTCCAGGTGCGGTCTCACCAGTACCTTATACAGTTGCAACATTACCTACCTACTCCTGAATTCAATTCCTCTAGCGATGAAGGCCAACATTCCATTTGCCTTCTTAATAACCTGCTGCACCTGCAACCTATCATTTTGCGATTCATGCACAAGCACTCCCAAGTCCCTCTGCACAACAGCATGCTATAGTTTTTCACCCTTTAAATAATATTCAGCTCTTTTATTTTTCTTGCCAAAGTGGATAACCTCACAATTACTAACATTGTACTCCATCTGCCAGACCTTTGCCCACTCATCCAGCTTAACTATATCCCTCTGCAGACTCTCCACAACCTCATTACAATTTGCTCTTCCACTCAATTTGGTGTCATCCGCAAACTTGGCTACACCCCATTTTGTCCCCTCCTCCAAGTCGTCAATGTAAATGATGAACAGTTGTGGGCCTGAAACTATGCTTCGCTGATAATACATATTGCATTTTATGTTTAGCAGCAAATCCAGATTTTAAAATCTTTCAATCAAGGAGGACACTAATGTGAGAGGTAACAGCATGGCACATTTTCAAGTGAACTATTATTGATGAATTCCCTTTTTTTTGACACTCAGCATGAAGTTTCCATCTCACAAAAAGCATACTCTGGTCAGAATAAGTGATGTCAGAATAAACGGGAAGAAATCAAATTCCTTAAGTATTACATCCTTTATACAAAACATATGGCAGGAATAGGAGCTTTAATCTGGGAGATGAGGAGAGGCAAAATTTTGATTTGGTTTCGCTCTTCAGTCTTTTTTTTTTAAAAATGAACCCAAAATATCTGCTTAGTTCAGAATTTAAAATAGTTACTTTAAATTTGTTTGAGATCAATTTTGTCATCCATCTTACAAAATAATAGATGTGATTAACTGAAACATACATTTAGTGTCATTTGACAATTTCCAATTCTTTCTCCATTTTTCACAAATGGCAATAGAGCCACATTAAGTGTAGTAGGGTGGCACTGTTAGTATAGCAGTTAGCACAATACTGGTAGGATGTCAGCAACCTGGTTTCTAATCCAGTGCTCTCTGTAAGGACTTTGTACATTCTCCCCATGTATGCATGGGTTTCCTCTCAGTGCTTCAGTTTCCTCCCGCTCTTCAAAACTTATGGGAGTTGTAGGTTAATTGGGTGTAATTGGGCATCAAGGACCTGTTACCATGCTCTATGTCTTAAAAAAGAACTACCTGATCAGCTGATTGTTTCCAGTAATTTATTTTTATTTATATTTCTAGTATCTATGTTGTTTTGATTCCAAATTTGCCGCATTTGTCTTTTAAATTATTGCATGACCATGAGGACCATATCAGTGGTTGATACCAGATTTCACCTACGTTAGAGCTGACTCTTTGCACTTTATTTCAGTACTGCACTGTTCATTAAGGGGGTGGTATTTTATATTTTTCCCATGTCCTCAGGTCTGATTCACCTTCAAAATGTCAGCATCTCCTCCACAGAAAAGGTTTATTCATGCTTCTCATTGAAATCTTACATTTATCTTGGAAGTCTGTGATCAGAAGATTATATGTTCAAGTCTCACTCCAGAGACGTGTGCACAACAATGCAAGTTGACAATATAATGTTACAAGCACTGCTTTATGGACCTCACTTTCAATGAAGGCCTTATCCATTAGCTCAGGAGAATTTTAAACATCCCAATGCACTATTTTCAGTGAGAGCAGGGGAGCTTAACCTTGGTAACTTGGTCAATATTTATCGCTCATCTATCTTAAAGGATGCATATTATACATTGATACCTGTGGATGCTCATGTTCAAAATTACTTAGCCACCGACCTTTTGAAATGTTGAAAGCTGCAGTGCAGGTATGATGTTACCATTCACTTTCACATGCACAATCAAAGAAATACTTACTGGCCATTTTATATGATATTTAACTAAAACGTCCTCTTGCATTTATCATGTATAGATATATTCATGCCATTGACTGGATGCTATAGATTCTGAATTGTTCATATGGCATTTAATGTGCATGCATAATATAGCACAATTTAGATTGGCCATTATATTAGGGAAGGTACTAAATCACATACATTGACGGTAGCTAATTAGCCTATCAACTTATCTGTGGGTAATGGGATGACATCCAAGCAGTCAGAGAGAAAGTGAAATTCCAATTAAATAACACACACATTCACAGTTGAAGCTGGATCCTGACGAGCAAAAAGCAAGAAATACTTTCCACTTTAACAAAGCTGAGATATTGCAGATGAGGGGAAGGAAGATGTGAAAATGAATATTAGACATCTTAGGACAGGGACATTAGAAATAGAATCAGTCCCTTATGCATGCTCCACCATCCTATAAGCTAATGGTTGATCTTTATCTCAATACCAATTTCCTTAATTCCTCCCATTTTATTTGGTTTCTCAAATATACAAAATATATTGCTTTCTGCTTTAAATATTCTCAGAAATCATCCTCCATAAGACTCTTGGATAGAGAATTTCAAAGATTCACCCATCTGGGTGAAATGATTTCTCTTCAACTCAGTCCTGAATGCCCAGCTTCTTATTTTAGGCCAATCACCAGTTCTACAACCCAAATCAAGGGAAGCACAGATTATACATTTGCATTATCAAGACTTGGAAGAATATTGATTGTTTCTGAGATTACTTTTTTTAAAACTCTGGACAATAAAGATACATCCTGCTTAGCTTAATTGGGAAGGGTGGAGAGAATGAAGGGTATGTCTACAATAACATTACACATGGGAGATAAGAGAGGCAAGAATCAAGGGGTTGAAAAACATCAGCTGGAGATAAAGATTTGTCAATGTTTTGGGCCAGAATCTTATCATGACTGACAAGGCAGTGGAGAGATAGCCAGTCTGATATGGACAGCGTGAGAGGAGTTGGACAGGGAACATTAAGGGATTGGTGAGCCAGGAAGGGGTGAAGGTTGACAGACAAAGTTAATTGCCAGGTGGCAGAAAAAAGGAAGAGAGACAGGAGATGGAAAATGAAGGGTTCAGGAGGATGATGAATCATACGTGGTAGAGTGGGATGAGGAGTGGAGAGAAAGGCTGCAGGTGCTAGAATTTGGTTAGAAAATGTACAATGAGACCTATTGGGGTCGGATGGATCAGAAGGGGAATGATGAAGGGGGAAGGATCCTATAGGGAAAATGTGAGTGGAGGAAGATGGAACCTGAGAGGGAGGGACAATTACAATGGTGGGAAAGGATCAAATATAGATTAGGGGAAAGAGAAAGAACTGAAATGACTCAGACAAAGAGAAAATAGATGTTAATTGAAAATTAAAAGTACAATGATCACAGCATTTGGTTGTAGGTGGAATATGAGAGGTTATTTCTGTTTTAATTATGGTTAATTGCATTCTCTACTTTCCTAAAATGCCGAGATACACCAAAATACTTTCAAAGTGACTACTTCCAATTTGTTTAACTCCAGAAACTGAGTTTAACCTTGGGTGACCATAATATCTCCTCCTAGTCAGTCTTTAACACGTTGTTAGTTACTGGTGGGAGTCTTGTGGGCAAAGTGGAAGTTCATTAAACAGAACAACATTCTCCATAATTGTTCCTTCAGGTCAAGCACCGTCTTTGCTCTGCCATCACACCAAACATTTCATGGCCACTGGGACAAAATCCAGTTGAACAATAGCCGCTGTGGTAATTCAAGAAAATAACTCGGCACCTTGTATTCAAAGCAGCTGAGCCTACAAATAAAACTGAAGAAACCACAAAATACCTGCAGATGCAAAAAATCAGAAATACTGGATGTAATTAACAAGTCAGGCAGTATCTGTTGAGAGTGAAACAGATTTAAAGCTTTACATCAGTGACTTCTCACCATAAGTGATATAATATTAATACCTTGCAATCATTGCCCACGGTAAAACTGATGTCAACTTTGTAAAGGAAGCCTCTCGTGTGATGATCTCAATCTAGCAAAGCATCCCAATGTATCACATTGTGCAGATTACATTTAAGCAAAAGTTTCAGGGAATCTAGTGGAATAGCCAAAGTTATTTGGTGAAGACTCAGGTTTTAGGGAAAAGTTCAAGTTCAGATTTTAAAATTTCAAATTCAACTTTATTATTACATGTATTGAGGTACAATATGAAAGATCATTTTGCAAGCAATCCAAACATAATACAGCAATAAAACACATTTATGTAGTTACAAAGAGATCAGTTAGAAAAAAGCAAAAGCAACACTATTTTATTAGTATGGGATAATAATGTTGAAGGTGTGCAAAAAATGCAGCAGGGCAAAATAGGAGTACCAGAGGATGTGAACAGCAAATCAAAGCATCTAACCTTCTCCAATATGAGATCAGTCAACTTCACAAAGATTAGTGGCTGAGTTGAGAGCCTTTCTGATTTGTTTCAAGCTAAGTATTCTTAAAATTTTCCCCACTTCATAAAGTGCGGAGGCGCCTGTCCATCATTACATGTGCTCATGTTTTGACAATCCTACATCACAATGTTCAGGGAGAGATATTGTAATTCAATACATCAAGCAGATGGGGAATAAATTGGGCACCCTGTTCCAACTTTGAAATGCTTGTCGGATGATGACTTTTTGTTAACTAACAGAGTTATTGATTTGTCATAGCATTATTTTTGGAGTCTCACAATAGTCTTGTGGGAAAGACTACTTTTTTTTTAAAGAGTGGAATGTAAAATGTAAGAAAGTTATGGATGCATAGTTTTGGATGATACAGTTTCTGAAACTACCCAATTAGCTCAAATAGACTGCAAGTAATAACTTCTCAAAAGAAATACGCTGAACAGAGGTTTAACTTATATATATGTAAAACATCCGTTTTAAGAATAAACTACCAGAGAAAATTCATTTGTGCACTTGTGCATGTGCTTTGCACACACAATTGGTGTGTGACTTTGTAGTGTGCCGCCAAGTTGCAGCAGATCAGTGCTGCACATCGATGTAGCCAGGGTAAGTCCCATGCAAAGCTCTGTGGATGTCAGCTATTTTCAGTCCTACTATGAGATTTTTTTTCTGAATACTGGCACTGTGAAAAGTGAGCCTATTGCTTATTTTATCCATCCTCCACCTCTAAGGAAACAATATTCAACTGCAATTGTTGCTTGAAGCCAATGGACAGATGGGCTGAATTATTTGAAAGAGTGTCAAGAGTGATGTGGGAGATGACACTTTGCTTCTCTAATGTCAAATTTCTCTTTGTGGGTGATAAATAGAACAGTACAGCTCAGTGCAGGCCCTTCAACCCTTGATGTTGTACTGACCCATATATACCTTCCTTAAAATAATACTAAACCCTCACAACCCCGTAACCCTCTAATTTTCTTTCATCCATGTATCTGTTTAAGAGTCCCTTAAATGTCTCCAATGTTTCAGCCTCCACTACCATCTTTGGCAAGGAATTCCAGGCATCCACAACCCTCTTAAAACAAACTTACCCATGATGTCTCCCATAGACCACTACAGCACAGAAACAAGCTCTTTGGCCCTTTAGTTCTGTGCCAAACCATTATTCTCCCTAGACACACACCCAGTCCATACCACACTTGTCCAAATATTTCTTGAATATTAAAATTGAGCCAGTATTCACCACTTCAGCTAGCATCTCATGTCACACTCCAACTCTGTGGGAAGAAATTTGCCTAATGTTCCCCTAAACTTTTCCCCTTTCAACCTTAACCCATGTTCTCTGGTTTGTATCTCACCCACTCTCAGTGGAAAAAGCCTACCTATTTTTACTCTGTCCGTCCCCCCTCATAATTTTAAATATCTCTATCAAATCTCTCCTCATTCTTCTACATTCCAGGGAATAAAGTTCTAATCTGTTAACCTTTCCCTGTAAATCAGTTCTTGAAGACCTGAAAGTTCCAGGGTGACCTTTGCAGTTTCCATGATGCTTCAGTGAGTGAATGGGAAAGTTTCAGTCCTGAGCCCATCCCTCTTGCTGTTTACAGTTACTGAGCCCAAGCACGACTGGTTAAATGTCCTGTCCAGTCACTTCCTGTACACAGTAAAACACCAAGTCTGCAGACACTGTGAATGATAGAACTCAACAGGTCTCGTAAAGACCATAGGAAGTAAAGATATGTCATCCACTTTTCAGGTTGAAGATTTCCTCTGGCATTATTTTGTTTTTACTTCAAGTAAACACACATTTTCCTCTTTAAATTAGAAAGATTAAATCTTTCACAATCCCAGGACCAGAAGTTTATTAAATAATATAAATCACATGTTCCACATCAACATGTCACCACCTCTGCAGGCAGTGTGTTCAGACTGACCTCTGGGCCATGCAGTGACAGATTGCCCAGTCAGATATAAGCAATGAATATAAACTGCCCAGTCTCCTTCATTCATCCTGCAGAATCCAATGATCCTGTCCCACCTGGCCAGAATAGTTTTGTTTATTTCATTGGACAACAATTTCTACTCTATGCCCAGAAGCATACCAGAGGGAGGCATCCAATTGTAGGAAGCAGTCGGTTCGCTCTCTTTGGTAAGGGCTTGCACTCTTACCATGCCAGAGTCACAACCTTGTGGTATGTGTGACTGCAGGCACCAACAGCACCTGTCTTTACTGCTGCCAGTCTATCTGCAATTGCCTTGCAGTACTTGCTATGCCAAGATGCCAGGTGAGCTTTTCTGTGATTAGGGGGGAGTTAAAAGATTCCCCTCACTGAAAGCTGAAGATGGTGAACATGATAACTTCACAAACATCTGGTGCCCCCAACTGTTGAAGAACGTATACCTGGTGATAAAAGCTGTTGCAAGCAATCGATTTGCAGATTGTGAGTAATGGTTTGAGAACTCACTGAACTGTTTCCTCCGTCTCCTGTGAACTATCCAGTAGATGTTAGTTGAGATATCCCAAACCCTACCCAGATGATAGTACATGCAGCAGGGTGCTCAATGCATCAGGTATGACTGGAGCAGAATGCTGAAGACCAACTCAATCTCCCCAGCAATAGCCTGCAGAATCCATGTCTGCACATTGTCCAATTCCCTCCCTCTCAATCCTTTAATCCATCCTCCACCAGCACCTCCCACCCAGGTCCATTATATTTTCCCAGAAATTGGCAGTGGAAGCATTCCTTGCATTCCACTGGACATCCCCATGTTTGGACCAAATAGGATCCAGAAACAAAAAAAAAAATCTAATTAGGAGAGAACATCAAATGCTGGACAATGAAGATTTTGCTTCCTGAACATTCTTGGGTATATTTTAGAGATTTTTTCACTGATGATCACGAAAATCACCTTAAAGTTTTCCTATCACCTACTGCTTTTTTAAGCTATAACCTATTTTTTTGTGATTTCCTGTCATATTTTAAGTCTACTAGTATATTGACCACAATGCAAGCTGTTTTGGTCAGTCCAAGCATGGCTGGGCATGCACTTAGTGCAGGTATTATGCGAATGTTGTCTTAGGCCTGGGCATGCTTTGTCAGGATAGATTCAGACTGGCTATACAAGCAGCTCACATAGACAAATGTTGTGCATTTACATTGAAGACAACAATGAAGACGCTGTTTACATCCGGTACCGCACGGATGGCAGTCTCTTCAATCTGAGGCGCCTGCAAGCTCACACCAAGACACAAGAGAAACTTGTCCGTGAACTACTCTTTGCAGATGATGCCGCTTTAGTTGCCCATTCAGAGCCAGCTCTTCAGCGCTTGACGTCCTGCTTTGCGGAAACTGCCAAAATGTTTGGCCTGGAAGTCAGCCTAAAGAAAACTGAGGTCCTCCATCAGCCAGCTCCCCACCATGACTACCAGCCCACCCACATCTCCATCGGGCACACAAAACTCAAAACGGTCAACCAGTTTACCTATCTCGGCTGCACCATTTCATCAGATGCAAGGATCGACAATGAGATAGACAACAGACTCGCCAAGGCAAATAGCGCCTTTGGAAGACTACACAAAAGAGTCTGGAAAAACAACCAACTGAAAAACCTCACAAAGATAAGCATATACAGAGCCATTGTCATACCCACACTCCTGTTCGGCTCCGAATCATGGGTCCTCTACCGGCACCACCTACGGCTCCTAGAACACTTCCACCAGCGTTGTCTCCGCTCCATCCTCAACATCCATTGGAGCGCTTACACCCCTAACGTCGAAGTACTCGAGATGGCAGAGGTCGACAGCATCGAGTCCACGCTGCTGAAGATCCAGCTGCGCTGGATGGGTCACGTCTCCAGAATGGAGGACCATCGCCTTCCCAAGATCGTGTTATATGGCGAGCTCTCCACTGGCCACCGTGACAGAGGTGCACCAAAGAAAAGGTACAAGGACTGCCTAAAGAAATCTCTTGGTGCCTGCCACATTGACCACCGCCAGTGGGCTGATAACGCCTCAAACCGTGCATCTTGGCGCCTCACAGTTTGGCGGGCAGCAACCTCCTTTGAAGAAGACCGCAGAGCCCACCTCACTGACAAAAGGCAAAGGAGGAAAAACCCAACACCCAACCCCAACCAACCAATTTTCCCTTGCAACCGCTGCAATCGTGTCTGCCTGTCCTGCATCGGACTTGTCAGCCACAAACGAGCCTGCAGCTGACGTGGACTTTTTACCCCCTCCATAAATCTTCGTCCGCGAAGCCAAGCCAAAGAAAGAACATTGATATAGATTGAACACATGTTGATGCACATGTTCTTCAGGAAATAGCATAGTGAGAGTGTACTTAACAATAGCATTTATTGTCTTCATGAAGATTCAATAGAGTAGAAAAGTCTTGACAATGTTGCATCAGCTGCAGTACATTCGGTTATATTTGTGGTGAGTATACGCTTAGAGCTCAAACATGCAGCGTGACTGCACTAATTAAAAATGCCTATTAGCTCCACTTCAGTTGTAAAATTAGTGACCAAGTCAAACTCTGGGCTCCTCACATTTGTTGTGCAACATGCGCAGTCAAACTGAGAGTTTGGCTCAGAAGTAAACATGATAAATTAAATAAAAGTTAATCTAATGTTTATTCAACTTCCTACTAGGTACAGCAAATCTAAAATTATCTTTGTATTCAGCTTGTTTTCTGTCATAATCCTTTTTATCAGGAAGAAAATATTTTGAAAAAAATTGTTGTCCAGTGAAATAAACAAAACTATTCAGACATACATATTCTCACCTTATCATCCAACCCCCTTCACCATCCTGTGCTCCAAATACAGCTGTGTGTGTTTATGCCCATCTCCCAGTACCGTCCTCCCAACTTAGATTCCTATTGCTTGCAATGAACTTCCTGGAACCTAAAAGGAAACTATTTGCCTCTTGTCACATTGACACGGGAAGAAATTTTCCCCCGTTAGACCAGCAACTATGGGGTTAGAGGAGACAGGTTGGGGCACAGGAGAGATCTTACTCTGAAACACTGCCCCACGTGGTGCACAGAGGCTGTGGGTGAAGGTGAGATGAAAACAAACCCTTCCCCCCACCCCCATGTCAGTCCTAGTGACAGAGCTTACCTGATCAGGCCTGAATATGGGGGACATGCTGGTGGGACTAGTAGTGCCAGGCAGGTCTGCCACCTCCACTAACTATCAAACACTACAGCATAGAAATCAGCCCTTCTAGACCATGCCAAACCATTATTCTGTCTAGTCCCACTGATCTGCACCCATTCTATAATGCTCCATAGCCCTTCCATCCAAACTTCTCGTGTCAAAATCAAGCTCACATTCACCACTTCAACTGACAGCTCACTCAACATTCCCACCACTATCTGTATGAAGATTTTCCCTTTAAACATTTCACCTTTCATCCTTAACACAGGTCATTTAGTTTTTAAATCTCTCCTAACCTCAGTGGGAAAGCCTGCTTCCATCATAATTTTGTATATCTGTATCAAATCACCCCTCATTCTTCTATGGTCCAGGGATACCTAACAGCAATGTCCAACAACTCCTTTAAGACTTGGTCTCCATATCGCTGTTTACCCCTAAACATCCCTCCCTTAGCTTTGTATGCGTCCTCTGGCATTTGCTGATCCTGCCCTGGGAAACAGGTGCTAGCTGCCCATTCTATCTATGCCTCCCATAATCTTGTACACCTCTATCAGGTCTCCTCTCAATCTTCTACACTCCAAAGATAAAAGCCCTAGCTCTGCTAACCTTGTCTTATAAGATTTGTTTCCCAATCCAGGCAACCTCCTGGTAAATCTCCTCTGCACCCTCTCCATAGCTTCCACATCCTTCCTATAATGAAGTTACCAGACTGAACACAATACTACAAGTGTGGTCTCATCAGAGATTTGTGGAGTTGCAACATGATCTCTCTATTCCTGAATTCAATGCCCCCATTAATGAATCCCAACATCCCATAGGCCTTCTTAATTATCCTATCAAATTGTATGGTGACCTTGAGGGATATATGGATTGGAACCCCAAGCTCCCTCTGTTCATCCACACTCTTAAGTAACCAACCATTAACCCTGTACTTAGCCTTCTGGTTTGTCCTTCCAAAATGCATCACCTCACACTTATCCATATTGAAATCCATCTGCCATTTTTCTGGCCAACGCTGCATCCTGTCTATATCCTCTTGTAACCTTTGACAATCTTCAGCTCCATCCACAACTCCTCCAACCTCTGTGTCACCTGCAAACTTACTGACCCAACCTTTCGCCTCTTCATCCAAGTCATTTATAAAAATCACAAAGAGCAGAGGCCCCAGAACAGATCCTTGTGGTACTTCACTAGTTATTGACCTCCAGGCAGAATACTTTCCTTCCACTACTACTCTCTGCTTTCTTCCTACAAACCAAATGTTTATCCACACAGTCAAGGTTCTACTGATTCCATGCTTCAGGACTTTCTTATTGGGCCTCTCATGAGGGACCTTGTCAAATGCCTTGCTAAAATCCACGTAGACCACATCTACTGCCCTACCTTCATTAATTTCTTTTGTTACCTCTCAGAAAACTCAATTGGATTCGTGAGGCATGACCTTCCTTTCACAAAGCCAGGCTAACTATCCTTGATTAGACTTACTTCTCCAAAGGCTCGTAGATCCTTTGTACACCACTGACACAAGACTCACCAGTCTATAATTCCAAGGATTCTCCCTTTTACCTTTTTTAAGCAAAGGGACTATATTTGCAATTCTGTAATCCTCCAGCAGCTCCCCTGTGGCCACAAAGGAATTAAAGATTATAATGACTGCCAGTAGAGCTCGTCGAAAGAATCAAAGACTTGTTGATCCAAACCAAGGCTTTTATTAGCAAAAGACAGGAGCTCTTCACAGGTGGCCGATCAGTCCGGAATGATCTGACCTGGCTAGGGACACAACCCTTTAAGGCCCAGACAGTAGGCGTGGCTTAGCTCTCAGCCAATCGCTGTAAGCACAGTCTAGATATTGTAACTATATACACTATATACATTGGTGATAGATCTGTACTATCACACTGCCCCAGCTATTTCTTCTCTCACTTCCATTAACAATCTGAGGTAAATCACATGTGCCCTGGAGACTTATCAATCTTGATGTTTTTAAGAAGATCCAGCACATCTTCTTCCTTAATATCCACATTGTCCAGCAGACAGGCCTGTTCAATTTCAACCTCACTGTGATCAAGTTTATTTGCTTTCATTAATACTGAAGCAAAATATTCATTTCGGACCTTCCCAACTCCTTCTGCCTCCAACACTGTGGCCTCCTTTATCCTTTAGCAGCCCCACCGTCATCTTTATTTGCTTCATGTACACATAGAATCCCTTACGTTTCTGCTTAATCCTACATGCCAAGACCTTCTCCGAAGTCCTTGCTTAAGCTCCTTCCTGTCTATTATATACTTCTCATGAGCCCTTCCTTTTTCCTGCTTTCTATATCCAACACAAGCTCCCTTCTTCCTTTTGACCAGTTGCCTCACCTGTTTCATAAGTCACAGTTCCATTTTTCTATCATCTTTTCCTTGTCCCAGTGGAAAAAACCTATCTTAAACCCTGGAAGTGGTCCCTAAACTTTCTCTTTATTACCTTGGTGCTTTCAACCTTGAGGATCTGTTTCCAATTTACTCTCATTAGTTCCTGCCTCATCCCTTCATAATGACCCCATCCCCAATTAAACACTTCCCCATTTTGTCTGTTTTTATCCTTTTTCATAGCTATGCTGAAGCTCAGGGAGCTGTGGTCACTCTCACCAAAAAGCTCCCCCACCGAGAGTTCCGCCACCTGACCAGGTTTATTACTGAGAACTAGATCCAGAATGGTCACTCCTCTCCACATTCTCTGTCAGGAGTCCTTCTTGAACACACCTGACAAATTCAGCCTCATCCATCCCTCTTGCAGTCAGGAGGCGCCAGTCTATATTAGGGAAGTTGAAATCATCCATAACTACAACCTTGTATTTCCTGCACCATTTCAATATCTCCCGGTTTATCTGCTCCTCGGTGTTCTGAGGGCTATTTAGGAGCCTATAGACTACTCTAGTACAGTGGTGGCTCCCTTCCTATTTCTGACTTCCACTCACACCAACTCAGTGGACACTCCCTTTGCAGCATCCTCCCTTTCTATAGCCTCAATACTATCCCTGACCAGTAATGCTACTCCCCATCCCACCACAATCCTCCCCCTCAGCCCTGCTCTTTCTACCTCTCATCCTATTCCTTTTAAAACACCTAAATCCCAGTACATCCATCAGCCAATCCTGCTCTCTTCCAGCCAAGTTTCTGTAATGGCCACAACATTGTAGTTCCACATACTAATCAATGCTCATAAGTACATCCCCTTTATTTCTAACACTTGTAGGATTGAAATAGATACATGTCAACCCCTCTAACTGGCTACATTTATGTTTTGTCCCCTGCCTGTCCTTCCTCATCAAATCAGAACACATCATCATGCTTTTGACCTTCTGCCCTAATCTCTACACTTACATTCTGGTTCCTACCCCTCATCAAACTATTTTTAAACCTTCCCCGTCAGCTCTAGCAAACCTGCCCCCAGGATATTGATCTTTTTCCAGTTCAGGTGTAGGCCTTCCTTTTTGTACAGGTCAGACCTTTCCCAGAAGAGATTCCAACAATCCACAAATCTGAACCCCTGCCCCCTGAACCAACTCTTCAGCCACTCATTTGTCTGCCACAACTTCCTGTTCTTATCCTTTGTGGCACGTGGCACAGGCAGCACTTCTAAGATTACTACCCTTGAGGATCTGCTTTTTAAACTTTTTTCATAACTCCCTACATTCACAATCTCAACCCTGCTCCTATCTATGTCATTGATCACCACGAGCACCATGACATCCGGCTGCTCACACTCCCCCTCCAGAATGCTGCGAATTCAATCTGAGGCATCCCTGACCTTGGCACCTGGGAGGCAACATAGCATCTTGGAACTTCAATCAAGTTCACAAAATCTCATATCTGCACTCCTAACCAACAAGTCCCCAATTACCATAGCTCTCCTTTTCTCCCCACTACCATTCTGAGCCAATGGGCTAGCTTCTGCACCCAAGAAACAGCCACAGGAGTACTCTGCACTGTCTGCCTATTCCCATTCCCTCTCCTAACAGTCACCCAGTTACCTGACTCTTAACTTTTGGGGGTGACTGTCTCCCTGAAGCCCAACAGTGTCACTTTCTCTGCCTCCTGAATGATCCAGTGTTCATCCAGCTTCAGCTCCATTTCCCTAACTCAGTATCCCAGGAGCCACAGGTGGATGCACCTCTTGCAGATGTAGTCATCAGGGACAATTGTGCTGTCCCAGATTTCTCATATGCTGCATTTGGAGCATCCCACTGCCCTAGCTGCTGTCTCCATTATTTTTCCTAGTTTAAATTCAAAGATCTTACCTTACTGGAATCCTCAGCCTCTGCTCACCATAGCCTTGTGAGTCTCTAGGTCCCACTCCTACCATGAGCCAAAGCCTCAAAGGGCCACTCCTCTTGAGAAACCCTTCTTTTTATTTGTCACTGCCCCTTATCTTAATTACTCCTGCCACCAATCACCTTTCTGCTTAATCCTTAACTTGTCCTCCACTCATTTTTTAAAGGCACTCACCTCAAGTTGGCTCCCAACACTCCCAGCTCTCTCTCAAGTCTCACCCTCCTCTTTCTTCAGTAACGGTTCCGAGATGTCTGTGATCTGAGTCCTGCTCTGCTCAGTTTTAAAGGCACAAACCTCAAGCTAGCTCCCGACACTCCCAGCTCTCTCTGTTCATACTCCTCCTCTTTCAGCAATTGTCCCAAGATGTTACAGATCAAATGCTTCACAACCAGAGCTAAAGAAAAACCATGGCTCAATGCAGAGGTCTGGGCAGCTGCCTTCAGTACAGGAGACAGGATGGAACTAAGATCAGCCAGGGCAGAACTCTCCCATGCAATCCAGAAGGAAAGGCATGGGTACACACAGAAAATTCAGTCAGCTGTGCAACACTAACACATGTGGTAAGGGAACAAAACTATAACAGACCACAAAACAACCTTGTGAATCAAAGATGGTGATACCTCCCTTCCTGACAGAGTGAACGTTTTCTATGCATGGTTCAACGAGAAGAACAGACCGATACCGAAGAAAGCTCCATGTCCTGCTGATGATTGGGCTCCCGGCATAACCGTGGCCGAGGTGAAGCAAACCTATCCACGGTGAGCCCACAAGGCAGTAGGACCAGATGATATACCAGGTTGTGTACTGAAGGGTTGTAGAGACAAACTGACAGAAGCCCTTACAGACATTTTCAATGCATCACTGCAGCAGCTCATCATCCCTGTGGATTCAAGACAGTGACCATCATTCCAGTACCAAAGAGGGTGGCAGTAACAGACCTGACCTCTGCCCTGTGGAACCGACTTTCACTATTATGAAATGCTTCGAGCATCTGGTGATGGAACACCTCAAAGTGCATCTCCCAGAGACACTGGACCCATTTCAGTTCACCTTCAGACGGAACCATTCCACTGATGATACTACAGCATTGTTCCTCCACTCCATCCTGACCTATCTGGAGAATGATGCCTCGAACGCCAGGCTACTCTTCATCAACTTCAGCTTGGTGTGTAATACGATCATTTTCCAGAGGCTGGTGGAGAAACTGTACTCACTGGAACTCAACACCCCTCTCTGTAACTGGATTTTGAACTTCCTAACAGAATGATCACAGTCTGTCCAGGTCAGCAGCAGCATATCGAGCACTGTTACACTGAGCATTTGTGCACCTCAGTGCTGTGTGCTCAGCCCTCTCCTGTTCATGCTATTGACCTATGACTTCAATGCCAGATCCAGCTCCAACAGAGTCATCAAGTTTGCAGATGGCACAACAGCCGTTGGTCTCATCAGCAATAACCGTGAATCCCACTACATAAAAGAGGTGTAAAATCTTGTGTTATGGTGCAAGAATAAGAACCAGAGTCTCAAGGTGGACAAGACAAAGGAAATGAATGTAGATTTCAGGAGGACTAGGGATGACCACCCTTCACTACACATCAATAACTATGTAGTGGAGAGAGTAGAAAGCACCAAATTCCTTGGAGTCTACTTAAGTCATGACCTATCTTAGACACACTTGTCAGGAGAAGCCACTGGCCACCCTGCTGTCAACTTCCTATGGAGCACTACTGAAAGAATCCTAGCTGGCTGCATCACAGTGTGGTGCGATTTCTGTAGAGCATTGGATCAGAGGGCCATCCACAGGAAGATAAGAGCGGCAGAGAGGATCATAAGTGTCTCACTCCCTCCTATCGATGTGATCTACTAGGATTGTTGTCTGAAGACAGCTCAAAAAATAATTAAAGCCTCCTACCACCCTGCACACACCATCTCCCAGCTACTCCCATTGGGATAGAGATAAAGAAGTATCAGAGCCAGACCCAGCAGGCTGAGAAACAGTTTCTTCCCATGGGCAATGAGACTGCTGAATGACTGAGGAACTGCTCATACAATCCCTCCGAGACCACTATTTATTTATCAATATGTATTTACTTTTACATAAGTACTGCATACAAATCATTTGTAAATATGTTTGCTATGCCTTCACTTGTGTTTGCAATGTTTATTGACATTGAGGATTAAAGAATGCCATTTCATCAGGTTGCAATTAAATAATGATGAACTTGAACTTGAACCCAAGAGGTGTTTCATGAGTGCAATGTGACAGTGTGGATAGCATCCAGAGAAGGCAGCCTCATAAGGGAGGACTGGAAGGAGCTCACAGAAGGAGGATGTGGGTATCTGAGACCGATTCTCTCCACCAAACTCCTGCAAGTAATATAATACGCATGAAACCTACACTTCACCCATGGAGCTCCTTACTAAAATATGCAGTTTGTTGCAGCCATAAAGTTAACACTGAAAGGTTCCTTTTTTCAAAGAGTGTGAAAGTCACAATGACTGTTACATTTTACATGACAGGTTCCTTCCAGTTCAAAGATAGCACTACGTTCAGGAACTGTTGATACCCCTATGCCATTAGATTCCAAAACAAAAGTTCATTCACAGACTCATTTAAGAATTCTGACTTTGTACATTATTTAATATTGAATATTTATTTTCTGTACTGCAAAGTCAGTTTGATTACATTTCTTTGTTTGCATTCTCTGTTTTGTATATGCATCTTTTCTTCAGCTTATTTTTTTTTACTATTGATAAGTAGAAATTCTGCCTGGCCTGCATGAAAAACAAACTCAGGTTAGTACGTGATGTGATGTATGTCCTCTGACCATAAATTTGAACTTGCAATATTTTGCATTGATTTTCACTAAGGAAAAAGATATGAATGATGGCAAGATGAGGTGGGGCATGTATATATTCAGGTGTATATTTTGAATCTTGAATGGATATCAGGAGGGGGTGATCTTTGGCCTCATGAAAAACATTAAGGTGGATAAATCTGCAGGCACTGGTGGAATCTATCCCAGGATATTGAGGCAGGAAAGGAAGGAGATTGCTGGGTATTTGCAGGGAACTTTATATCCTGCTTAGTCATAGGTAGGTCCCAGAGACTGGAGGATAGCCGAGGGCACGGCTTTATGGTGAAACGTGAAAATTTAAAGGAGATCTGCAAGGCAGGATTTTTGGATGGAGAGTGATAATTTCATGAAATGTGATATGAGGATTGATGGAAGCAGATTTAATGGCAATATTTAGGAGGCATTTAGACAGACACAGAACCAAACAAAGAATTGAGGGACAGACCAGTCTGATTAATTAGATGGGTGCAGGTTATATGCCATAAGGGTTCTGAGGTTAGTAAAGGATTACTTAAGACAGCATGTGAGTGGAAAGGAAAAGGTTGAAAATCACAGCCATGACTGGATATCATGCCTTACCTACTATATTGCTATATTACTTACATCAGTTCACATTGGTCTTGAGATTAATAGCTGTGCTTACTTCATAAAGGGGAAGGGGTAGAATGGTGGAGGATATCTGTCAACTCCAGTTGTACAGAGTGTGCCAATGGCAATCTGTTCTCCTAAGTGCCTGGTTTTATTTTGTCATTGAATGTGACTGTCACTTGGCTATCAGCTCATTTTCTATTAGCGGTGTTGACTCATAACACAGATATTTTAAACTGGAATCATACAGCACAGTGTTGGAGGTAACTTGTGTGACAGCAACCAAAGAATGAACCAGAAGTTCACACATTGCCTATATGAACACTTTAATTCCATTTGACTAATATTTCCACATTCCATTTTCAATTACTTTTAGTATCTGAATATATTTGCTGTGTTATTTTGAACACTTTCATTCCTTTTGACTATATTTTCACATTCCCTTTTCAATTGGTTTTAGTATCTGAATATATTTGCTGTGTTATTTTGAAAGCCTGGAAGATGATTCTGAGTGCAGCCAACCTTATGAAATGCCAATTGAGCTTTTGCAAACCTGTCTAGTTGTCATGTCTTGTTCAAATAAAAAGTAAAAATCTTAAAGAACCACAATGCATTACTAACACGATGTGATGGACAGGATTATGTTATTTTAATCAAGGTGTTTGCTGCTTATTTTGTTTTATGCATATTTTTGACATAAAGTGTGGAATTAATAACAGTACTGAAACATTCATTTATACAGCAGAGAATTTAGTTCAATATTCTATTGCGATTAGCACCAGTAAATATCTAAAAAGTTTACCTTTGTTAATCTTGTCTATTCAGGTTCAGCTTCAGTAACAAACTGAACCAACTTTAACATACACAAAAGTGTTGGATTAACTCAGCAGGTCAGTTTCCATCCATGGAACACAATAGGCTTTCCATAGAAGTGGCATGACCTGAGTTTCCTCAACAACTGTGTGGACTGCATGTGTTCCCCAGCATTGCAGATTTCTTATTTGCCTCCCATTCAAGCCTGAATGTGATTGATGCTTGATTTTCTAGAAATTCATATTGATGTTAAAATAGGTAATCTGGAATATATTGTTTACTGTTAACCTAAGATTTAGTGATTCCTGTACAATCCATATGAATAACTGAAAAGATTTTAAAGTTAGATGAAAAGATGAAATCTTTTCTCACAATAATTTGTTTCTTGGCTTCGGACGTAAACAAAATAAATTGCTCCTAATGTGAAACTCTAAGAAAAAGTTGTCTTTTTTTTATGTTAAAATCTCTCAAAAGACACTTTTAATTGCATATTCTCTCAAATGAATAGCTCTCCTAATTCATTTAAATTATGTTTTTGATTTGAAAATAAACATAGGTATTCCTCTTGAATTAATTAATGGTAAAAATCAGAAACAACCCTTGGAGTCATACTTATTTCCCTCAACATTTCAGAGTCAAACTCCATGATTTGAATTGTCAGTATTGTGTTCTATGGCGAGCTCTCCACTGGCCACCGAGACAGAGGTGCACCAAAAGAAGAGGTACAAGGACTGCTTAAAGAAATCTCATGGTGCCTGCCACATTGACCACCGCCAGTGGGCTGATATCGCCTCCAACCGTGCATCTTGGCGCTTCACAGTTCGGAGGGCAGCAACCTCCTTTGAAGAAGACCGCAGAGCCCACCTCACTGACAAAAGACAGAGGAAAAACCCAACACCCAACCCCAACCAACCAATTTTCCCTTGCAACCGCTGCAACCTTGCATGCCTGTCCCGCATCAGACTTGTCAGTCACCAACGAGCCTGCAACAGACGTGGACATACCCCTCCATAAATCTTTGTCCGCGAAGCCAAGCCAAAGAAATAATATTCTGTGTATAGTGCTTTTAAACAGCTGTATGTAATGTTAGATATAACCTGTGGGTCTGTTTGGAAAAGAACACTTCTCATTGTACCAGATATTTTGCGACAAATAAATTTATATAGAGTAGTTATTTTTTTGAGAAAGAAATTTAAATTTTAGCATGAAATCAAATTTACTCCTGCTCTTGTAGATCTTTGTTGTGTAAGACATGTAGTTTATTGTCACAAGCTCAATAGTGAAAAAATATGTATACATCAACCCAGTGTTCTTGATATTTAGCTTTTGTCCTTTCCCTGATCAATGTTCTTATGGATTTTGGGACAATTTTTTCTTCTTCAAAGGAGGTTGCTGCCCGCCGAACTGTGAGGCGCCAAGATGCACGGTTGGAGGCGATATCAGCCCACTGGCGGTGGTCAATGTGGCAGGCACCAAGAATATATTCTTGGTACACAGAATATATAGGAAGATCAATTAGCATCAAGCAAAGGCAGCATGGCAAAATCTAGTCAGTTCTTGGAAATATACTTTATAAATTGAGTGACTTTGATAATGAGAATCTCAAATCAATCATTTATTTTCTATAATAAATTAGTTGGAATTGCAACCGATACACACTTATTTTAATTTGGTGCATAGCTCCAAATTTTGAGGGAGATTTTGCACCCTGAAGATATCTAGAACTGGAGGGTATGATTGTGTGATGCAGCGACACAAGCACACTCATGTGCGTGAGCTACACAGCTGGACTTCTGACTTTCAGCAAATCACTATCTCCAGTCACACTCTTCATACTTCCAGCTTCCTATGTCCTCATGCTCTTCCACCATACACAGTTCGACTGTGGAATGAATTTTAAAATTGCAGATCAGATGCAACCTATCCCTTACATTTTTAATAGTCTTGCATAATTTTTTAATGACCTGAGAAAAGAATTTCATTTGTCACCTTGTGAAATATACTAGTTTTTCCACAACATTCAGATTTGCCCTTTGCACTAAAAAAGTGTTGTATCTTCTTTCATCTTCTGCAAGAGCAGCATTTACACTGAGTGGAGAGCGCGTCGAAAGAACCAAAGACTTGTTGATCCAAACCAAGGCTTTTATTAACTAAAAGACTGGAGCATATCACAAGTAGGTCGACTGGTCCAGAATGACCTGGTCTGGCTAGGAGCAATCCTTTAAGACCTGCCAGTAGGCGTGGCTGGACACTCAGCCAATCACAGTCATCCAACACTACAATCTGTACATATACACAGTGGTGATAGAATCTCTACTATCACACTTTGTTCAAGTATCGAGTGTTTCAGTGAGCTCTCATCCCTCAAACCATAATCATAACCTGGTAAAACAGGTTAGATGACCTGAAGTTACCAGACTCATATTTACTTAATATTCTTCCTATGTCGGAATAATCATCTAAATGAGGTTATCTTCTCCATGAGGTGCCCATTGGAATTTATTTTAATTGCAATAAAACAGGAGTGGTGCTGTATTAAAGTTAGAGTTGTAAAACTGTTACTCTGTGTTGGGACTATGTGCCACGTGGTGTTCCTCTACTGGAGTTCACCTCAGACCCCATCACCAAGGCAACAGCCTCTTCCTGAATACATACGACAGATGTCAAATAGGTAGTGCCAAAGTCGCTCTGGCTCTTCCAGAAGTGGACAATGAATTAACTTTTCATATCTTGAGGAAAGGGTGTGTTAGAGGGTGACAGAACACCATTTGATCAAGTGAGTGACAGTCAAGTCAAGTCAAGTTTATTGTTATTTGATTGTACAAGCACAGCCCAATGAAACAGCCTTCCCCTGTCCTTAGTGCAAAACATGCAGAAACAAACAGACATAACACACATACAGATAAACAAGAAATATGCAGGACAAGTATTTTATCTATACAAATAAATAAATAAATACTGTTTTGTACAAATGAGAGACTCGGATGGTTAGCAGTTCCTTTGGTCGTTCAATATTCTCACAGCTCATGGGAAGAAGCATTTCCTCAGCCTGATGATGCTGGTTCTGATACTCCTGCATCTCTTCCACGATGGGGGCACCTGGAAGATGCTGTGTGCAGGGTGGAAGGGCTCCTCAATTATTTGAGGACTCCTTCTATGGTATGCGCTTACTTCCTCCCCTTAAATGAATTTAAACAAAATATTCTCTCATCCCATTTTCTGTTTTATTCAAAATTTCTAGCAAATATGTTTTTGTTTAATATTTCACAAATGAATAGAAACAAGTTTATTCAATGTAACTATTGGATGTAATTAAGTTGAAATTAGAGCTAACTTTCAATCTATAAATTGAACATGTCTTGGAGTTAAGCTTTTGTAAAAATTGTTTCCCTTCCTTTGAACGATAAAATACACAAAGCTGCCTAGAACTAAATTATGTCATTTTTGATTTTTTTGAAAATGGGAAAGAATCAAAATCATTTAGTGTAAATTTCAACAGAGAATGTGAGAATCAACACCATAAATAGCTGGACCCTCTGCCTGGAGGTGCCATGGGCAATGTCACATGTCATGCAGTACTGACAAGATCTATTTGCTTCTTTCTCAGATACCACATTTTTTTCGGACAAGCAAGGATCACAGCTGGCTTATTTTGAAAACTGGGGCAGAGTTTGTCCATTGTGTGATAAAGGAAGATTCACTTATGCTTGTATTTTTTTAAAAATCACAGCATTATCCAATATGGGATGCTTTACCTGCTCAAGCACCTCAAATGGGTTTGAAAAGTGAATGCATTGATGATTTCAGTTTCATGGTGTATTCTTTAACTATTGAAATGCTCCAATCGAGTCTATCATTTGAATATCTGCAGTTAAGATAAAAAGAAAAATAAATAAACTATTGTAGCGTGATCACTACAGCTATAGCTCGGTTATAGGTCTTGGTTATAGCCTTAAGGCTGTAGCTCGAATCCGCAGGAGAAGAAAGACACACACACCAGTAGAGTGTATTCTCACTGAGTTTATTAAGTGGCAGCTCTGCCTTTTATAGTCAGCTTGGCCGCGTCACCACCGGGACATGGCTTGAACGGGCCAGCTGCTGATTGGCTACCTCAGATGCCCGGGTCCCCTGCAATCCACCGGCGGTGATTGGCCAGTTTCACCGCTCTGCCAGCGGCCATTAAAAATGAATATTTCAGCCCACACAATACTTTGGCGGTCGCTGCGTTCGATGGCCATTTCCTGTGTCGGCCCGAGGCGTGGGTCGCCACACTATATTAATATAGTTATTTTGTAGAAGATTTTTCCTGACATTGGTAAAAGTGCAGAAATTCTGACTGTAATGTCAAGCACAAAACAAACTGCTGTTGGAACTCAGCAGGTCGAGAAGCATCCGAGCAGGGAATAGAATTGTTGATATTTTGGATTGAGGCACTGCATTATCTCTTTACTAGATTCAAGATTCAAAAATCCTATATTATCATGTACAGAGCATGTAATATTACACAAAATTACCTTCTACCTACCATAAGGCAGACATAGAGTCGTCATTAGTGTCAACTTAAAGTAGGAGAGAAAGAGAATTAAAAGAAAATCCCTTCAGAGTTAAGTGCCCATGGATTTGCCTCGAGCACTCCTGCACCCTTTGTAGTCATATAGACCCCTATTTGATCTATCAGCAATCTGAGCTCCAGATCCAAACCTCTGAGACAATCAGGACTTCAGCACCTGAGGGCCTTTGGGAGCCCTTCTTGCCCTCAGCATTATCTCAGATTCTGGCTCTGTTATCAAGTTTCCATGAGCCTGTCTCCAACAGCCCACAGCCCATGCGGGTCCCCCAACCACAAGAAACCCTTGCTTGTCTGCTGCTGTGGTCACCGTCGTGTTGGATTGCCTCCTCTTCCTCTGCTTCTGAAGAAGGGTAAGGGGTGGTTTGGGGTTCAGAGGGTGTTCTCCCTGTTTCTCGTGCCCTACTATCTAGATAACCCACTGTGTTCCAGCAGAAGTTTTTTTTTCTCTGTTCCAGTTTTTAGCATCTGCATTCCCTTATGCCTCCAGTGTAATGTGGATCTTTGTCTAACTCCTGAAATCTAACCTTAACTTCATTGGAATTCCAGTATTATTTCCAAATTCTGATGTGTATGTCACCAGTTTTAGCATCAATAATGGAAAGGGGATTTCCATCCTGATGGTTTATTTATATCTTTTCTATTATTATTCTGCTCCTGGAACTAACTTGTTGCCCTGCCCTGGAGGATGTTCAATGACTTCCTACCTTATACAAGGCAGCATGAATTAGTATTTTTCATTATGGAAATACTTTTGCTATTAGGAAGGCCATGTAATCCCTCGAATGCATTCACCCACTTGATGGCTTGGCTGGATTTACAATGTTCAAGCCACCGTGAGTTTCTGGGTGATAGAGATCAGTGATCAAGAACTGAATGCAATCAAAAACTGACTTGTACAACCAGAAAGCAATGTTGAAGAATCTGTCACTGTTGCAGATTCCATTCAAGAAAAACTGAGGATAGCAGGTGCTGTGTGCTTGATTTCAACATGCAAACCCTTTAGTTGACAGCTCATTGCTGGTCCACATGCAATGTGTTCCAAGTGTGTCTGCATCCAATATCTCCAAGTAAAAGTGGAACATGTAGCCTGCCTGTAATGTCATTTGGTGCATGATATATGTCAGGGAAAAAGTTAGGTCAGCTGAGGTGAATTGCCTTTAAAAGCACCTGTACCAATTTTGTGATGAACATAATTTCACCACAAAATGATTTGCTAACTTGATTTAACCCATGTAAAATTGATATAGATTACAAATGTGTGTCTATGGATTTAATTATCCAGATTCATTTGTCATGATTTTTTTCAGAAGGTAAGAGGTCTCATTTTTTTTATTGGAGAGACTGATTTCTTTTGTACTCTTCAAGTTCAAACTCAGGTTTATTATTATCTGATTGTCCAAATACAACCTAACAAAATAAGGTTTTAAGGTCCTCAGCACAAAAACACAACCGGACTTAACACACATACAGGCAAACAGTATGTATGCAGTACATAATACATGTATAAAAAGAAATAAATATTGATTTAAGAAATAGTAGTCTTGGAGGGTAAGTATGAGCAGTTCATTCAGTCATCCAGCAGTTTCAGTCCCCATGGAAAGAAGCTGTTTCACAGCCTGTTCTATTACTCTATTTTGATGAGAACAGCTGAAACATGCTGTATTCAGGGTGGTAGGGGTCTTGAATGATTTTGCGCATCTTTTTCAGACAACAATATCGTAGACTATGTTGATGGGGGGGGGGTGGTAGGGAGATATCAGTGTGCCTCTCTGTTGCTCTTATGTTCCTGTGGATTCCCCTCTGATCCAATGTTCTACAGCAACCATATCACACTGTAATGTAGCTATCACTCTTGATAGAGCTCCTGTAAAAATTTGACAAGATGTTGATCAGTAGCCTTGCCCGCCTCAGTTTTCTCAGGATGTGCAGTTACTGTTGCACCTTCCTAGCAAGTGAGGAGATGTTTAGTGTCCACGATAGGTCACTTGTCAAGTGGACTCAAAGGAACTCGGTGCTCTCTCCTCTCTCCATTACTGAGTTATTGATGTGTAATGGAGGGTGGTCATTCCTAGTCCTCCTGAATTCCACGATCATCTCCTTTCCATTGTCCACGTTGAATCTCAGGTTGTTATTGACCCACTGTATCACGAGATTTTTTCGCCTCTTCTCCGTAGTGAGACTCATCCTTGTTGCTGATGAGGCCAACTACTGTTGTGTCATCGGCAAATATGATGATTGTTGGAGCTGGATCTGGTGATATAGGCTTGGGTCAGTAGCATGAAAAGGAGCAGGCAGTGCTCTGCATGATGGTGCTCAACGATCTGTTGCTGATCCCAACAGACTGTGGTCTTTCGATTAGGAAGTCCAGGATCCAGTTATGGAGAGGGACGTTAAATCCCAGTGAGAAAGCTTCTCAACCAGCCTTTTGGGAATGATTGTATTAAATGCCGAGCTGAGGTCAATGCACAACAGACTGGCATATGTGGTATTTTTCTCCACATGGGTCAGGATGGAGTGGAGATACAAGGCTGCAGCATTATCAGTGGAATGGTTTTGTCTGTCAGTAAATTGAAATGTGTCCAATGTCTCTAGGAGGTGCACTGTGATGTATTCCATCATCACATGCTTGAAGTATTTCATAATGGTGGAAGTTATTGCCATGGGACAGTAGTAATTGAGACCTGTTACTGTTGCCATCTTTGGCACCTCGATGGTGGCTGAATTGAAACCCACGGGAATGATGGACTGCTGCAATGACATGTTGAAGATGTCCATGAGATGGTCCACGCAGTACTTCAGTAGCCCAGCAGATATATTTTCTAGTCCCGCTACCTTGTTCGGGGTCACCTTGGATGAGTTCCCCTCACCTCGGCCAATCAGGGGCACATGGAGATTTCATTGGTGTCACCCTATTCTTCAGATCAACCTGTGTGGAGAAGTAATTCAGTTTGTCTGGGAGAGAGGCATCATTGTCTTTGACTCGCAAGGTGGTCTTATGATCTGTTATAGTTTTGATCCCTTGCCACATGCGCATCATGTTGCCGTTGTGGCATAAATGTATAAAGATCTTCTTTGTCAATGCATGCTTTGCCTTCCGGATAGCATGGGAAAGTTCAACACTGGCTGCTCTTACTGCCATCTTGTCTCCTGTCTTGAAGCCAGCATCACTAACTTTGAAAAGGGCCCAGACTGCTGCTTCCAACCATGGTTTCTGCTTAGCCCTGATTGTGTAGCATTTGATCTCGGTGACATCCTCAATACACTTGCTGATGTACCCAGTCACTGAACTTGTGTACTCCTCTAGGTTTACATGACACCTCCCTTAAATAGCTTCAGCCCATGGACTCAAAATAGTCCTGTAGCAGTTTTGTGGCCCCTCCCCCACCACTCCCCCCTCCCCAACTACATTCTGATCTCCCTTTGAACAGGCTTAATTAGTTTGGCTAGCGATCTGTAAGCTGGGGTTAGCAGGATAAATATTTGGTCTGAGTATCCAAGGTGGGCACAAAGGGCAGCATTGTACGTGCCGGGAATGTCAGTGTAAACCCGATCCAGAGTGTTCTCTCCTTTGGTGGTGGTTGATAGGCTACTGAAACTATGGTAAGACTGTTTTCATGTTGGTGTGGTTGAAGTAGCTAGCTAAAATCATAGCACTGTCAGTAGGTAATGTCTGTGCTTCACAAATGGGACCATAAAGCTCCTCATGGCTTCAACCTCATTAGCCAAAGGCAGAATATAATCTGTAGTGATCATTATGGCAGCCTCCCTGAAACAACTCCAGTTCATGATCTCAAACCAGTGCTGTTGTCCTCCCATCCACCCCTACCCCCCCAACCAGATTCTGATCTTCCTGTGAACTGGCTGAGATTATTTTGCCAACGATCTGTATGCCGAGGTTAGTAGGACAGATATATGATCCGAGTATCCAAGGAGAAGGTGATTGGCAGCCTTGTATGCACGAGGGTCATTGGTGTACACCTGATCCAGGATGTTCTCTCTTCTGTTGTGAAGATGACATGCTGTTGAAGTGATGGAAAGACTGTAATTGAAGCTGCCAGTCAAGGCACCATCAGGGTGGGATGTCTCGGCTTCACAGATGGCACTGTAAAGCTCTCTTTTGTCTTCACCCTTATTAACCGAAGCAGAATAAAAACTGCAATGATCAGCATGGCCAAGAATTCCCTTGGCAGGTAGAGGGGTCTGCATTTCACCAACAGGTATCTCTGCTGAGCAGAAGGTTTTTACAACAGATACATATGTGCAGCAGTTCTCACTGTAAATCCACAGTCCCTCTCCTCAAGTCTTGCCAGAAACAAGTGTCTCTGCCTGCCCTGAAGCAGGTAAGTCCATCAAGCTGGACTGAGTCACTGAGTCTGGAGTGGAGTCCTGGAGCCATGGTTCTTTAAGCACCAGAGCACAGCAGTCCTGCACTTCTTTCTCGTTCAGATGTAGTCTCATGCGATCCATTTTGTTCCCCAGAGATCTTAGATCATCAGAGGTGCGGGTCTGAAGGGGTTACTCTCAGTCTAACCCTGTTGCCGGCCCAGTTGCTGTGCTTTTGCTTTCTCCAACAGCACTTCTATCAGCCTCCTGCACCTCTCCAGCGACCCACTCCACTGTTTTCTGCAGTCTGCATCTGTTTCAGTAGGTTGAAATGGCTCAGTAGCTTACCAATCTGATCTGCTAGTTCCAAACAACAAATTCACATTTCACCCCAAATTCCATTTCCTAAGTGAAGACAATGATAAACTAGAGAAACTCAAAAACTGAATGCTGGAAACTTGAGTAAATAATGAGAGGATGGGGGACTTAACCAGTCAGGGCGCATCTGTAGACAGAATGGTCGGCCAACACTTCAGGTTGGGACCCTACATCAAGACTAAAGGGGAGATAGTAAACATTAAAGTAGGGGTGATGGGAAGAGGTCAAAAGGACACTGGACAAATGAAAGTGGGAGAGGTGGAGAGACAGATAGGAGAAAGAGAGAAATGGAGGATGGAATGGTGAAAAGAGTGAGAACAGGAGCAGGTAGAGAATAGATGGAAAAGAGGAACCAGACTGGGGGAGGATCACCTAAATAGAATATCCAACATTCATGCCATTGGGATTGACACTACTTGAAAGGAATATCATGTGCTGTTCTTCACATTTACAATTGTGCCCACTCTAGCACTGGCTTAGGCTGAGGACAGACAGGACAACTTCTTCTTCCATACTTCCATGATAACTATCTTCTGTATAAATTTAATAATTGTGTGAACTGCTTTGCATGATGACCTCATTGTCTTTCATGCACTTTGCTGCCAACTTCCACCCTGACCTCAAATTCACTTTGTTCATCTCTATCAAAACTCTCCCTTTCCTTGATCTCTGTCTCCATCTCAGGAGACAATTCTTGACAGACATCTTCATTTAACCCAGCTACTCTCACAGCTACCTAGACTACATCTCTTCCCATCCTGACCACTGTAAGGATTCCAGTCCATTCTCTCAATTCCTCCATCTCTGTTGCATCTGCACCTAGGATGAGGACTTCCATGCTAAATCATCAGAGATGTCCTCCTTCAATGTGGCTTTTCTTCTACCACCACCAACTCAGCACTTACCTGCATATCCTCCATTACCCACACGTCTGCCCTGGCCCCCTTTTCTCCCACATGCAACAAGGACAGGATTCCTCTTGTCCTCAACTACCACCCTACCAGAATCTGCATCCATCACATCCTCCTCCACCATTACTGCTACCTACTAGGTGATCCCACCACTAGATACATATTCACCTTTTCTCCCCTTTCTGTTTTCTGCAGGGACTGCTCTCTCTGTGACTCCCTTGTCCACTCCTCCCACCCCACCAATCATTCCCTTGGAACCTACCCCTCTGACTGCAGGAGATGCCCCACTTGTGTCCACGCTTCCTCACTCAGCACTATTTAAGCTCCCAAACAGTGCTTCTAAGTAAAACAACATTTCATTTGTGAATCTGCAGGGGTCATCTACTGCATCCACTGCTCCCATTATGGTCTCATTTACATCGGAGAGACTGGACGCAGACTGGGAGATTGCTTTGTTGAGCCCCTCAGCTCTGTAGGGTGCAATAATGTGGCTCTCCAAATAGGTTCACACATTTCAAATCCCCATCCCAATCCCTTGTCTGTCCATGGTCTCATGTACTGCCAGATTGAGACCACTCGTAAATTGGAGGAATAACACCTCATCTTTGGACTGGACACCCTCCAACCAGATAGCATTATCGGCAACTTCTCTGGCTTTCATTAATTTCCAACCCCCCCACTTCCATTCGTCTATCCATTCCCTGTCTCCTTTTGCACAGACATGATAAATTCTACATAGACCCTGATCATATCCAATTAGCATCTTTGTTGGTCTGAATTCCTCCCCATTGTTTGAATTCTGAGACTTTCTGATATTTCCTGCTTCTACCTTTTCAGATTTTTCTTTGAAGATAGGCTCAGGCCCGAAACATCGGCAATATATCTTTGACCCTTATCGATGCTGAAAAGACCATCTGAGTTCCTCCAGCAGTTTGGTTGTTTTTTTCTTCAGTCACAGCGTCTGCAGCCTATCATGTTTTACTTTTGCATACCTATATCACTAGATGTGGACAAGCTTTTTGCTGTTCAAGAGAATTTCAGTATGACCCATGAGATATTCTCAGATTGCACTTAATACAGTTGTCAGCAGTCTCTGACAAGTGTTTGGAACTTTAAAATAGCATTAACTAACTTTAAAGCTTTAACCCCTAAAAATCTAATCCAAATTGTTATTTTCTAGTGTTTTTTCATGTTAATGTTTAGCTTTCATAGTTTTGCATCAAGCTGGTCTTCCATTTGGATAACAATACACAGCAAAAAAATAATCTAAGTTGTAAATCTTTATATCTAATTCTTAATCAATGTATTTTACAATATCCAGAAGAGCTGCATTATCAATGTTTTGGGTGATAAATCAGCACAAGGAACTGCAGGGCTGCTGCGCTCAGGTGATTACAAAACCATGGCTCCTGGACTCCATTCTAGACTCTGCGATCCAGCTTGATGGCCTTATCTCCCTCAGGGCAGACACAGATGCACCTGCTTCTGGCAAGATTCGAGGAAGGAGACAATGCATTTACATCAGAGAACTAGTGCACAAATGTCTCTGTTGCAAAGGCTCTCTGCTCAGCAGAGATAGAGTACCTGTTGGTGAAATGTAGAGCCTTCTATCTGCCCCGGGAATTTTTGGCCACACAGATTGGCTCCGTTTATATTCCACCTTTGGTAAATGAGGGTGAAGCAATAAAGGAGTTTTATGATGCCATCTGTGAAGCTTAGACATCCCACCCTGATGGTTCCATGATTGTAACTGGCGTGCCAACCATGACAACCTGTGAACTGTTTTACCACAATTTCAGCACCTTGTTCACAATGCCACTAGAGGAGAGAATACTCTAGATCAGGTGTACACCAATGTGTCTGGCGCATATCACGTTTCCCCTCACCCTGGTTATTCAGATCACATATCCAGCCTGCTAAGACCGCCATAAAATGAACAAAGCCAGGATGTGACCAGTGGGGGTTGGGGTGGGGGGTAGACACAGCAATTACAAGACAGCTTTGAGACTGTGGACAGGAGCTGTTCCAGAGAGGCAGCCACCTACAACGTCCATGTAAACATCAAAATGTATGTGAGCTCATTGACTGGCTAGATTATCAAGTGCATTGAAGATGTTTCCGAGGTCAAATGCTGCACAACCAGGCCTCACCAGACAACGTATCTGCTAGGGTACTGAAGGACTGAACAGACCATCTTTTCTGCATGGTTCAATGAGAAGAATAGGTTGACACCACTGAAATCTCCATGTGCCCCTGCATTGCTACAGCCAAAATGTAGACAAAGTTAAATACTTTCATGTATGTTACATTCTAAATCTAGTATTATATGACAATAATGGAACCTTTACCTTTGCTCTCTCCAAGGTGAACCCGCATAAGGCAGCGGGACTAGAAAATGTATCTGCTGGATACTGAAGTACTGCCCAGACAAACTCATGGAGGTCTTTATGGACATCTTCAACACATCACTGCAGCAGTTTATCATTCCTGTAGGTTTCAATATAATGACTATCATCCCAGTACCAAAAAGGTCAACAGCAACAGCTGTCAATGACTACCACCCAGTGGCACTCACCTCCACCATTATGAAATGCTTTGAGTGCCTGGAGATGGAACGCATCAAAGCACACCTCCCAGAGACATTGGACCCATTTCAATTTGCCTACAGTCAGAACCATTCCACTTATGATGCTTGTCCCTCCACTAGGTCCTGGCCCACCTGGAGAACCAATGCCTCATATACCAGGCTGCTGTTCATTGATTTTAGCTAGGCATTTAATATGAGCATACTTCACAGGCACATAGAGAAGCTATCCTTGCTGGGACTCAACACCCCTCTCTGTAATTAGATTCTGGACTAAATGAAAGAGCACATTTTGTCCAGGTCAGCAGCAGAACATCGAGCACCCTCACCCTGAGCATTGTACCACCTCATGCTGTGTGCTCAGCCTGTTCTTGTTCATGAATGCAACACCAGTTCCAGTTCCAGCAGAGAAAAGATGGAAATTCTATAATGAAATGGTGCAAGGAAAAATAAACTGAGTCTTAACGTGGACAAGACTAAGATGATTGTGGACTTCAGGAGGAACAGGGTCAAACACCCTTCACTATACATTAATAGCTCAGTAATGGAGAGTAGAGAGCAACAAGTTCTTTGGAGTCTTCTAAGTGACCTATCCAAGACACAAAACATTTCCAACTCCACTTCCTGAGAAGACTGAGGCAGGCCACCATCCTGTCAACTTTCTACAGTAGCTCTGTCGAGACTGTACCATCTGGCTGCATCACTGTGTGTTATGCTTGCTGCAGATTGTGTAAACATCAGATTGGAGGACAATCAACAGGATCATAAAAGCAGCAGGAAGGTTCACTGGGGTCATCCTCCCCCTCATCGATGGTATATACTGGGATTGTTGTTTAAAGAGGGCTCGCAAAATCTGTGAGGATCCCTATCACCCCACACACTGCATCTTTCAGCTACTCCCTTCAGGAAAGAGGTATACGAGTATCAGAACCACCAGTATGAATGCTGATGAGCTGATCAAACCAACCCTCTGAGGTTCAACTATTTATTTAACAATAATATTTATTTATTTTAATATTTGTATACAAGCACTTTGCATATGTATCATTTGCTGTATGTGTGTTTGCAGTGTGTTTCACTGAAGACCTGTACAAATGGATGATAAATAAACTTGAACATGAACAATGACATGGGCTTCTAACATAGACAGAGGCTTTGTCCCATACTTGAAAAATGGTGCAGTCAATATATTATAATCATCTTCAGCAAATGCTGAAAATGCTATGCTATTGTTGATAACAATGTCCAACAATGCTTTAGATGGTTAACTAAATTATTGTACACATTACCCATCACATTGGTTTTGCATTTTTCAAAATTCATGAAGATGGTTAGCACAAAAAGTCTCATACAATCGAAGGTATCCCCAATGGAAACTAAAGAATTGCTCATAATTTTGCCTTGAGGAAGAGCAAAGGACAATAGCCTGGAAATGTAATCCTAGCCAATGCTATACAGTAGCATAAGGTGAAGTGGAATCCCAATGGAACTGTATTATGGAGGCAGAGCACAATGTGTGACTGCTTGTTCAACACTTACATTGGGGAGATGAATTCCAAGGCAAATATGAATTACAGATTTTAGTTTGTTAATGGAATCATTGTGTTTTTCCTATTTGAACTGCACTTTGGAGAAAACTGCACACCCCAATGAAATCTGCTCCACTATCATCAAATTGTTTCAATTGGCTGAGGCACAGAAGTATTTTGTCATGTTCTAGCATGAGAACTGAAATAAATTTATACAATCTGCTGTGGGAAACATCCTCTCTGACCAATATAATTTTATGATGTGCAAATCTTCAGCAAGTTTTCCTTGGATCAAGATAAAGAGTGAATTGTAAAGTCAGCAGAAGGTTCCCATGTTGGCTGCACCTAATAGTTTTGCAACAGAGGAAATACAATCTTGACTGAAAGTCCTTCAGTACCCAGTTCTCCCTTCCCCATAAATCCTTGATCACTTTAGCATAAGAAATAAATCAACCTTATTCTTGAAAATGCTGCTGTAAATATTTTGCCTGCATTGTTCTCTGTGGTAAAGTATTTCACAGGATCGTCACTTGACTGGGTGAAGAAATGTCCACACATCTAAATTCTATATCATAATCCCTGGTTCTGGACTCTTTAGCCATTGGAAGCATCCTTCCTGTATTTAGTTTCCCTTGTCCTGTTAGAATTTCACAGGTTTCTGAGATTCCTTTAAATGTTCTAATATACAAGGCTAAACAATCCAAACTCCCTTCATAGGTCTGGGTTGCTATTGACGGTATTGGTCTGGTAAACTTTGCTGCACTCTCTCCTTTGCAATGAACTTCGTCCTCAGGTAAGGAGACCACAACAGTCCACAAACGTTTCACTAGGGCTCTTTATGACTTCAGTAAGATATCCTTTCCCCTGCACTCATATTCTCTTGTAATGATACGCAATGCACAAGCGGTCTTTCTGATTTCTTGCCATACTTGAGTACAAAGAACAGTGCAGCCTAGGAGCAGGCCCTTCAGTCCATGTCTTTGTGCCAAAACTGATGCCCAAATCAAAATAAAACTCTGTGCTTGCACTTGATAGATTACCCTCCATCTCCCTTTATATTCACATGTCTCTCTAGAAGCCTCCTAAATGCAACTATTGTATGTGCTTCCACCACTACTCCTGGCAGCTCACTCTAGTATCTACCATGCCCGGTATAAAAATAAATGTCTTGCGCATCTCCTTTAATTGTTCTCCCTCTCATCTTAAATCGTGTCCTCTTGTGTGTGTGATACTTTAAACCTGGGGAGAAGATCATGACTGTCCTCCCAATCAATGTCTCTTATGATTAACATTATCAGGTTTCTCCTTAGCCTCCAATGCCCCAGAGAAAATAACCCAATTTTGTCCAACCTTTCCCCATAACTTGTACCCTATAAACCAGGCAACATCCTGATCAACCTCTTTTGTAATCCTTTCTAAATTCTTCATGTACTTCCTGCAATGGAGTAATCAGAATTGCACACAGTATTCCAAGTGCAGCCTAAACAAAGTTTTAAATAGCTGCAACATTACTTTTATACTTAATGCTCTTCCAAATGATGACATTCATACATACGCCTTATTACTTTATGTGGCCATTTTCAATGACCTATGAACCTGGACCCCTGATCCCTCTGGACAAGAGTCCTTCTATTAACTGTATATGTTTCCCTTACATTTGATCTCCCAAAGTGCAATACCTCCTTTTTTTGGATTAAACTATTTTCCATGTCAATGCTCATATCTGTAAATGGAACCTGAACACTTAATTTCAACGATTTGGATACAAACCAGATTGGCCTTGCTACACCTTCCCTTATCCCGATCTATCACCAATCAAATAATCATTTTTCTCTTTTAACAAACAAAGGGGTTACCTCACATTTATTCCTGCTAAACTGCAGCTGCCAAGTTACTTACCCAACTCGTCTTAATAACATTGGATACTCTTTTCATCTTCCTTACAACTGGTATTTTCCCTACTGCATGCCATCTACAGACTTAAACATGTTGCTTTTAGTTCCCTAATCCAAATTGTTGATATAAATTTGAGTAGCTGAGGCCCAGTCACTGATTCCTGCATCCCACCAGTCCTTTCCCACCATTTGGCTCTCAACAATTCTTAATCATACTACAGGTGCTCATCCTTTTATCTGAAATCTTTGGGACCAGACACTTTTCAGTATTTGGATTATGGCGGTGGTACAGATTCACACAAAACAAAGACACATGGCGCCGGATAAGGGGAGGTTGTGGTGGTGCTGGATGTTGGGGGGAGGGGGGAAGAAGATGAGATAAAGAAGGACCATAAAATCACTTGCATACTTTAAATGTTTTTAAGTAAAACATGCATTAAAACTTCAAACATAACTGGCTCAAACTAAGCTTTTAAGTAAAACTTACCCATGGGGGATTCTGTAACTCTTTTTGACATTTTCACAGTTTTCAGAGTCAGTGAGCCACAGAGGCATCTGACGTCAATGACCTCCGACATCAATGTCGTGCCGTCTGCGATGAATCAGGTATTCTTACACAGCGAATTGGAGGCACCGAACTCTGATTTTTTTCGGGCGGCACTTAAAAAGTAAACATTCCCTCGTGTTCCACTAATTAATGACACAGACCGACATGGGATTTTCAAGTGTGAGTTGAGTATGGATTGTGTCGAGTCAGGTTTGGTGAGCACATAACATCCATGGAAAAAATGTTTGGTTTTTGGAGGTTTTCAGTTTCCAGAATTATGGATAAGCATCTGTTGTACCATACAGTATAATTATATAATTCAAAGGGAGCTTGCAAAGCATCGCCTGATGAGCCAGATGCCAAACCACTGGGACTTCTTAACAATCGACTAGTGGATATAAAGGGTTTACTACACATAATTTTCCTTCCATCACAAAAAAAAATCCTTGGAGCAGAAATTATCCAGCTGAGAAAAATGTAATCAACATAAGCTAATGGCTTTCCTCCTGAATCCACTAAATGTTTGTCTTCAGCAGGAACTATGACTTAGACAGCTGAAAGCTTACATTGTAATTTTTCTTCACAACACCGTTGCATCTTGATGCTCTAAAGTGAAGGAAATTCCTTCTTTCCCCAAACCTGGTTCTTGTACTTAACAGAAGTGGTTTCAGTGTATGAAGATTCTCCTCAGAAAAATTGAGTGTCGATTAGTTAACTTACCATGAAACAGAAATGTATTGGCTTAAATATTGCCAACCTGGTTTGCTTTGATTTGATATGAAATAAAATATATAATTTCATTATTTACTCTATTTTAAAACAAAACACTTCAAAGTTAATTTGCTCCAATTAGTGTCAATGGGAGGCAAATTGATTTTATTTAGGATCTGCTTCTGTAGTTTTATACTTTGAAATATTGCATCATATTTTGTGCCTTGTTTGAATTCAAATCAGTGTAAGGGGAAAAAAGGTTTTTGGTGTGGTCTGAGCATTTTGCTGAAATCACAGATTATTTATGGCATGGTAATACTGATGCCCCACTTAGTGTTTTCACGCATCTTCCAGTCCTTACAGATAGAAAATCTACTGTAACTGAGGTTTGCACAGCTATCATGACTATTTCCCCTTTTCCTCCCCGTCCAATCTTAAGTCCCTACAATTCCCTCTCCACAACTTTCTTCTGACAAATATTTTCTATAAGATGGAATGAGTCAAAGATCTGAGTCTGGGCTTTCCACAAAATAATGCTGAATTTCTTGGAGAGAGTGCAGATCTGTGCTATTAGGGCTCATTTACATTCATCTGGAGGACCAGACTTCTGTTGCCGTACCAGACTTCACTGATAACTCAGATACCTACCTAGCTAGTGAACCAAGGATTCTCTATATTAGTTGTCCTTGATCCATTTGCAAAGTTGACAGAGACATACACGGCCTCCTGTGAGGGAGTTTACTCATATTTTATCACAGCTTCCTTAAACGACATCAGTAATTGTTCATAATACTGGTCAATACTCAGATGAACAGTGAACAGCTTTATGATGACTAACCCATGGTCAGTTTTTAGTAGTCATCAATACTCTGTATTCATATCTGTAAGTTATTTCCGTGTAATTTAACAGTCTTTTCCTCTTATAATCACTTCCAGTGTTGTAATTTTAAGAGAGATCAGGACTCTTTATAACCTTGGTCCTTTTTATCATTTCCAAATTTAGTTACTACTGTCTTCTTCTTTGGCTTGGCTTCGCGGACGAAGATTTATGGAGGGGGTAAATGTCCACGTCAGCTGCAGTCTCGTTTGTGGCTGACAAGTCCGATGCGGGACAGGCAGACACGGTTGCAGCGGCTGCAAGGGAAAATTGGTGGGTTGGGGTTGGGTGTTGGGTTTTTCCTCCTTTGTCTTTTGTCAGTGAGGAGGGCTCTGCGGCCTTCTTCAAAGGAGGTTGCTGCCCGCCAAACTGTGAGGCGCCAAGATGTACATCATTGGCAATCATATCTTCATGTCGTCAAGGCCCAAGTTCTGAAACTTGCTACTGAGACTTTTATACATAGCTACTATCCAGGTTTCAGAATCTACCCTTTTGTCTGGGATTTTGGTTAGCTATCTGTGGTGGTATACCACCGGCCTACTGCAGGGGGCAACGCCTGTAAGTGCAGGAGTGTAAGGGGACAGGCCAGCTGTCAATCAGTCGGCCTGAAGGGATCAAGCCCCACCCGGCCAGGTGTCAGTCACCCTCTGAGATATAAGCCTGCACCGGCCTCCCAAAGCTTACTCAGAGTTACTGCAGCTACAGCCAGCCTGGCTCTGTGGAAGTCTTTGTGGATTAAAGTCTTTACCTTGTGTGTGTCTGATTCTGGCTAACAGTGCGCCACAATATCCTATCATTTTATACATGGGGCTTGGAGTCTATTTTGTGTTGGCTATTTGTGAAGCCCCTTGAGGTATTTTATTGTATTATATAAATAAAGCATTATTTCTGTAATACTATTATCTACAGACATCCATCTTGTAGCAACAGCTATAAATCATATGATTGAAGTCTCAATCAATTGATTTTTTTTTAAAGTTAATTGCATCATTCTTTCCTTCTCCTTGCTTTGGTCCACATTCTTTGTAAAGGTGAAAACTCTGAGATGAAACTTCAATTGGAACCAGCCTTGGGCTTTACACATCAAAATTGAACAGTACCAACAGATCTGAATTAAACCAAGAAATCACAGAGGTGTAGAGGGACCAGTGTTGGAGACACAGGCAGATCATTCTAAACTCAGCTCACCACTTATAATTCCAACCACTCTTTGCTCAAATCTCAATAATAGAATTTGCCTGGAAAAAAAACATTATAGAACAAGAGCAAACCAATTGGACCCTGCACCTATGCAGGTGCTCTCTTCTTTAACACCATTTTCCCAGAGCTCCTTTATATCTTTTTTAAAAAGCTCATTTGTTTCAAACTGAGATGGTAATCTTTTTCTCCACAATCATTTCTGGGGAAATGTTTTGTGATCTGACAGTTCATAGTTGAAGACCCATCATTGTCACATCTCCATCCACTCTCCATAAACCATTTGCCGACAAGTAAGAAGAATTTTTCGCCATCTCTTCAAATAAAGTTCTCTTAATCAGTAGTTCTTCATTCCTTCTAACCCACTCACTGATGCCTATTTCTCATTCTGCAGAAATTAACTACCCCATGTTTCCACTCACCAGCCTTCATTGTAACAGTCTCCCTACATCCTCACTCTCTGACCGTCTCCTTTCTCCCATTCACTCTCTCTCCCAAGTTTAAGTTTATTTGGTACAAAATACCCAGTACAGTGAAAAGGACTCTTCTGCAAACATACCGACCGATTATCTTTAACATTGACCCAGTCATGTAAAGAGCATAGTTTACCTAACATTGGATTGAAATGAAAAGGAAGTTCCATTAGCATCAAGCAGGTGTAACATTAAAACCTTGATTATAGGCTTCATTCAGTAGGGATGTAACTGTCTTGAACCATCTAGTGTGTGCTTTATCACTCTTAAGCCTTCGGCCAATGGAAAGAGGAAGAGTATAATCTCTTGAAGGTATGATCAGGCTTTTGAAATGTTGGTTATCTTTTGTAAGTAGCGGGAGATGTAGATGGAGTCCATGGAGGAGAGGGAAGTTTGTTATAATTCTGAGGTGTATTCACTACTTTCTGTAGCTTCTACCAATCTTGAGTCATGCAGCTCACAAACTGTGCTATGATGCATCCAGCAAGTGTATTTTCATCTGTGTACCTGTAGAAGATTTTAAGGGATGGGTGGGGGGGAAACATGCTGAACTTCATTAGTCTTCTGAAAAACTAGAACTAGTTTTGCACTTTCTTGATGATTGAGTAAACTTGATTTCGCAGGTCAGGTCATTGTTGATATTTATTCCTAAGAACTTGAAGCTGTCTACTCTATCAAATTCAGTGCCTTTAATGTGGACAGGGGTGTGGACTCTTCCCCCTTCTCCTGGTTAATTATCTCCTTCATCTTATTTATGTTGAGAGAGAGGTTGTGATCTTGGCACCAGGCCATAAGACTTTCAATCTGTTTCCTGTACTCAGTCTTTTGTTATTTGGTACCTGGCCCATTACTGTGCTGTCATTGACAAATTTGAAGAGTTGGAACATTATTTAGCTGTACAGTCATGGATGTAGAAGGATTTTAGTAAGGGACTGTGTAGAATACAATTGTGAAGGATACATTTTTATCCGTTCCTCTCTTACTCCAATAAAATTGGGAGAAACAAGAACTTAGAGGACATGGGTGAAGCGTGAAAAATGAAATGTTTAAGGGAACCGAAGGGGGAGCTTTTTTACTCAGAGAATGCTGAATGAAAGTTGTGGATGTGATTTTGATTTAAATTTCGAAGAGAAAGTTAGATAAATACATAGGTAGGAAGGGATGGAGTGCCATGGTCAAAGTACAGGTCGAAAGTACAAAGCAGAAAAATAATTTGGGAAGATCTAGATAGGTTAATGGGCCTGTTTCTATTCTGCATTGTTCTATGGTATTCTGCTGTCATCCAAGTGCTCTATTCAGAATGTCTTGCCTTCCACTGCCTCATTGGGAACCACTCTAGCCCCTATTTACTTGCTTTTAGCACATTTCTGCACCATTGTCCCATTTAATTTTGTTTTATTTTAATTTTAAAGATATAGCATGGTAGAAGGCTTTTCCAGTTCATGAAACCCATTTTATCTAATTACATCTATTTAACCTACAATCCTATACATTGTTGGGGGTAAAAGGTAACAGGAGCATCTGGAGAAAACCCACGCAGACACGTGGAGAATGTACAAACTCCTTAATGAGAGCATGTCTCTTCACACCTGTCTTCCCCCAACTAGCACCTGAGAGATTCACTTATGTTTTTGGTTGTTTCGGAATACAGTAACGGAAGTTAATATCACCAAGGCAGATGCTTCCCCCTATTGGACCTCTGGTTTATGTGGATTGTGGAAAAATACATGGCCTCCCTGCCCATGTATAATATTGAGGATTGTGATGCTCACGTGACCTCTCAGTCTGAAATTTATTCGTAAGTCACATCACCTGTCAATCAAGGTTGGACTCTGGCCAACCATTAGTGCACACTTTGCTGTTGGGTCATTTAAAGTACTTAGCATCATCACTGGCTAGGCTCAGAACTGTATAAAACATGGATGCATAGAACATTTCTTTCTCTATGACTCGTGGTCCAAGCCCAGGACATTACTCCACACTAGGTCGCTACTGTGGACATCGCTGGAATTGCTGTGGATAAGGTGTGCAGTACACTTAAACTGAGCCATAGTACTGCGATAGATCAGTACTGCAGAGAGCTCCCCCCCCCCCCACTCATTGGTACAGGGATCCAGGAATGTGTGTGTGAAAGTCCTTGACTGTAGAATGTGTACACGTGTGAGCGTATAGAAGATAGGCAGCCATGGTATTGGATTCCAACCTGAGTCCGATGTGAATGTCTATATCATTATTTAGTAATATAGCAATTGATTATAATTTAATATTCTCCCCTGTTTGTCTCCTGTGTGTTCATTAAAATTACCTGTGATTGTAACCCTTGTGTCCAGACTTATCTCTCTGTGAACCTACCAAACTTGATACTTTCCAAACACAACACCTGTGATGGCAAGGAATAAGAAAGCTCTTGCTGCAAGAAACTAAATATCAAAAATACTTCCAAGCTTTTTTTCTACATATTCAAGAGCATCATGCATCCTTCTAGGAACCTTTCAAATAATCCAAAGGTTAGCAATATTTCACTGGATTGGAACAAGGTGTGACATCCTTCATGGTGAAACAATCTGCTGAGACTGCTGCCCAGATATACATTAAATGCACTTCCTGATGCTGTAATTGTACATACAAAAGGTGTCAAGGAAGAAATATGGGACGGTATCCAATCGGAATGCTTTTTCACTTAATTTTTAAGGAGTCTAAGCAATTCACAGATACACTTCAACTGTATTGTCAATTTTTCCTTTCATTCCTTTCAAGTTTAGATATATACTGAAATGAGAAGCGTTATTTTTTCAACAGTCAAAATGGAAGTCATTGAAACAATCTTCAGATAAATGGTGACAGAAATGAAAAGCTGATTGTTAGCATCCACCCATTTTCTTTTAAGTGCCACAGTCATTAACCCAAATGTGGTCATTTTGAATGAGTCTATTTAATGCCATGAGTACAGCTAAAGTATGCTTTGGGCTGACACATCCAGACAGTCGAGTTAAGGAGCTACAATTATTCTCCACTCTGCACATTTTGAGGCATTGTTACAAGCTATGAATGAAACAACCATTAAAAGCCTGGTCCCGAACCGGCAGGTGATTTTAAATTGTGATGAAAGATATTGACCATGATAAATAGATTAGAAATTAGCCTAAAATAAGAAAAAAAATAAACATTGCTCTGAAAATCTGAAACTAAAGCATAGATGCTAGCAATATTCAGTAGCTCAAAGAACAGAAATGGAATCAATGTTTCTCATTCATAACCTAATGTAAGAACTGAAATAAAAAATCCACAAATCTAAGTGCAGGGAAGGAAAAGGGTTATTGAGAGGAATGAAAATGCCTGTGATAGGGTGGAGACCAAAAGAAAGCAAAATAAATCTGGTGATGCTGTTGGCTGAAATAGAGCAATGAAAAGTGAATTAATCACAAACTGGAGACACAAATAAAAATTGGAAAGGAAAAATAGGAAAACTAATAAATGCTGAAGTAAAAATAGAACACTACAGCCAGAAATCTGAACAAAAAAACAGAGAATTCTGATAATACTCAGCAGGTCAAGCATCTTCTGAGGAGGAAGAGGGAGATAGAATTAACATTGCTGTTGATTATCTTTCATCAGAACTCGCCAATTCCAATAACAACACGAAAGACTGATTATCTGAAATTTGTAGAATACAATGTTGAATGTTCAAAGGCTGTTTTGTGCCTCATTGGGAGATTTAATGTTGTCACATAAGCATATGCTGGCCTTCATTGGTGCACTTTACTAAATGAAAAGCAAAGAGGTTGGAGTAAGCATGGAATGAAGAATTAAAATGACAGTAAACTGAAACATCCGCTTCATTCTTGTGACTGAATGGAGGTATTCAGCATATGGCACTCAGTATGCATCTGATGTCTTCATTGTTGAGCCGACTACACCACAAGAACTGAATGCAATAGGTTTCCATGAGACATGCACACTGCATTCAGTGTTTACACTTATCGTGCAGATTCATGGTTACTATCAGTAATATTAGATATTACATTCCAGATTTATTAATTGATTAAATTGAAACTCCCCTGCTGTCATAATGGGTTTCAAACACATCACATTATGTGTTCAGGCCTCTGAATTACTAATTGAATAGCAAAAATACTTCCCACTGAACCCTATAAATATAAATAGGAATTCAGAAATGTAGTCATCATTGAACCTGTAAACAGGGTGCATAAAAACAGATCTAAGTAACTCTCTACACACCAGCAGGAAGGAAGCTGCAGGAAATATGAAGCTATTCTGGACACATGGCTGCACCATTAGAGCTAAGAGGACAAAGAGAATATTTAAACCATTGCCAACTCAACTATCCCCAGTAAATTAAAGCATGAAATCATCAAAGATCCATAAAGTTCACATTAATGGTTTTGAAATGAGGTACTGCAAGCATCAGCTCTGCGGTACAGATTGTAGAGCTAATTGGAAAAAGATGCCTGAAGGAGACAACTCCTAGAAGATGGATTAGACAATGAGTTGAAGATAGGCCTTTGATTGCAACTGAATTTCTTGTAGTTACCCCAGGCAAGATAAAAATCTTTTAAAATAATTGAGTTGATCTCCTCTGTTTGCTCACTGATAAGATCCTAGACGTATGTTTACTATATTAAATTTGTTGATTATGCTTCCTGCAGCCTGCTAGCCACCTGTTTGAACTGCTTCAAATTCTATTTTTATAGTGACTTGAAGAAAATAATTGAATTTTGCATCACAATTCATATTATGTCTTTTTGCAAAGATTTTGTTGTGTGTCACAAAAAAAATAATATTCTGTCTCATGCTGACCTGATCCCCACTTCTACAATGGCTGCCCAGGGTTGCTTCATTGCCACATTTGCTTGATGCTGAGGAGAAATTCATGGACCAGATGCCAGTTCAGTGGTCTGGATGATGGATAGCCTTTCATGTCACACTGAAGGAGGTCCAGTCATGAAATTTCAATCATTATGAAGACTCTATCCCCAAATTTGGCATCTGTTTAAGCTGTAATTTTTGATAGGGTATAAATGCCACTGGCCATTAGACCTCTCCGGCATCATCGTTATACTAGCTCAGCCATCACCCACAAATGGACAACTCACCTAACCATCATCCGCAACTCCCCAACACCACCTGCACAATTTCCACAACATTCTGCAGAGTTCCAGTGGCTACCCAGCCACACTATTGGTCCTTGCATTTGATTTTCATCAGACTTCTTCAGTTTCAAGTTAAAGATGTCCTTCTGCAGTTGTACAGGGCTCTGGTGAGACCACACCTGGAACACTGAGTCCAGTTCTGATCTCTTAATTTGTGGAAGGACATGCTCGCTATTCATGAAGTTTGTTCCTAGGATGGCGGAATTGTCATATGCCGAAAGGTTGGATAAACTGGGTTTGTATACATTGGAATTTAAAAGAATGATGAGAGATATGATTGAGGTATATCAGATTATTAAGGGATTGGACATGATAGAAACTGATTACATGTTCCCAATGTTGGGGGAGACTAGGAATAGAGGCCATAGTTTAAGAATACAGGGAAGGCCCTTTAGGTCAGAGATGAGAAAGATTTTTTTTTAACCCAGAGAGTTGTTGGTCTGTGGAATGCTTTGACACAGAGGGTGGGAGAGGTGGGTTCTCTAGATGTTCAAGAGGGAGTTAGATAAGGTTCTTGTGCACAAGGGAATTAAGGATTATTGGGAGAAGGCAGGGACAGGGTACTGATCTGAATGAATGGTGGTGCTGGCTTGATAGGTCAAATGGCCCACTCAACCACCTATTTTCTATTGTCTATTATACTTGGTACAGTGTGAGGAAAGTTCTTCGATGAGCAGTCTAATGAGCTATCTCTCATATTTATGCAGCCATGTAAATTAGAAAGGCAAAAGCACTGTTACTGAGTACAGGTTACAATGAGAAAGTTATCAGTTTTACACAGCAAAGGTAATATAAGAGCATTGTTGAGGAGTTCATTTAGGAGCCTGATGGATGCAGGGAAAAGCCTTTTAAGTGTGATTTCACATTCTTGAACTTTTCAACCAATGGAAGGAGGGAGAGTGAGTGTGTCCTGGGTGTCATGAGTCTTTCACTATGTTGGCTGGCTCTGTGAGGCAGTGGGAGGTTTAGATGGAGGTGAGGCAAGTTTGCATGTTGTTTTGAGCTGCATGCACCACCTTCTGTAATTTTGAATGTTGAAAGAGCAGCTTTCACACAATGTCTTCCATCCAGCAAGTCTATTTGTGAATGTGCCCTTGTAGAACTTGTTGAATATCATGTGGGACATTTTGAACATGCTTAGTCTTCTCTGAAACAGAAGCATTGGTGTGCTTTCTTGACCATTGAGTCAATATGGTTGGACCAGGTCAGGTCATTGAAACTGTTTGCTCTCAAGAACTTAAAGTGATTCACTGTCTCTAGTGTCATGGATGAGAACAGAAATTCAGGCTCTAACTCCTCTCCTGAAGCCTCTGATCAGATTTCTGTTTTATTTTATTATTTATTTACAGCATAGTAGAAGTTGATTTGGGCCACTTAAACCCGTGCAGTCAAATTAAACCCAAATTAACCTAAAACTCCATACAAATTGAAATGTGGGAAAAAACCAGAGTACGCATGGAAAACCTATGCAGACAGTAGGAGAATGTATAAACCCCTTACTGACAGCACCAGATTACTGACATTGAAAGAGAAGTTGTTATCTTCAGACCATGCTACTAGACTTTCAATCTCCTTCCTGGATTCCATCTAATCATTATTTGATACCTGGCTTACAACTGTAGTATTCTTATGAAATTTGAAGATGGAGTTGGGAAGTTCTTGGCTGTAGAGTTGTGTGTGCAGAAGGAGTATAGTAGGGGAAACAGTATACATCTTTGAGGAGTGCTGGTGTTCAGTGTTATCAAGGAGAAATGTTATTACCTATCTTCACTGATTGTAGTCTATTAGACAGGAAGTCTAGGATCTATGGGGGTGGGGGGGGGGTGCTGTGGCCCTAATCCCAAAGTTTGGGATGAGTTTGCCAGAGACCTTGGTATTGAAGGTGGGGGATGAAGTCTATGAACAGTGATCTAACAGGTCCAGAATCATTGTTTGGTAGATATTTAGGCACATTATTGTGATTTAGGTCCATTATTGTGCTTTTCTTCAGGACTGGTATGATGATGGCCTTCTTGAAACAGCTGACATCTGCAGCCAGTTACCAGAAGAGATTAAAGATATCTGTGAATACTTCTGCCAGTTGATCTGTGCAGTCATGACAATGGACTCCATTTAGGCCGGTTACTTTCTGCAGTGAAACATGTAAGTCTGCAGATGTTGTGATTGTAGTAACAACACAGAAATGCTGATGAACTCAACAGGAGGAGGTAAAGATGTATAACCAGCTATTTGAGCTTGTGCACTTCTTCAAGGTATGAGTAACAAGAAGGCAGGTGTCCGAATTAAAAGGCTAGGGAGAAGAGCAGAAAGGGCAGGGGGAAGAATGTAGACCAACAGATTGTTAATTGGATATGGATGTGACACAGGAGAGAGGAAAGGTGAGAAATAACTGGGAGAGGGCTTGGGGAAAGGAGACAGAGAAACAAGGGAAGTGAGAGAGAGAAACAGAGCTAGAGAAAAGGAGACATGGGAGGGGAGGTTGGGGGGAGCTAACAAAAACAAGAGAAGTCCATGTTAATGCCATTTGGTTGGAGGGTGCCCGGACGGACCACGAGCTGTTATTCCTACAATTTGTGAATGGACTCAGTCTGGCAGTGCATGGGACTATGGAAAGATATGTGAGTGAGGGAATGGGGTGGGGAATTGAAGTGGATGATCACTAGGAGATCCACGCTATTATGGTGGAGAGAGCTGAGGTACTCAACGATGCGATCTTCCAGTTCGTATCCAGTTTCTCTGAAGTAGAGGACACCACAACAGGAGACCAGAAGAAGTATATGATCCCTGCAGATTCACGTGAAATGTTACAGTGAAGTGTTGTGGAAGGCTGAGAGGGGAGGAGAAGGGAAGATGTGTCTGACTTTAGGATCACAAAGTAGGTGATGGAAATGACAGAGAATGATATGTTGAATGTGGGGGCTGGTGTGGTTATAGGTGAGGACAAGGGGAACCCTGTCTTAGTTTGGGATGGAGCGGGCCATGGCCAATGTGTGGGTAATGGAGGATATGTGGGTGAGGATCAAGTTGATGGTGTTAGAGGGAAGCCATTTTTTTTTAAGAAGGAGGACATCACTAATGAATTGGCATGGAAGACATTGTACTGAAGCAGAAGTGGTGGAGATTGAGGAATAGTGAAGAAGGAACAGAATCTTTACAGGGGACAGGTTGTGAAGAGGTGTAGTTGAGTTAGCTGTGAGAGTTAGTGGGATTGTAAAAGATAGCGGTTGAGAATTTGTCTCCCAAGTAGAACATACATAAAACATTATAGCACAGTCCAGGCCCTTTGGTCCTCAATATTGTACCAGCCCATATCCTTCAAAAATATACCTGTGTACTAAACCCCTCCTATCTTGTAGCACTCTATTTGTCTTCCATCTATATGCCTAAGAGTCTCTTAAATGCGACTAATGTTTGAGCCTCCACCACCATCCCTGGCAAGGCATTCCAGGCACCTGCAACTCTATGTATAAAAAAATTACCCCTGATGCCTCACTAAACTTCCCTTCTTTTACTTTGAACATATATCTTCTGGTGTTTGCTATTCCTGACCTTGGAAACAGGCGCTGGCTGACCACCCTATCTATCCCTCTCATAATCTTGTAGACCTCCATTAAGTCTCGTCTCATCTTGCTATGCTCCAAATAAAAGAGTCCCAGCTCTGCTAAACTTGCCTCATAAGACTTATTTTCCAATCCAGGCAACATCCTGGTAAATCTCCTCTGCACCCTCTCCATAACCTTCACATCCTTCCTATAATGAGGTGAGCAGAATTATACATATTAGTCCAAATGTGGTCTACCCAGAAATTTGTAAGCTGCTATTTGACCTCTCTACTCCAGAACTCAATCCCCTATTAATAAAGCCCAGCACCCTATAGGCCTTCCTAACTATCCTATCAACCTGTGTGGCGACCTTGAGGGATGTATGGATTTGGACCCCAATGTCCCTTTAATCATCCACACTCCTAAGTGACTGATCATTAGCCCTGTGCTCAGCCTTCTGGCTTATCCTTCTAAAATGCATCACTTCACACTTATCCAGATTGAACTCCATCTACCACTTTTATGCCCAACTTTGCATCCTGTCTATATCCTTTTGTAACCTACGACAACCTTCAGCACCATCCACAACTCCTCCAACCTTTGTATCATCCACAAACTTACTGAGCCATCCTTCCGCTTCTTCATCTGTCATTTATAAAGATCACAAAGAGCAGGGGTCCCAGAACAGTTCCTTGCCAAACTCCACTAGTCACTGACCTCCAGGCAGAATACTTTCTTTCCACTACTACTCTCTGCTTCCTATCTGTAAGCCAATATTTTATCCACACAGCCAAGGATCCATGGATTCCATGCTTCATGACTTTATGAACAAGTCTCTCATGGGAGACCTTGTCAAATACCTAACTAAAATCCATATGAACCACATGTACCACCCTACCCTCATCAATTTCTTTTGTTACTTCCTCAAAAAATTCAATTAGGCTCATGAGGCACTAATTTCCCTTCACAAAACCATGCTGAATATCTTTGCATAGACTGTACTTCTCCCAATGCTTATAGATCCTATCCTTAAGAATCCTCTCCAGTATTTTGCACACCACTGACTAAGACTTACATAGTCTATAATTCCCCGGATTCTTCCTATTACCTTTATTAAACAAGGGGACCACATTTGTCATTCTCAAATCCTCTGGATCCTTCCCTATGGCCAAAGAAGATTCAAAGATCATAGTCACTGCCCCAGCTATCCCTTCTCTCCCTTCCCATGGTAACCAGGGATATATTGCGTCTGGCCCCAGGAACTAGAGAAAGGGTATAGTGATGTCAGAGAAGGACCAAATAAATTTGAGGTTGGGGTTGAAGTTGGCAGCAGGCTTTCTCTCCAGAGGAAGTCATGACTTGAGCAGCAATGACCATGGTGGGAGCACTTGATGTTGCTGCCTCATTGGCACCCTGTTCAAAGCCAGTGTAGAACTCATCAGGGAGACTTGTGCTATTGCATGTTATGCTGTCTGGCCTATTTTGTTGTCTGTGATTGCGTGAGACCCTGCCATAGCCTCTGTGTGTCTGTGATGTTCTCATGGGACATGAGCATGGTTGGGTACTGCTCTTGGCTGCCCTTATGGCCTTGTAGAGATTGTAAACTGCATCTCCTTATTTAAATATCAATTAATTAATTAACCGAATCTTAACAACACCATGTGGAACCTAAAAGCCTACCATGTGCTTTCAGGAGGGATTGCAGGCACCAGGGTGATGGACAATTTAGGAAGGTTGTGCTTTGACACTTATAGCAACACCAAAGCAGATTTAGTAAGTTAATACCTACTGTGCCCTCCTAACTAAATTATCAATGGGTATTTACTTACATTCATCTACTAACCTTGGGCCACTTAATGGAGAACTAATTAGATTTAAATTAATTTTGCTCATAAATGTTTTGTGACTTGGTTATAGGCTTCTAACTGTAAAGCAACAGATATTTCAGAAATAATATTAATTTGCTAATTATTTTGTTCCCTTCCTATCAGAACCATGTTCTTTCTGCTGGTTTTAATCTGATTATAATTTGTTTCCCTTCTCCCTTGAGCATTTCCAATATTGCTGAAGTTATCAGTAGAGTAGCACTACCAATAGATATCTTATCCACTGCCCTGTGAGCAGTACTTAACCAATTGCTTATTTACCACTGTCCCATCTAAACCATTGCCTCATTGCATTTGGAGAGTCTAAATCTCAGCATTTAATGTGTGCTGCAGAACTTTCCTTGTCTCAGTGAAGGCAGCAACCTTCTTCAGATTCATGCACACAAAGTGCATCTGAAATAATGCTATGAGCTTGGAATCCTCATTGACAAGGCAAACCTTTTTTAATGAACATCTTGTATGCAGAAAACATTAAGAACTGACTTCCTGAAGGCTGCGTAAAACTGAAACGTCAATGACGCATTCTTTCTCTGCTCTGCTTTAACCTCACCTGACTCTCCAAACCTTACCACCTTGACTTTTCATTCCTCTTCCTGAACATTTCTTAGTTTTTGGGGAATAATGTTGCATAGCAATTATGCAAATTGAGGAATATTAAATAAACAGTGCATTTCTCTTGAATTTATTTTAATTCAAGTAGCTTGTTTCACTCAAATACATCAAAATCAAATGCATGGATGTTAAAAATTGTCCAAAATGCACATGTCCGATGCATATGTACATTGTGCAATGTTTATGACAATAAGCTCATGATCAATTATCAAATAAAAGTGGGAAGGCAATTCTTTACTTTCCTTAATTTTAAAAAGGACTGAACAATGAATGCAGACCTCTGGCAAAGCCCATCACTGCCTGTGAAGACAAATAGAAGAAAAAAATAAATATCCGAAGTGCCACAGTTCCCAGAATAAACCATGAAAGTTCTAACCAAACTAACTGACATTTTGCACTGATAGACAATAAAGATGAAAACATTTGAATAATTGAAAACTCACCAGAACGCTCAGCTTAAGTGTAACTTCTCTATGCCTTTGCCTGCTCTAGTTCATCTAAAAAAGATGGTTGGAGCCAAGATAATGAACAGACTTCCATTTGCAGTTTAGAGGATGTTGCTGATTGCCCCAAAGAGCAACTTTGGAGAGCTTGACAATTAGGTGGCCAAACCTCAGGTTGTAGTGTATTGCTTTGAGGGGTTGCAGAATGGACAAACTCACCAACAGGCAACTGCAAGGACATAATAGGCATGATGAGTGTGTAAGTGCTCTCCTCCTCAGGGAAGATGGAAAATTCATGTTCCTTACAAGCACTGCTGCTCACAAAGGATGGAACATCAGCTAATTTAACAATCAGCTGGAGCATTGATTATCATGATTCATTCAAAGTAATTGCCAAAGTAGGTTTCAAAGATCTGATGGCAGATGTCCAAGCAGCAGTTGACCTTGTATGACAGAAGTTCAATAGAACTCTCATGCATGGGGTGGTTTCTTCTTGTGCCGTAATTTAATTTGCAGCAACAATCACCATTCGTTGCAAAAAGGCTTCTTAGTGTTGAGATTAAACTGATGATTTCATTCTACATTCTAGAAACCATTTATCTATTTATTTATTAATATACAGCATGATAAGGGGCCATTTCAGCGCATGAATATGTGCCGCCAAATTGCACCCAATTAAACTACCCCGACACGTTTTGAATGGTGGGAGGAAACCGAAGCCTCCAGAGAAAACCCATGCAGACATGGGGTGAACATTTCAACTCCTTATGGGACTCAAACCATGGTCCCGATCACTGGCACTGGATCAGCATTGCACTAAATGCCATGCTAATCATGCTGCCCCCAAATGCTAACTGTGCTGCTCCAAACTATGGGCTTTATGTTTTACACTTAAAGTCATGCAGAATTGGAGATCAATCCTGATATTCTACAAGACATCTTGTTCATTTTCTAAGCAATTACATAGGCACACTCATCTGCCTCTGTCAATGGAAATCTCTATCATAGTTCCGCAGGATACAGAGGAACAGAAGAGCTAGAACCAGGACTAGACCCCTTGAGACAGCTTAACTTTCCAGGATGATTGTTGCTGTTAGAATATTTGCTGTGATTCACTTCTTTGCCTTTCTCTATGGCCTTTCATACCTCTATGTTCCAATGATCTGTTGAATTCCACAATGAACACGTTCAATGACTCCATTTATGTTCCAATGATCTGTTGAATTCCACCATGAACACATTCAATGACTCCATCTATGTTCCAATGATCTGTTGAATTCTACCATGAACACATTCAATGACTCGATCTATGTTCCAATGATCTGTTGAATTCTACCATGAACACATTCAATGACTCCATCTATGTTCCAATGATCTGTTGAATTCCACCATGAACACTTACAATGAACACATCTCTGTTCCAATGATCGGTTGAATTCCACCATGAACACATTAAATGACTCCATCTATGTTCCAATGTTATGTTGAATTCCACCAGGAATATATACAATGACTCTGCCTATGTTCCAATGATCTGTTGAATTCAACCATGAACACATTCAATGACTCCATCTATGTTCCAATGTTATGTTGAATTCCACTATAACACATTCAATGACTCCATCCATGTTCCAATGATGTGTTGAATTCCACCATGAACACATTCAATGACTCCATCTATGTTCCAATGATCTGTTGAATTCCACCATAAACACATTCAATGACTCCATCTATGTTCCAATGATCTGTTGAATTCCACCATGAACACATTCAATGACTCCATCTATGTTCCAATGATCTGTTGAATTCTACCATGAACACATTCAATGACTCCATCTATGTTCCAATGATCTGTTGAATTCTACCATGAACACATTCAATGACTCCATCTATGTTCCAATGATCTGTTGAATTCCACCATGAACACTTACAATAAACACATCTCTGTTCCAATGATCGGTTGAATTCCACCATGAACACATTAAATGACTCCATCTATGTTCCAATGTTATGCTGAATTCCACCAGGAATATATACAATGACTCTGCCTATGTTCCAATGATCTGTTGAATTCAACCATGAACACATTCAATGACTCCATCTATGTTCCAATGTTATGTTGAATTCCACTATAACACATTCAATGACTCCATCCATGTTCCAATGATGTGTTGAATTCCACCATGAACACATTCAATGACTCCATCTATGTTCCAATGATCTGTTGAATTCCACCATAAACACATTCAATGACTCCATCTATGTTCCAATGATCTGTTGAATTCCACCATGAACACATTCAATGACTCCATCTATGTTCCAATAAACTGTTGAATTCCACCATGAACACATTCAATGACTCTATCTATGTTCCAATGATCTGTTGAATTCAACCATGAACACATTCAAAGACTTCACCTATGTTCCAATGATCTGTTGAAATCCACCATGAACACATTCAATTACTCCATCTATGTTCCAATGATCTGTTGAATTCTACCATAAACACATTCAATGACTCCATCTATGTTCAAATGATTTGTAGAAATCCACCATGAACACATTCAATGACTCCATCTATGTTCCAATGATCTTTTGAATTGCACCATAAACACATTCAATGACTCCATCTATGTTCCAATGATCTGTTGAATTCAACCATGAACACATTCAATGACTCCATCTATGTTCCAATGATCTGTTGAATTCCACCATTAACACATTCAATGACTCCATCTATGTTCCAATGATCTGTTGAATTCCAACATAAACACATTCAATGACTCCATCTATGTTCCAATGATCTGTTGAATTCCCCCATGAACACATTCAATGATCCCGTCAATGTTCCAATGATCTGTTGAATTCCATCATGAACGCATTCAATGAATCCATCTATGTTCCAATGATCTGTGGAATTCCACCATGAACACATTCAATGACTCCATCTATGTTCCAATGAACTGTTGAATTCCACCATGAACACATTCAAAGACCCATCTATGTTCCAATGATCTGTTGAATTCCACCTTGAACACATTCAGTAACCCAATTAAGGTTCCAATGATCTGTTGAATTCCACTATGAACACATTCAATGACTCCATCTATGTTCCAATGATCTGTTGAATTCCACCATGAACACTTACAATGAACACATCTCTGTTCCAATGATCAGTTGAATTCCACCATGAACACATTAAATGACTCCATCTATGTTCCAATGATATGTTGAATTCCACCAGGAATATATACAATGACTCTGCCTATGTTCCAATGATCTGTTGAATTCAACCATGAACACATTAATTGACTCCATCTATGTTCCAATGTTATGTTGAATTCCACTATAACACATTCAATGACTCCATCCATGTTCCAATGATGTGTTGAATTCCACCATAAACACATTCAATGATTCCATCTATGTTCCAATGATCTGTTGAATTCCACCATGAACACATTCAATGACTCCATCTATGTTCCAATGATCTGTTGAATTTCACCATGAACACATTCAATGACTCCATCTATGTTCCAATAAACTGCTGAATTCCACCATGAACACATTCAATGACTCTATCTATGTTCCAATGATCTGTTGAATTCAACCATGAACACATTCAAAGACTTCATCTATGTTCCAATGATCTGTTGAAATCCACCATGAACACATACAATTCCTCCATCTATGTTCAATGATCTGTTGAATTCCACCATAAACACATTCAATGACTCCATCTATGTTCAAATGATTTGTTGAATTCCACCATGAACACATTCAATGACTCCATCTATGTTCCAATGATCTTTTGAATTGCACCATAAACACATTCAATGACTCCATCTATGTTCCAATGATCTGTTGAATTCCACCATAAACACATTCAATGACTCCATCTATGTTCCAATGATCTGTTGAATTCCACCATGAACACATTGAATGACTCCATCTATGTTCGAATAATCTGTTGTATTCCACCTTGAACACATTCAATGCCCCCATCTATGTTCCAATGATCTGTTGAATTCCACCATGAACACATTCAATGATTCCATCTATGTTCCAATGATCTGTTGAATTCCACCATGAACACATTCAATGACTCCATCTATGTTCCAATTATCTGTTGAATTCCACCATGAACTCATTCAAAACTACAACTTGTTCGAATGATCAGTTGAATTCCACCATGAACACATTCAATGACTCCATCTATGTTTTAATGATCTGTTGAATTCCACCATGAACACATTCAATGACTCTATCTATGTTCCAATCATCTGATGAATTCCACCACGAACACATTCAATGATCCAGTCTATGTTCCAATAATCTGTTGTATTCCACCTTGAACACATTCAATGACCCCATCAATGTTCCAATGATCTGTTGAATTCCACCATGAACTCATTCAAAACTACAAATTGTTCGAATAATCACTTGAATTCCACCATGAACACATTCAATGACTCCATCTATGTTCCAATGATCTGTTGAATTCCACCATGAACACATTCAATGACCCATCTATAATCCAATGATCTGTTGAATTCCAACATGAACACATACAATGACTCAATTTATGTTACAATAATTTGTTGAATTCGACCATGAACACATTCAATGACACCATCTATGTTCCAATGATGTGTTGAATACACCATGAACACATTCAATGACTCAATCTATATTCCAATGATCTGTTGAATTCGACCATGAATACATTCAATGACCCCATCTATGTTCCAATAATCTGTTGAATTCCACCATGAACACAATCAATGACTCAATCTATGTTGCAATGATGTTGAATTCCACCATGAACACATTCAATGACTCCATATATGTTCAATGAGCTGTTGAATTCCACCATGAACACATTCAATGACTCCATCTATGTTCAAATGATCTGTTGAATTCCACCATGAACACTGTCAATGACCCATCTATAATCCAATGATCTGTTGAATTCCAACATGAACACATACAATGACTCCATCTATGTTCCAATGATCTGTTTTATTCCACCATGAACACATTCAATGACCCAATCTATGTTCCAATAATCTGTTGAATTCCACCATGAACACAATCAATGACTCAATCTATGTTGCAATGATGTTGAATTCCACCATGAACACATTCAATGACTCCATCTATGTTCAATGAGCTGTTGAATTCCACCATGAACACATTCAATGACTCCATCTATGTTCAAATGATCTATTGAATTCCACCATGAACACTGTCAATGACCCATCTATAATGCAATGATCTGTTGAATTCCACCATGAACACATTAAATGACTCCATCTATGTTCCAATGTTATGTTGAATTCCACCTGGAATATATACAATGACTCTGCCTATGTTCCAATGATCTGTTGAATTCAACCATGAACACATTCAATGACTCCATCTATGTTCCAATGTTATGTTGAATTCCACTATAACACATTCAATGACTCCATCCATGTTCCAATGATGTGTTGAATTCCACCATGAACACATTCAATGACTCCATCTATGTTCCAATGATCTGTTGAATTCCACCATAAACACATTCAATGACTCCATCTATGTTCCAATGATCTGTTGAATTCCACCATGAACACATTCAATGACTCCAGTTATGTTCCAATGATCTGTTGAATTCTACCATGAACACATTCAATGACTCCATCTATGTTCCAATGATCTGTTGAATTCTACCATGAACACATTCAATGACTCCATCTATGTTCCAATGATCTGTTGAATTCCACCATGAACACTTACAATAAACACATCTCTGTTCCAATGATCGGTTGAATTCTACCATGAACACATTAAATGACTCCATCTATGTTCCAATGTTATGTTGAATTCCACCAGGAATATATACAATGACTCTGCCTATGTTCCAATGATCTGTTGAATTCAACCATGAACACATTCAATGACTCCATCTATGTTCCAATGTTATGTTGAATTCCACTATAACACATTCAATGACTCCATCCATGTTCCAATGATGTGTTGAATTCCACCATGAACACATTCAATGACTCCATCTATGTTCCAATGATCTGTTGAATTCCACCATAAACACATTCAATGACTCCATCTATGTTCCAATGATCTGTTGAATTCCACCATGAACACATTCAATGACTCCATCTATGTTCCAATAAACTGTTGAATTCCACCATGAACACATTCAATGACTCTATCTATGTTCCAATGATCTGTTGAATTCAACCATGAACACATTCAAAGACTTCATCTATGTTCCAATGATCTGTTGAAATCCACCATGAACACATTCAATTACTCCATCTATGTTCCAATGATCTGTTGAATTCCACCATAAACACATTCAATGACTCCATCTATGTTCAAATGATTTGTAGAAATCCACCATGAACACATTCAATGACTCCATCTATGTTCCAATGATCTTTTGAATTGCACCATAAACACATTCAATGACTCCATCTATGTTCCAATGATCTGTTGAATTCAACCATAAACACATTCAATGACTCCATCTATGTTCCAATGATCTGTTGAATTCCACCATTAACACATTCAATGACTCCATCTATGTTCCAATGATCTGTTGAATTCCACCATAAACACATTCAATAATCCAATTTATGTTCCAATGATCTGTTGAATTCCACCATGACTACATTCAATGACTCCATCTATGTTCCAATGATCTTTTGAATTCCACCATGAACATTTACAATGAACCCATCTCTGTTCCAATGATCAGTTGAATTCCACCATGAACACATTAAATGACTCCATCTATGTTCCAATGATATGTTGAATTCCACCATAAACACATTCAATGACTCCATCTATGTTCCAATGATCTGTTGAATTCCACCATGAACACATTCAATGACTCCATCTATGTTCCAATGATCTGTTGAATTCCACCATGAACACATTCAATGACTCCATCTATGTTCAAATGATTTCTTGAATTCCACCATGAACACATTCAATGACTCCAACTATGTTCCAATGATCTGTTGAATTCCACCATGAACACATTCAATGACTCTATCTATGTTCCAATGATCTGTTGAATTCCACCATGAACACATTCAAAGACTTCATCTATGTTCCAATGATCTGTTGAAATCCACCATAAACACATTCAATGACTCCATCTATGTTCAAATGATTTGTTGAATTCCACCATGAACACATTCAATGACTACATCTATGTTCCAATGATCTGTTGAATTCCACCATAAACACATTCAATGACTCCATCTATGTTCCAATGATCTGTTGAATTCCACCATGAACACATTCAATAATCCAATTTATGTTCCAATGATCTGTTGAATTCCACCATGAACACATTCAATGACTCCATCTATGTTCCAATGATCTGTTGAATTCCACCATGAACACATACAATGACTCCATCTATGTTCCAATGATCTGTTGAATTCCACCATGAACACATTCAATGACTCCATCTATGTTCCAATAACCTGTTGTATTCCCTCTTGAACACATTCAATGACTCCATCTATGTTCCAATGATCCATTCAATTCCACCATGAACACATTCAATGACTCCATCTATGTTCCAATGATCTGTTGAATTCCACCATGAACACATTCAATGACCCAATCTATGTTCCAATGATGTGTTGAATATACCATGAACACATTCAATGACTCAATCTATATTCCAATGATCTGTTGAATTCGACCATGAATACATTCAATGACCCCATCTATGTTCCAATAATCTGTTGAATTCCACCATGAACACAATCAATGACTCAATCTATGTTGCAATGATGTTGAATTCCACCATGAACACATTCAATGACTCCATCTATGTTCCAATGATCTGTTGAATTCGACCATGAACACATTCAATGACTCCATCTATGTTCAAATGATCTGTTGAATTCCACCATGAACACTGTCAATGACTCCATCTATGTTCCAATGTTATGTTGAATTCCACCATGAACACATTCAATGACTCCATCTATGTTCCAATGATCCATTCAATTCCACCATTAACACATTCAATGACTCCATCTATGTTCCAATGATCTGTTTTATTCCACCATGAACACATTCAATGACCCAATCTATGTTCCAATGATCTGTTGAATTCTACCATGAACACATTCAAAACTCCATCTATGTTCCAATGATCTGTTGAATTCCACCATGAACACATTGAAAACTCCATCTATGTACCAATGATCTGTTGAAATCCACCATGAACACATTCAATGACTTCATCAGTGTTCCAATGATCTGTTGAATTCCACCATGAACACATTCAATGACACCATTTATGTTCCAATGATCTGTTGAATTCCACCATGAACAAATTCAATGACACTATCTATTTTTGCAATGATCTTTTGAATTCTACCATGAACACATTCAAAGACTCCATCTATGTTCCAATGATCTGTTGAATTCCACCATAAACACATTCAATGATCCCATCTATGTTCCAATGAGCTGTTGAATTCCACCATGAACACATACAAAGACTTCATCTATGTTCCAATGATCTGTTCAAACCCACCATGAACACTTTCAATGTCTCCATCTATGTTACTATGATCTGTTGAATTCCACAATGAACACATTCAATGACTCCATCTATGTTCCAATGAGCTGTTGAATTCCACCATGAACACATTCAATGACTCCATCTATGTTCAAATGATCTGTTGAATTCCACCATGAACACTGTCAATGACTCCATCTATGTTCCAATGTTATGTTGAATGCCACCATGAAAACATTCAATGACTCCATCTATGTTCCAATGATCTGTTTTATTCCACCATGAACACATTCAATGACCCAATCTATGTTCCAATGATCTGTTGAATTCCACCATGAACACATTCAATGACACCATTTATGTTCCAATGATCTGTTGAATTACACCATGAACACATTCAATGACACCATTTATGTTCCAATGATCTGTTGAATTCCACCATGAACAAATTCAATGACTCTATCTATGTCCCAATGATCTTTTGAATTCTACCATGAACACATTCAAAGACTCCATCTATGTTCCAACGATCTGTTGAATTCCACCATAAACACATTCAATGACCCCATCTATGTTCCAATGAGCTGTTGAATTCCACCATGAACACATACAAAGACTTCATCTATGTTCCAATGATCTGTTGGAACCCACGATGAACACTATCAATGACTCCATCTATGTTACTATGATCTGTTGAATTCCACAATGAACACATTTAATGACTCCATCTATGTTCCAATGATTTGTTGAATACACCATGAACACATTCAATGACTCAATCTATGTTCAAATGATCTGTTGAATTCGACCGTGAATACATTCAATGACTCCATCTATGTTCCAAATATCTGTTGAATTCCACCATGAACACATTCAATGACTCCATCTATGTTGCAATGATCTGTTGAATTCCACCATGAACACATTCAATTACTCCATATATGTCCAATGATCTGTTGAATTCCACGATGAAGACATTCAATGACTCCATCTATGTTCCAATGATCTGTTGAATTCCACGATGAACACATTCAATGACTCCATCTATGTTCCAATGATCTGTTGAATTCCACCATTAACACATTCAATGACTCCATCTATGTTCCAATGATCTGTTGAATTCCACCATAAACACATTCAATGACTCCATCTATGTTGCAATGATCTGTTGAATTCCCCAATGAACACATTCAATGATCCCATCAATGTTCCATTGATCTGTTGAATTCCACCATGAACGCATTCAATGAATCCATCTATGTTCCAATGATCTGTGGAATTCCACCATGAACACATTCAATGACTCCGTCTATGTTCCAATGATCTGTTGAATTCCACCATGAACACATTCAATGACCCATCTATTTTCCAATGATCTGTTGAATTCCACCTTGAACACATTCAATAATCCAATTTACGTTCCAATGATCTGTTGAATTCCACCATGACTACATTCAATGACTCCATCTATGTTCCAATGATCTTTTGAATTCCACCATGAACAATTACAATGAACCCATCTCTGTTCCAATGATCGGTTGAATTCCACCATGAACACATTAAATGACTCCATCTATGTTCCAATGATATGTTGAATTCCACCATGAACACATTCAATGACTCCATCTATGTTCCAATGATCTGTTGAATTCCACCATGAACACATTCAATGACTCCATCTATGTTCAAATGATTTGTTGAATTCCACCATGAACACATTCAATGACACAATCTATGTTGCAATGATGTTGAATTCCACCATGAACACAATCAATGACTCAATCTATGTTGCAATGATGTTGAATTCCACCATGAACACATTCAATGACTCCATCTATGTTCAATGAGCTGTTGAATTCCACCATGAACACATTCAATGACCCAATCTATGTTCCAATGATGTGTTGAATATACCACGAACACATTCAATGACTCAATCTATGTTCCAATGATCTGTTGAATTCGACCATGAATACATTCAATGACTCCATCTATGTTCCAATGAGCTGTTGAATTCCACCATGAACACATTCAATGACTCCATCTATGTTCAAATGATCTGTTGAATTCCACCATGAACACTGTCAATGACTCCATCTATGTTCCAATGTTATGTTGAATTCCACCATGAACACATTCAATGACTCCATCTATGTTCCAATGATCTGTTTTATTCCACCATGAACACATTCAATGACCCAATCTATGTTCCAATGATCTGTTGAATTCTACCATGAACACATTCAAAACTCCATCTATGTTCCAATGATCTGTTGAATTCCACCATGAACACATTGAAAACTCCATCTATGTTCCAATGATCTGTTGAATTCCACCATGAACACATTCAATAACTCCATCAGTGTTCCAATGATCTGTTGAATTCCACCATGAACAAATTCAATGACTCTATCTATGTTCCAATGATCTTTTGAATTCTACCATGAACACATTCAAAGACTCCATCTATGTTCCAATGATCTGTTGAATTCCACCATAAACACATTTAATGATCCCATCTATGTTCCAAAGATCAGTTGAATTCCACCACAACACATTCAATGACTCCATCTATGTTCCAATGATCTGTTGAATTCCACCATGAACACATTGAAAACTCCATCTATGTTCCAATGATCTGTTGAATTCCACCATGAACACATTCAATGACTCCATCAGTGTTCCAATGATCTGTTGAATTCCACCATGAACACATTCAATGGCACCATTTATGTTGCAATGATCTGTTGAATTCCACCATGAACAAATTCAATGACTCTATCTATGTTCCAATGATCTTTTGAATTCTACCATGAACACATTCAAAGACTCCATCTATGTTCCAATGATCTGTTGAATTCCACCATAACCACATTCAATGACCCCATCTATGTTCCAATGAGCTGTTGAATTCCACCATGAACACATACAAAGACTTCATCTATTTTCCAATGATCTGTTGGAACCCACCATGAACACTATCAATGACTCCATCTATGTTACTATGATCTGTTGAATTCCACAATGAACACATTTAATGACTCCATCTATGTTCCAATGATTTGTTGAATACACCATGAACACATTCAATGACTCAATCTATGTTCCAATGATCTGTTGAATTCGACCATGAATACATTCAATGACTCCATCTATGTTCAAATGATCTGTTGAATTCCACCATGAACACTGTCAATGACTCCATCTATGTTCCAATGATCTGTTGAATTCCACCATGAACACATTCAATTACACCATATATGTCCAATGATCTGTTGAATTCCACGATGAAGACATTCAATGACTCCATCTATGTTCCAATGATCTGTTGAATTCCACGATGAACACATTCAATGACTCCATCTATGTTCCAATGATCTGTTGAATTCCACCATGAACACATTCAATGACTCCATCTATGTTCCAATGATCTGTTGAATTCCACCATTAACACATTCAATGACTCCATCTATGTTCCAATGATCTGTTGAATTCCACCATAAACACATTCAATGACTCCATCTATGTTCCAATGATCTGTTGAATTCCCCAATGAACACATTCAATGATCCCATCAATGTTCCATTGATCTTTTGAATTCCACCATGAACGCATTCAATGAATCCATCTATGTTCCAATGATCTGTGGAATTCCACCATGAACACATTCAATGACTCCGTCTATGTTCCAATGATCTGTTGAATTCCACCATGAACACATTCAATGACCCATCTATTTTCCAATGATCTGTTGAATTCCACCTTGAACACATTCAATAATCCAATTTATGTTCCAATGATCTGTTGAATTCCACCATGACTACATTCAATGACTCCATCTATGTTCCAATGATCTTTTGAATTCCACCATGAACATTTACAATGAACCCATCTCTGTTCCAATGATCAGTTGAATTCCACCATGAACACATTAAATGACTCCATCTATGTTCCAATGATATGTTGAATTCCACCATAAACACATTCAATGACTCCATCTATGTTCCAATGATCTGTTGAATTCCACCATGAACACATTCAATGACTCCATCTATATTCCAATGATCTGTTGAATTCCACCATGAACACATTCAATGACTCCATCTATGTTCAAATGATTTGTTGAATTCCACCATGAACACATTCAATGACTCCAACTATGTTCCAATGATCTGTTGAATTCCACCATGAACACATTCAATGACTCTATCTATGTTCCAATGATCTGTTGAATTCCACCATGAACACATTCAAAGACTTCATCTATGTTCCAATGATCTGTTGAAATCCACCATAAACACATTCAATGACTCCATCTATGTTCAAATGATTTGTTGAATTCCACCATGAACACATTCAATGACTACATCTATGTTCCAATGATCTGTTGAATTCCACCATAAACACATTCAATGACTCCATCTATGTTCCAATGATCTGTTGAATTCCACCATGAACACATTCAATAATCCAATTTATGTTCCAATGATCTGTTGAATTCCACCATGAACACATTCAATGACTCCATCTATGTTCCAATGATCTGTTGAATTCCACCATGAACACATACAATGACTCCATCTATGTTCCAATGATCTGTTGAATTCCACCATGAACACATTCAATGACTCCATCTATGTTCCAATAACCTGTTGTATTCCCTCTTGAACACATTCAATGACTCCATCTATGTTCCAATGATCCATTCAATTCCACCATGAACACATTCAATGACTCCATCTATGTTCCAATGATCCATTCAATTCCACCATTAACACATTCAATGACTCCATCTATGTTCCAATGATCTGTTGAATTCAACCATGAACACATTCAATGACCCAATCTATGTTCCAATGATGTGTTGAATATACCATGAACACATTCAATGACTCAATCTATATTCCAATGATCTGTTGAATTCGACCATGAATACATTCAATGACCCCATCTATGTTCCAATAATCTGTTGAATTCCACCATGAACACAATCAATGACTCAATCTATGTTGCAATGATGTTGAATTCCACCATGAACACATTCAATGAATCCATCTATGTTCCAATGATCTGTTGAATTCGACCATGAACACAATCAATGAATCCATCTATGTTCCAATGATCTGTTGAATTCGACCATGAACACAATCAATGACTCCATCTATGTTCAAATGATCTGTTGAATTCCACCATGAACACTGTCAATGACTCCATCTATGTTCCAATGTTATGTTGAATTCCACCATGAACACATTCAATGACTCCATCTATGTTCCAATGATCCATTCAATTCCACCATTAACACATTCAATGACTCCATCTATGTTCGAATGATCTGTTTTATTCCACCATGAACACATTCAATGACCCAATCTATGTTCCAATGATCTGTTGAATTCTACCATGAACACATTCAAAACTCCATCTATGTTCCAATGATCTGTTGAATTCCACCATGAACACATTGAAAACTCCATCTATGTTCCAATGATCTGTTGAATTCCACCATGAACACATTCAATGACTTCATCAGTGTTCCAATGATCTGTTGAATTCCACCATGAACACATTCAATGACACCATTTATGTTCCAATGATCTGTTGAATTCCACCATGAACAAATTCAATGACACTATCTATGTTCCAATGATCTTTTGAATTCTACCATGAACACATTCAAAGACTCCATCTATGTTCCAATGATCTGTTGAATTCCACCATAAACACATTCAATGATCCCATCTATGTTCCAATGAGCTGTTGAATTCCACCATGAACACATACAAAGACTTCATCTATGTTCCAATGATCTGTTCAAACCCACCATGAACACTTTCAATGTCTCCATCTATGTTACTATGATCTGTTGAATTCCACCATGAACACATTCAATGACTCCATCTATGTTCCAATGAGCTGTTGAATTCCACCATGAACACATTCAATGACTCCATCTATGTTCAAATGATCTGTTGAATTCCACCATGAACACTGTCAATGACTCCATCTATGTTCCAATGTTATGTTGAATTCCACCATGAACACATTCAATGACTCCATCTATGTTCCAATGATCTGTTTTATTCCACCATGAACACATTCAATTACCCAATCTATGTTCCAATGATCTGTTGAATTCCACCATGAACACATTCAATGACACCATTTATGTTCCAATGATCTGTTGAATTCCACCATGAACAAATTCAATGACTCTATCTATGTCCCAATGATCTTTTGAATTCTACCATGAACACATTCAAAGACTCCATCTATGTTCCAATGATCTGTTGAATTCCACCATAAACACATTCAATGACCCCATCTATGTTCCAAGGAGCTGTTGAATTCCACCATGAACACATACAAAGACTTCATCTATGTTCCAATGATCTGTTGGAACCCACGATGAACACTATCAATGACTCCATCTATGTTACTATGATCTGTTGAATTCCACAATGAACACATTTAATGACTCCATCTATGTTCCAATGATTTGTTGAATACACCATGAACACATTCAATGACTCAATCTATGTTCCAATGATCTGTTGAATTCGACCATGAATACATTCAATGACTCCATCTATGTTCCAAATATCTGTTGAATTCCACCATGAACACATTCAATGACTCCATCTATGTTGCAATGATCTGTTGAATTCCACCATGAACACATTCAATTACTCCATATATGTCCAATGATCTGTTGAATTCCACGATGAAGACATTGAATGACTCCATCTATGTTCCAATGATCTGTTGAATTCCACGATGAACACATTCAATGACTCCATCTATGTTCCAATGATCTGTTGAATTCCACCATGAACACATTCAATGACTCCATCTATGTTCCAATGATCTGTTGAATTCCACCATTAACACATTCAATGACTCCATCTATGTTCCAATGATCTGTTGAATTGCACCATAAACACATTCAATGACTCCATCTATGTTGCAATCATCTGTTGAATTCCCCAATGAACACATTCAATGATCCCATCAATGTTCCATTGATCTGTTGAATTCCACCATGAACGCATTCAATGAATCCATCTATGTTCCAATGATCTGTGGAATTCCACCATGAACACATTCAATGACTCCGTCTATGTTCCAATGATCTGTTGAATTCCACCATGAACACATTCAATGACCCATCTATTTTCCAATGATCTGTTGAATTCCACCATGAACACATTCAATGTCTCCATCTATGTTCAAATGATTTGTTGAATTCCACCATGAACACATTCAATGACTCCATCTATGTTCCAATGATCTGTTGAATTCCACCATGAACACATTCAATGACTCTATCTATGTTCCAATGATCTGTTGAATTTCACCATGAACACATTCAAAGACTTCATCTATGTTCCAATGATCTGTTGAAATCCACCATAAAGACATTCAATGACTCCATCTATGTTCAAATGATTTGTTGAATTCCACCATGAACACATTCAATGACTACATCTATGTTCCAATGATCTGTTGAATTCCACCATAAACACATTCAATGACTCCATCTATGTTCCAATGATCTGTTGAATTCCACCATGAACACATTCAATAATCCAATTTATGTTCCAATGATCTGTTGAATTCCACCATGAACACATTCAATGACTCCATCTATGTTCCAATGATCTGTTGAATTCCACCATGAACACATACAATGACTCCATCTATGTTCCAATGATCTGTTGAATTCCACCATGAACACATTCAATGACTCCATCTATGTTCCAATAACCTGTTGTATTCCATCTTGAACACATTCAATGACCCCATCTATGTACAAATGATCTGTTGAATTCCACCATGAACACATTCAATGACTCCATCTATGTTCCAATGATCCGTTCAATTCCACCATTAACACATTCAATTACTCCATCTATGTTCCACTAATTTGTTGAATTCCACGATGAACACATTCAATGACTCCATCTATGTTCCAATGATCTGTTGAATTCAACCATGAACACATTCAATGACCCAATCTATGTTCCAATGATGTGTTGAATATACCACGAACACATTCAATGACTCAATCTATGTTCCAATGATCTGTTGAATTCGACCATGAATACATTCAATGACCCCATCTATGTTCCAATGATCTGTTGAATTCCACCATGAACACAATCAATGACTCAATCTATGTTGCAATGATGTTGAATTCCACCATGAACACATTCAATGACTCCATCTATGTTCCAATGAGCTGTTGAATTCCACCATGAACACATTCAATGACTCCATCTATGTTCAAATGATCTGTTGAATTCCACCATGAACACTGTCAATGACTCCATCTATGTTCCAATGTTATGTTGAATTCCACCATGAACACATTCAATGACTCCATCTATGTTCCAATGATCTGTTTTATTCCACCATGAACACATTCAATGACCCAATCTATGTTCCAATGATCTGTTGAATTCTACCATGAACACATTCAAAACTCCATCTATGTTCCAATGATCTGTTGAATTCCACCATGAACACATTGAAAACTCCATCTATGTTCCAATGATCTGTTTAATTCCACCATGAACACATTCAATGACTCCATCAGTGTTCCAATGATCTGTTGAATTCCACCATGAACAAATTCAATGACTCTATCTATGTTCCAATGATCTTTTGAATTCTACCATGAACACATTCAAAGACTCCATCTATGTTCCAATGATCTGTTGAATTCCACCATAAACACATTTAATGATCCCATCTATGTTCCAATGAGCTGTTGAATTCCACCATGAACACATACAAAGACTTCATCTATGTTACAATGATCTGTTGAAACCCACCATGAACACTTTCAATGTCTCCATCTATGTTACTATGATCTGTTGAATTCCACAATGAACACATTTAATGACTCCATCTATGTTCCAATGATTTGTTGAATACACCATGAACACATTCAATGACTCAATCTATGTTCCAATGATCTGTTGAATTCGACCATGAATACATTCAATGACTCCATCTATGTTCCAATGATCTGTTGAATTCCCCCATGAACACATTCAATGATCCCGTCAATGTTCCAATGATCTGTTGAATTCCACCATGAACGCATTCAATGAATCCATCTATGTTCCAATGATCTGTGGAATTCCACCATGAACACATTCAATGACTCCATCTATGTTCCAATGAACTGTTGAATTCCACCATGAACACATTCAAAGACCCATCTATGTTCCAATGATCTGTTGAATTCCACCTTGAACACATTCAGTAACCCAATTAATGTTCCAATGATCTGTTGAATTCCACTATGAACACATTCAATGACTCCATCTATGTTCCAATGATCTGTTGAATTCCACCATGAACACTTACAATGAACACATCTCTGTTCCAATGATCAGTTGAATTCCACCATGAACACATTCAATGACTCCATCAGTGTTCCAATGATCTGTTGAATTCCACCATGAACAAATTCAATGACTCTATCTATGTTCCAATGATCTTTTGAATTCTACCATGAACACATTCAAAGACTCCATCTATGTTCCAATGATCTGTTGAATTCCACCATAAACACATTTAATGATCCAATCTATGTTCCAAAGATCAGTTGAATTCCACCACAACACATTCAATGACTCCATCTATGTTCCAATGATCTGTTGAATTCCACCATGAACACATTGAAAACTCCATCTATGTTCCAATGATCTGTTGAATTCCACCATGAACACATTCAATGACTCCATCAGTGTTCCAATGATCTGTTGAATTCCACCATGAACACATTCAATGGCACCATTTATGTTGCAATGATCTGTTGAATTCCACCATGAACAAATTCAATGACTCTATCTATGTTCCAATGATCTTTTGAATTCTACCATGAACACATTCAAAGACTCCATCTATGTTCCAATGATCTGTTGAATTCCACCATAACCACATTCAATGACCCCATCTATGTTCCAATGAGCTGTTGAATTCCACCATGAACACATACAAAGACTTCATCTATTTTCCAATGATCTGTTGGAACCCACCATGAACACTATCAATGACTCCATCTATGTTACTATGATCTGTTGAATTCCACAATGAACACATTTAATGACTCCATCTATGTTCCAATGATTTGTTGAATACACCATGAACACATTCAATGACTCAATCTATGTTCCAATGATCTGTTGAATTCGACCATGAATACATTCAATGACTCCATCTATGTTCAAATGATCTGTTGAATTCCACCATGAACACTGTCAATGACTCCATCTATGTTCCAATGATCTGTTGAATTCCACCATGAACACATTCAATTACACCATATATGTCCAATGATCTGTTGAATTCCACGATGAAGACATTCAATGACTCCATCTATGTTCCAATGATCTGTTGAATTCCACGATGAACACATTCAATGACTCCATCTATGTTCCAATGATCTGTTGAATTCCACCATGAACACATTCAATGACTCCATCTATGTTCCAATGATCTGTTGAATTCCACCATTAACACATTCAATGACTCCATCTATGTTCCAATGATCTGTTGAATTCCACCATAAACACATTCAATGACTCCATCTATGTTCCAATGATCTGTTGAATTCCCCAATGAACACATTCAATGATCCCATCAATGTTCCATTGATCTTTTGAATTCCACCATGAACGCATTCAATGAATCCATCTATGTTCCAATGATCTGTGGAATTCCACCATGAACACATTCAATGACTCCGTCTATGTTCCAATGATCTGTTGAATTCCACCATGAACACATTCAATGACCCATCTATTTTCCAATGATCTGTTGAATTCCACCTTGAACACATTCAATAATCCAATTTATGTTCCAATGATCTGTTGAATTCCACCATGACTACATTCAATGACTCCATCTATGTTCCAATGATCTTTTGAATTCCACCATGAACATTTACAATGAACCCATCTCTGTTCCAATGATCAGTTGAATTCCACCATGAACACATTAAATGACTCCATCTATGTTCCAATGATATGTTGAATTCCACCATAAACACATTCAATGACTCCATCTATGTTCCAATGATCTGTTGAATTCCACCATGAACACATTCAATGACTCCATCTATATTCCAATGATCTGTTGAATTCCACCATGAACACATTCAATGACTCCATCTATGTTCAAATGATTTGTTGAATTCCACCATGAACACATTCAATGACTCCAACTATGTTCCAATGATCTGTTGAATTCCACCATGAACACATTCAATGACTCTATCTATGTTCCAATGATCTGTTGAATTCCACCATGAACACATTCAAAGACTTCATCTATGTTCCAATGATCTGTTGAAATCCACCATAAACACATTCAATGACTCCATCTATGTTCAAATGATTTGTTGAATTCCACCATGAACACATTCAATGACTACATCTATGTTCCAATGATCTGTTGAATTCCACCATAAACACATTCAATGACTCCATCTATGTTCCAATGATCTGTTGAATTCCACCATGAACACATTCAATAATCCAATTTATGTTCCAATGATCTGTTGAATTCCACCATGAACACATTCAATGACTCCATCTATGTTCCAATGATCTGTTGAATTCCACCATGAACACATACAATGACTCCATCAATGTTCCAATGATCTGTTGAATTCCACCATGAACACATTCAATGACTCCATCTATGTTCCAATAACCTGTTGTATTCCCTCTTGAACACATTCAATGACTCCATCTATGTTCCAATGATCCATTCAATTCCACCATGAACACATTCAATGACTCCATCTATGTTCCAATGATCCATTCAATTCCACCATTAACACATTCAATGACTCCATCTATGTTCCAATGATCTGTTGAATTCAACCATGAACACATTCAATGACCCAATCTATGTTCCAATGATGTGTTGAATATACCATGAACACATTCAATGACTCAATCTATATTCCAATGATCTGTTGAATTCGACCATGAATACATTCAATGACCCCATCTATGTTCCAATAATCTGTTGAATTCCACCATGAACACAATCAATGACTCAATCTATGTTGCAATGATGTTGAATTCCACCATGAACACATTCAATGAATCCATCTATGTTCCAATGATCTGTTGAATTCGACCATGAACACAATCAATGACTCCATCTATGTTCAAATGATCTGTTGAATTCCACCATGAACACTGTCAATGACTCCATCTATGTTCCAATGTTATGTTGAATTCCACCATGAACACATTCAATGACTCCATCTATGTTCCAATGATCCATTCAATTCCACCATTAACACATTCAATGACTCCATCTATGTTCGAATGATCTGTTTTATTCCACCATGAACACATTCAATGACCCAATCTATGTTCCAATGATCTGTTGAATTCTACCATGAACACATTCAAAACTCCATCTATGTTCCAATGATCTGTTGAATTCCACCATGAACACATTGAAAACTCCATCTATGTTCCAATGATCTGTTGAATTCCACCATGAACACATTCAATGACTTCATCAGTGTTCCAATGATCTGTTGAATTCCACCATGAACACATTCAATGACACCATTTATGTTCCAATGATCTGTTGAATTCCACCATGAACAAATTCAATGACACTATCTATGTTCCAATGATCTTTTGAATTCTACCATGAACACATTCAAAGACTCCATCTATGTTCCAATGATCTGTTGAATTCCACCATAAACACATTCAATGATCCCATCTATGTTCCAATGAGCTGTTGAATTCCACCATGAACACATACAAAGACTTCATCTATGTTCCAATGATCTGTTCAAACCCACCATGAACACTTTCAATGTCTCCATCTATGTTACTATGATCTGTTGAATTCCACCATGAACACATTCAATGACTCCATCTATGTTCCAATGAGCTGTTGAATTCCACCATGAACACATTCAATGACTCCATCTATGTTCAAATGATCTGTTGAATTCCACCATGAACACTGTCAATGACTCCATCTATGTTCCAATGTTATGTTGAATTCCACCATGAACACATTCAATGACTCCATCTATGTTCCAATGATCTGTTTTATTCCACCATGAACACATTCAATTACCCAATCTATGTTCCAATGATCTGTTGAATTCCACCATGAACACATTCAATGACACCATTTATGTTCCAATGATCTGTTGAATTCCACCATGAACAAATTCAATGACTCTATCTATGTCCCAATGATCTTTTGAATTCTACCATGAACACATTCAAAGACTCCATCTATGTTCCAATGATCTGTTGAATTCCACCATAAACACATTCAATGACCCCATCTATGTTCCAAGGAGCTGTTGAATTCCACCATGAACACATACAAAGACTTCATCTATGTTCCAATGATCTGTTGGAACCCACGATGAACACTATCAATGACTCCATCTATGTTACTATGATCTGTTGAATTCCACAATGAACACATTTAATGACTCCATCTATGTTCCAATGATTTGTTGAATACACCATGAACACATTCAATGACTCAATCTATGTTCCAATGATCTGTTGAATTCGACCATGAATACATTCAATGACTCCATCTATGTTCCAAATATCTGTTGAATTCCACCATGAACACATTCAATGACTCCATCTATGTTGCAATGATCTGTTGAATTCCACCATGAACACATTCAATTACTCCATATATGTCCAATGATCTGTTGAATTCCACGATGAAGACATTGAATGACTCCATCTATGTTCCAATGATCTGTTGAATTCCACGATGAACACATTCAATGACTCCATCTATGTTCCAATGATCTGTTGAATTCCACCATGAACACATTCAATGACTCCATCTATGTTCCAATGATCTGTTGAATTCCACCATTAACACATTCAATGACTCCATCTATGTTCCAATGATCTGTTGAATTGCACCATAAACACATTCAATGACTCCATCTATGTTGCAATCATCTGTTGAATTCCCCAATGAACACATTCAATGATCCCATCAATGTTCCATTGATCTGTTGAATTCCACCATGAACGCATTCAATGAATCCATCTATGTTCCAATGATCTGTGGAATTCCACCATGAACACATTCAATGACTCCGTCTATGTTCCAATGATCTGTTGAATTCCACCATGAACACATTCAATGACCCATCTATTTTCCAATGATCTGTTGAATTCCACCATGAACACATTCAATGTCTCCATCTATGTTCAAATGATTTGTTGAATTCCACCATGAACACATTCAATGACTCCATCTATGTTCCAATGATCTGTTGAATTCCACCATGAACACATTCAATGACTCTATCTATGTTCCAATGATCTGTTGAATTTCACCATGAACACATTCAAAGACTTCATCTATGTTCCAATGATCTGTTGAAATCCACCATAAAGACATTCAATGACTCCATCTATGTTCAAATGATTTGTTGAATTCCACCATGAACACATTCAATGACTACATCTATGTTCCAATGATCTGTTGAATTCCACCATAAACACATTCAATGACTCCATCTATGTTCCAATGATCTGTTGAATTCCACCATGAACACATTCAATAATCCAATTTATGTTCCAATGATCTGTTGAATTCCACCATGAACACATTCAATGACTCCATCTATGTTCCAATGATCTGTTGAATTCCACCATGAACACATACAATGACTCCATCTATGTTCCAATGATCTGTTGAATTCCACCATGAACACATTCAATGACTCCATCTATGTTCCAATAACCTGTTGTATTCCATCTTGAACACATTCAATGACCCCATCTATGTACAAATGATCTGTTGAATTCCACCATGAACACATTCAATGACTCCATCTATGTTCCAATGATCCGTTCAATTCCACCATTAACACATTCAATTACTCCATCTATGTTCCACTAATTTGTTGAATTCCACGATGAACACATTCAATGACTCCATCTATGTTCCAATGATCTGTTGAATTCAACCATGAACACATTCAATGACCCAATCTATGTTCCAATGATGTGTTGAATATACCACGAACACATTCAATGACTCAATCTATGTTCCAATGATCTGTTGAATTCGACCATGAATACATTCAATGACCCCATCTATGTTCCAATGATCTGTTGAATTCCACCATGAACACAATCAATGACTCAATCTATGTTGCAATGATGTTGAATTCCACCATGAACACATTCAATGACTCCATCTATGTTCCAATGAGCTGTTGAATTCCACCATGAACACATTCAATGACTCCATCTATGTTCAAATGATCTGTTGAATTCCACCATGAACACTGTCAATGACTCCATCTATGTTCCAATGTTATGTTGAATTCCACCATGAACACATTCAATGACTCCATCTATGTTCCAATGATCTGTTTTATTCCACCATGAACACATTCAATGACCCAATCTATGTTCCAATGATCTGTTGAATTCTACCATGAACACATTCAAAACTCCATCTATGTTCCAATGATCTGTTGAATTCCACCATGAACACATTGAAAACTCCATCTATGTTCCAATGATCTGTTTAATTCCACCATGAACACATTCAATGACTCCATCAGTGTTCCAATGATCTGTTGAATTCCACCATGAACAAATTCAATGACTCTATCTATGTTCCAATGATCTTTTGAATTCTACCATGAACACATTCAAAGACTCCATCTATGTTCCAATGATCTGTTGAATTCCACCATAAACACATTTAATGATCCCATCTATGTTCCAATGAGCTGTTGAATTCCACCATGAACACATACAAAGACTTCATCTATGTTACAATGATCTGTTGAAACCCACCATGAACACTTTCAATGTCTCCATCTATGTTACTATGATCTGTTGAATTCCACAATGAACACATTTAATGACTCCATCTATGTTCCAATGATTTGTTGAATACACCATGAACACATTCAATGACTCAATCTATGTTCCAATGATCTGTTGAATTCGACCATGAATACATTCAATGACTCCATCTATGTTCCAATGATCTGTTGAATTCCCCCATGAACACATTCAATGATCCCGTCAATGTTCCAATGATCTGTTGAATTCCACCATGAACGCATTCAATGAATCCATCTATGTTCCAATGATCTGTGGAATTCCACCATGAACACATTCAATGACTCCATCTATGTTCCAATGAACTGTTGAATTCCACCATGAACACATTCAAAGACCCATCTATGTTCCAATGATCTGTTGAATTCCACCTTGAACACATTCAGTAACCCAATTAATGTTCCAATGATCTGTTGAATTCCACTATGAACACATTCAATGACTCCATCTATGTTCCAATGATCTGTTGAATTCCACCATGAACACTTACAATGAACACATCTCTGTTCCAATGATCAGTTGAATTCCACCATGAACACATTAAATGACTCCATCTATGTTCCAATGATATGTTGAATTCCACCAGGAATATATACAATGACTCTGCCTATGTTCCAATGATCTGTTGAATTCAACCATGAACACATTCAATGACTCCATCTATGTTCCAATGTTATGTTGAATTCCACTATAACACATTCAATGACTCCATCCATGTTCCAATGATGTGTTGAATTCCACCATAAACACATTCAATGATTCCATCTATGTTCCAATGATCTGTTGAATTCCACCATGAACACATTCAATGACTCCATCTATGTTCCAATGATCTGTTGAATTTCACCATGAACACATTCAATGACTCCATCTATGTTCCAATAAACTGCTGAATTCCACCATGAACACATTCAATGACTCTATCTATGTTCCAATGATCTGTTGAATTCAACCATGAACACATTCAAAGACTTCATCTATGTTCCAATGATCTGTTGAAATCCACCATGAACACATACAATTCCTCCATCTATGTTCAATGATCTGTTGAATTCCACCATAAACACATTCAATGACTCCATCTATGTTCAAATGATTTGTTGAATTCCACCATGAACACATTCAATGACTCCATCTATGTTCCAATGATCTTTTGAATTGCACCATAAACACATTCAATGACTCCATCTATGTTCCAATGATCTGTTGAATTCCACCATAAACACCTTCAATGACTCCATCTATGTTCCAATGATCTGTTGAATTCCACCATGAACACATTGAATGACTCCATCTATGTTCGAATAATCTGTTGTATTCCACCTTGAACACATTCAATGATTCCATCTATGTTCCAATGATCTGTTGAATTCCACCATGAACACATTCAATGACTCCATCTATGTTCCAATGATCTGTTGAATTCCACCATGAACACATTCAATGACTCCATCTATGTTTTAATGATCTGTTGAATTCCACCATGAACACATTCAATGACTCTATCTATGTTCCAATCATCTGATGAATTCCACCACGAACACATTCAATGATCCAGTCTATGTTCCAATAATCTGTTGCATTCCACCTTGAACACATTCAATGACCCCATCAATGTTCCAATGATCTGTTGAATTCCACCATGAACTCATTCAAAACTACAACTTGTTCGAATGATCACTTGAATTCCACCATGAACACATTCAATGACTCCATCTATGTTCCAATGATCTGTTGAATTCCACCATGAACACATTCAATGACCCATCTATAATCCAATGATCTGTTGAATTCCAACATGAACACATACAATGACTCAATTTATGTTACAATAATTTGTTGAATTCGACCATGAACACATTCAATGACTCCATCTATGTTCCAATGATGTGTTGAATACACCATGAACACATTCAATGACTCAATCTATATTCCAATGATCTGTTGAATTCCACCATGAACACTGTCAATGACTCCATCTATGTTCCAATGATCTGTTGAATTCCACCATGAACACATTCAATGACTTCATCAGTGTTCCAATGATCTGTTGAATTCCACCATGAACACATTCAATGACACCATTTATGTTCCAATGATCTGTTGAATTCCACCATGACTACATTCAATGACTCCATCTATGTTCCAATGATCTTTTGAATTCCACCATGAACATTTACAATGAACCCATCTCTGTTCCAATGATCAGTTGAATTCCACCATGAACACATTAAATGACTCCATCTATGTTCCAATGATATGTTGAATTCCACCATAAACACATTCAATGACTCCATCTATGTTCCAATGATCTGTTGAATTCCACCATGAACACATTCAATGACTCCATCTATATTCCAATGATCTGTTGAATTCCACCATGAACACATTCAATGACTCCATCTATGTTCAAATGATTTGTTGAATTCCACCATGAACACATTCAATGACTCCAACTATGTTCCAATGATCTGTTGAATTCCACCATGACTACATTCAATGACTCCATCTATGTTCCAATGATCTTTTGAATTCCACCATGAACATTTACAATGAACCCATCTCTGTTCCAATGATCAGTTGAATTCCACCATGAACACATTAAATGACTCCATCTATGTTCCAATGATATGTTGAATTCCACCATAAACACATTCAATGACTCCATCTATGTTCCAATGATCTGTTGAATTCCACCATGAACACATTCAATGACTCCATCTATATTCCAATGATCTGTTGAATTCCACCATGAACACATTCAATGACTCCATCTATGTTCAAATGATTTGTTGAATTCCACCATGAACACATTCAATGACTCCAACTATGTTCCAATGATCTGTTGAATTCCACCATGAACACATTCAATGACTCTATCTATGTTCCAATGATCTGTTGAATTCCACCATGAACACATTCAAAGACTTCATCTATGTTCCAATGATCTGTTGAAATCCACCATAAACACATTCAATGACTCCATCTATGTTCCAATGATCTGTTGAATTCCACCATAAACACATTCAATGACTCCATCTATGTTGCAATGATCTGTTGAATTCCCCAATGAACACATTCAATGATCCCATCAATGTTCCATTGATCTGTTGAATTCCACCATGAACGCATTCAATGAATCCATCTATGTTCCAATGATCTGTGGAATTCCACCATGAACACATTCAATGACTCCGTCTATGTTCCAATGATCTGTTGAATTCCACCATGAACACATTCAATAATCCAATTTACGTTCCAATGATCTGTTGAATTCCACCATGACTACATTCAATGACTCCATCTATGTTCCAATGATCTTTTGAATTCCACCATGAACAATTACAATGAACCCATCTCTGTTCCAATGATCGGTTGAATTCCACCATGAACACATTAAATGACTCCATCTATGTTCCAATGATATGTTGAATTCCACCATGAACACATTCAATGACTCCATCTATGTTCCAATGATCTGTTGAATTCCACCATGAACACATTCAATGACTCCATCTATGTTCAAATGATTTGTTGAATTCCACCATGAACACATTCAATGACACAATCTATGTTGCAATGATGTTGAATTCCACCATGAACACAATCAATGACTCAATCTATGTTGCAATGATGTTGAATTCCACCATGAACACATTCAATGACTCCATCTATGTTCAATGAGCTGTTGAATTCCACCATGAACACATTCAATGACCCAATCTATGTTCCAATGATGTGTTGAATATACCACGAACACATTCAATGACTCAATCTATGTTCCAATGATCTGTTGAATTCCACCATGAACACATTCAATGACTCCATCTATGTTCAAATGATTTGTTGAATTCCACCATGAACACATTCAATGACACAATCTATGTTGCAATGATGTTGAATTCCACCATGAACACAATCAATGACTCAATCTATGTTGCAATGATGTTGAATTCCACCATGAACACATTCAATGACTCCATCTATGTTCAATGAGCTGTTGAATTCCACCATGAACACATTCAATGACCCAATCTATGTTCCAATGATGTGTTGAATATACCACGAACACATTCAATGACTCAATCTATGTTCCAATGATCTGTTGAATTCGACCATGAATACATTCAATGACTCCATCTATGTTCCAATAAACTGCTGAATTCCACCATGAACACATTCAATGACTCTATCTATGTTCCAATGATCTGTTGAATTCAACCATGAACACATTCAAAGACTTCATCTATGTTCCAATGATCTGTTGAAATCCACCATGAACACATACAATTCCTCCATCTATGTTCAATGATCTGTTGAATTCCACCATAAACACATTCAATGACTCCATCTATGTTCAAATGATTTGTTGAATTCCACCATGAACACATTCAATGACTCCATCTATGTTCCAATGATCTTTTGAATTGCACCATAAACACATTCAATGACTCCATCTATGTTCCAATGATCTGTTGAATTCCACCATAAACACCTTCAATGACTCCATCTATGTTCCAATGATCTGTTGAATTCCACCATGAACACATTGAATGACTCCATCTATGTTCGAATAATCTGTTGTATTCCACCTTGAACACATTCAATGATTCCATCTATGTTCCAATGATCTGTTGAATTCCACCATGAACACATTCAATGACTCCATCTATGTTCCAATGATCTGTTGAATTCCACCATGAACACATTCAATGACTCCATCTATGTTTTAATGATCTGTTGAATTCCACCATGAACACATTCAATGACTCTATCTATGTTCCAATCATCTGATGAATTCCACCACGAACACATTCAATGATCCAGTCTATGTTCCAATAATCTGTTGCATTCCACCTTGAACACATTCAATGACCCCATCAATGTTCCAATGATCTGTTGAATTCCACCATGAACTCATTCAAAACTACAACTTGTTCGAATGATCACTTGAATTCCACCATGAACACATTCAATGACTCCATCTATGTTCCAATGATCTGTTGAATTCCACCATGAACACATTCAATGACCCATCTATAATCCAATGATCTGTTGAATTCCAACATGAACACATACAATGACTCAATTTATGTTACAATAATTTGTTGAATTCGACCATGAACACATTCAATGACTCCATCTATGTTCCAATGATGTGTTGAATACACCATGAACACATTCAATGACTCAATCTATATTCCAATGATCTGTTGAATTCCACCATGAACACTGTCAATGACTCCATCTATGTTCCAATGATCTGTTGAATTCCACCATGAACACATTCAATGACTTCATCAGTGTTCCAATGATCTGTTGAATTCCACCATGAACACATTCAATGACACCATTTATGTTCCAATGATCTGTTGAATTCCACCATGACTACATTCAATGACTCCATCTATGTTCCAATGATCTTTTGAATTCCACCATGAACATTTACAATGAACCCATCTCTGTTCCAATGATCAGTTGAATTCCACCATGAACACATTAAATGACTCCATCTATGTTCCAATGATATGTTGAATTCCACCATAAACACATTCAATGACTCCATCTATGTTCCAATGATCTGTTGAATTCCACCATGAACACATTCAATGACTCCATCTATATTCCAATGATCTGTTGAATTCCACCATGAACACATTCAATGACTCCATCTATGTTCAAATGATTTGTTGAATTCCACCATGAACACATTCAATGACTCCAACTATGTTCCAATGATCTGTTGAATTCCACCATGACTACATTCAATGACTCCATCTATGTTCCAATGATCTTTTGAATTCCACCATGAACATTTACAATGAACCCATCTCTGTTCCAATGATCAGTTGAATTCCACCATGAACACATTAAATGACTCCATCTATGTTCCAATGATATGTTGAATTCCACCATAAACACATTCAATGACTCCATCTATGTTCCAATGATCTGTTGAATTCCACCATGAACACATTCAATGACTCCATCTATATTCCAATGATCTGTTGAATTCCACCATGAACACATTCAATGACTCCATCTATGTTCAAATGATTTGTTGAATTCCACCATGAACACATTCAATGACTCCAACTATGTTCCAATGATCTGTTGAATTCCACCATGAACACATTCAATGACTCTATCTATGTTCCAATGATCTGTTGAATTCCACCATGAACACATTCAAAGACTTCATCTATGTTCCAATGATCTGTTGAAATCCACCATAAACACATTCAATGACTCCATCTATGTTCCAATGATCTGTTGAATTCCACCATAAACACATTCAATGACTCCATCTATGTTGCAATGATCTGTTGAATTCCCCAATGAACACATTCAATGATCCCATCAATGTTCCATTGATCTGTTGAATTCCACCATGAACGCATTCAATGAATCCATCTATGTTCCAATGATCTGTGGAATTCCACCATGAACACATTCAATGACTCCGTCTATGTTCCAATGATCTGTTGAATTCCACCATGAACACATTCAATAATCCAATTTACGTTCCAATGATCTGTTGAATTCCACCATGACTACATTCAATGACTCCATCTATGTTCCAATGATCTTTTGAATTCCACCATGAACAATTACAATGAACCCATCTCTGTTCCAATGATCGGTTGAATTCCACCATGAACACATTAAATGACTCCATCTATGTTCCAATGATATGTTGAATTCCACCATGAACACATTCAATGACTCCATCTATGTTCCAATGATCTGTTGAATTCCACCATGAACACATTCAATGACTCCATCTATGTTCAAATGATTTGTTGAATTCCACCATGAACACATTCAATGACACAATCTATGTTGCAATGATGTTGAATTCCACCATGAACACAATCAATGACTCAATCTATGTTGCAATGATGTTGAATTCCACCATGAACACATTCAATGACTCCATCTATGTTCAATGAGCTGTTGAATTCCACCATGAACACATTCAATGACCCAATCTATGTTCCAATGATGTGTTGAATATACCACGAACACATTCAATGACTCAATCTATGTTCCAATGATCTGTTGAATTCGACCATGAATACATTCAATGACTCCATCTATGTTCCAATGAGCTGTTGAATTCCACCATGAACACATTCAATGACTCCATCTATGTTCAAATGATCTGTTGAATTCCACCATATACACTGTCAATGACTCCATCTATGTTCCAATGTTATGTTGAATTCCACCATGAACACATTCAATGACTCCATCTATGTTCCAATGATCTGTTTTATTCCACCATGAACACATTCAATGACCCAATCTATGTTCCAATGATCTGTTGAATTTCACCATGAACACATTCAATGACTCCATCTATGTTCCAATAAACTGCTGAATTCCACCATGAACACATTCAATGACTCTATCTATGTTCCAATGATCTGTTGAATTCAACCATGAACACATTCAAAGACTTCATCTATGTTCCAATGATCTGTTGAAATCCACCATGAACACATACAATTCCTCCATTTATGTTCAATGATCTGTTGAATTCCACCATAAACACATTCAATGACTCCATCTATGTTCAAATGATTTGTTGAATTCCACCATGAACACATTCAATGACTCCATCTATGTTCCAATGATCTTTTGAATTGCACCATAAACACATTCAATGACTCCATCTATGTTCCAATGATCTGTTGAATTCCACCATAAACACCTTCAATGACTCCATCTATGTTCCAATGATCTGTTGAATTCCACCATGAACACATTGAATGACTCCATCTATGTTCGAATAATCTGTTGTATTCCACCTTGAACACATTCAATGATTCCATCTATGTTCCAATGATCTGTTGAATTCCACCATGAACACATTCAATGACTCCATCTATGTTCCAATGATCTGTTGAATTCCACCATGAACACATTCAATGACTCCATCTATGTTTTAATGATCTGTTGAATTCCACCATGAACACATTCAATGACTCTATCTATGTTCCAATCATCTGATGAATTCCACCACGAACACATTCAATGATCCAGTCTATGTTCCAATAATCTGTTGTATTCCACCTTGAACACATTCAATGACCCCATCAATGTTCCAATGATCTGTTGAATTCCACCATGAACTCATTCAAAACTACAACTTGTTCGAATGATCACTTGAATTCCACCATGAACACATTCAATGACTCCATCTATGTTCCAATGATCTGTTGAATTCCACCATGAACACATTCAATGACCCATCTATAATCCAATGATCTGTTGAATTCCAACATGAACACATACAATGACTCAATTTATGTTACAATAATTTGTTGAATTCGACCATGAACACATTCAATGACTCCATCTATGTTCCAATGATGTGTTGAATACACCATGAACACATTCAATGACTCAATCTATATTCCAATGATCTGTTGAATTCCACCATGAACACTGTCAATGACTCCATCTATGTTCCAATGATCTGTTGAATTCCACCATGAACACATTCAATGACTTCATCAGTGTTCCAATGATCTGTTGAATTCCACCATGAACACATTCAATGACACCATTTATGTTCCAATGATCTGTTGAATTCCACCATGACTACATTCAATGACTCCATCTATGTTCCAATGATCTTTTGAATTCCACCATGAACATTTACAATGAACCCATCTCTGTTCCAATGATCAGTTGAATTCCACCATGAACACATTAAATGACTCCATCTATGTTCCAATGATATGTTGAATTCCACCATAAACACATTCAATGACTCCATCTATGTTCCAATGATCTGTTGAATTCCACCATGAACACATTCAATGACTCCATCTATATTCCAATGATCTGTTGAATTCCACCATGAACACATTCAATGACTCCAACTATGTTCCAATGATCTGTTGAATTCCACCATAAACACATTCAATGACTCCATCTATGTTGCAATGATCTGTTGGAACCCACGATGAACACTATCAATGACTCCATCTATGTTACTATGATCTGTTGAATTCCACAATGAACACATTTAATGACTCCATCTATGTTCCAATGATTTGTTGAATACACCATGAACACATTCAATGACTCAATCTATGTTCCAATGATCTGTTGAATTCGACCATGAATACATTCAATGACTCCATCTATGTTCCAAATATCTGTTGAATTCCACCATGAACACATTCAATGACTCCATCTATGTTGCAATGATCTGTTGAATTCCACCATGAACACATTCAATTACTCCATATATGTCCAATGATCTGTTGAATTCCACGATGAAGACATTGAATGACTCCATCTATGTTCCAATGATCTGTTGAATTCCACGATGAACACATTCAATGACTCCATCTATGTTCCAATGATCTGTTGAATTCCACCATGAACACATTCAATGACTCCATCTATGTTCCAATGATCTGTTGAATTCCACCATTAACACATTCAATGACTCCATCTATGTTCCAATGATCTGTTGAATTGCACCATAAACACATTCAATGACTCCATCTATGTTGCAATCATCTGTTGAATTCCCCAATGAACACATTCAATGATCCCATCAATGTTCCATTGATCTGTTGAATTCCACCATGAACGCATTCAATGAATCCATCTATGTTCCAATGATCTGTGGAATTCCACCATGAACACATTCAATGACTCCGTCTATGTTCCAATGATCTGTTGAATTCCACCATGAACACATTCAATGACCCATCTATTTTCCAATGATCTGTTGAATTCCACCATGAACACATTCAATGTCTCCATCTATGTTCAAATGATTTGTTGAATTCCACCATGAACACATTCAATGACTCCATCTATGTTCCAATGATCTGTTGAATTCCACCATGAACACATTCAATGACTCTATCTATGTTCCAATGATCTGTTGAATTTCACCATGAACACATTCAAAGACTTCATCTATGTTCCAATGATCTGTTGAAATCCACCATAAAGACATTCAATGACTCCATCTATGTTCAAATGATTTGTTGAATTCCACCATGAACACATTCAATGACTACATCTATGTTCCAATGATCTGTTGAATTCCACCATAAACACATTCAATGACTCCATCTATGTTCCAATGATCTGTTGAATTCCACCATGAACACATTCAATAATCCAATTTATGTTCCAATGATCTGTTGAATTCCACCATGAACACATTCAATGACTCCATCTATGTTCCAATGATCTGTTGAATTCCACCATGAACACATACAATGACTCCATCTATGTTCCAATGATCTGTTGAATTCCACCATGAACACATTCAATGACTCCATCTATGTTCCAATAACCTGTTGTATTCCATCTTGAACACATTCAATGACCCCATCTATGTACAAATGATCTGTTGAATTCCACCATGAACACATTCAATGACTCCATCTATGTTCCAATGATCCGTTCAATTCCACCATTAACACATTCAATTACTCCATCTATGTTCCACTAATTTGTTGAATTCCACGATGAACACATTCAATGACTCCATCTATGTTCCAATGATCTGTTGAATTCAACCATGAACACATTCAATGACCCAATCTATGTTCCAATGATGTGTTGAATATACCACGAACACATTCAATGACTCAATCTATGTTCCAATGATCTGTTGAATTCGACCATGAATACATTCAATGACCCCATCTATGTTCCAATGATCTGTTGAATTCCACCATGAACACAATCAATGACTCAATCTATGTTGCAATGATGTTGAATTCCACCATGAACACATTCAATGACTCCATCTATGTTCCAATGAGCTGTTGAATTCCACCATGAACACATTCAATGACTCCATCTATGTTCAAATGATCTGTTGAATTCCACCATGAACACTGTCAATGACTCCATCTATGTTCCAATGTTATGTTGAATTCCACCATGAACACATTCAATGACTCCATCTATGTTCCAATGATCTGTTTTATTCCACCATGAACACATTCAATGACCCAATCTATGTTCCAATGATCTGTTGAATTCTACCATGAACACATTCAAAACTCCATCTATGTTCCAATGATCTGTTGAATTCCACCATGAACACATTGAAAACTCCATCTATGTTCCAATGATCTGTTTAATTCCACCATGAACACATTCAATGACTCCATCAGTGTTCCAATGATCTGTTGAATTCCACCATGAACAAATTCAATGACTCTATCTATGTTCCAATGATCTTTTGAATTCTACCATGAACACATTCAAAGACTCCATCTATGTTCCAATGATCTGTTGAATTCCACCATAAACACATTTAATGATCCCATCTATGTTCCAATGAGCTGTTGAATTCCACCATGAACACATACAAAGACTTCATCTATGTTACAATGATCTGTTGAAACCCACCATGAACACTTTCAATGTCTCCATCTATGTTACTATGATCTGTTGAATTCCACAATGAACACATTTAATGACTCCATCTATGTTCCAATGATTTGTTGAATACACCATGAACACATTCAATGACTCAATCTATGTTCCAATGATCTGTTGAATTCGACCATGAATACATTCAATGACTCCATCTATGTTCCAATGATCTGTTGAATTCCCCCATGAACACATTCAATGATCCCGTCAATGTTCCAATGATCTGTTGAATTCCACCATGAACGCATTCAATGAATCCATCTATGTTCCAATGATCTGTGGAATTCCACCATGAACACATTCAATGACTCCATCTATGTTCCAATGAACTGTTGAATTCCACCATGAACACATTCAAAGACCCATCTATGTTCCAATGATCTGTTGAATTCCACCTTGAACACATTCAGTAACCCAATTAATGTTCCAATGATCTGTTGAATTCCACTATGAACACATTCAATGACTCCATCTATGTTCCAATGATCTGTTGAATTCCACCATGAACACTTACAATGAACACATCTCTGTTCCAATGATCAGTTGAATTCCACCATGAACACATTCAATGACTCCATCAGTGTTCCAATGATCTGTTGAATTCCACCATGAACAAATTCAATGACTCTATCTATGTTCCAATGATCTTTTGAATTCTACCATGAACACATTCAAAGACTCCATCTATGTTCCAATGATCTGTTGAATTCCACCATAAACACATTTAATGATCCCATCTATGTTCCAAAGATCAGTTGAATTCCACCACAACACATTCAATGACTCCATCTATGTTCCAATGATCTGTTGAATTCCACCATGAACACATTGAAAACTCCATCTATGTTCCAATGATCTGTTGAATTCCACCATGAACACATTCAATGACTCCATCAGTGTTCCAATGATCTGTTGAATTCCACCATGAACACATTCAATGGCACCATTTATGTTGCAATGATCTGTTGAATTCCACCATGAACAAATTCAATGACTCTATCTATGTTCCAATGATCTTTTGAATTCTACCATGAACACATTCAAAGACTCCATCTATGTTCCAATGATCTGTTGAATTCCACCATAACCACATTCAATGACCCCATCTATGTTCCAATGAGCTGTTGAATTCCACCATGAACACATACAAAGACTTCATCTATTTTCCAATGATCTGTTGGAACCCACCATGAACACTATCAATGACTCCATCTATGTTACTATGATCTGTTGAATTCCACAATGAACACATTTAATGACTCCATCTATGTTCCAATGATTTGTTGAATACACCATGAACACATTCAATGACTCAATCTATGTTCCAATGATCTGTTGAATTCGACCATGAATACATTCAATGACTCCATCTATGTTCAAATGATCTGTTGAATTCCACCATGAACACTGTCAATGACTCCATCTATGTTCCAATGATCTGTTGAATTCCACCATGAACACATTCAATTACACCATATATGTCCAATGATCTGTTGAATTCCACGATGAAGACATTCAATGACTCCATCTATGTTCCAATGATCTGTTGAATTCCACGATGAACACATTCAATGACTCCATCTATGTTCCAATGATCTGTTGAATTCCACCATGAACACATTCAATGACTCCATCTATGTTCCAATGATCTGTTGAATTCCACCATTAACACATTCAATGACTCCATCTATGTTCCAATGATCTGTTGAATTCCACCATAAACACATTCAATGACTCCATCTATGTTCCAATGATCTGTTGAATTCCCCAATGAACACATTCAATGATCCCATCAATGTTCCATTGATCTTTTGAATTCCACCATGAACGCATTCAATGAATCCATCTATGTTCCAATGATCTGTGGAATTCCACCATGAACACATTCAATGACTCCGTCTATGTTCCAATGATCTGTTGAATTCCACCATGAACACATTCAATGACCCATCTATTTTCCAATGATCTGTTGAATTCCACCTTGAACACATTCAATAATCCAATTTATGTTCCAATGATCTGTTGAATTCCACCATGACTACATTCAATGACTCCATCTATGTTCCAATGATCTTTTGAATTCCACCATGAACATTTACAATGAACCCATCTCTGTTCCAATGATCAGTTGAATTCCACCATGAACACATTAAATGACTCCATCTATGTTCCAATGATATGTTGAATTCCACCATAAACACATTCAATGACTCCATCTATGTTCCAATGATCTGTTGAATTCCACCATGAACACATTCAATGACTCCATCTATATTCCAATGATCTGTTGAATTCCACCATGAACACATTCAATGACTCCATCTATGTTCAAATGATTTGTTGAATTCCACCATGAACACATTCAATGACTCCAACTATGTTCCAATGATCTGTTGAATTCCACCATGAACACATTCAATGACTCTATCTATGTTCCAATGATCTGTTGAATTCCACCATGAACACATTCAAAGACTTCATCTATGTTCCAATGATCTGTTGAAATCCACCATAAACACATTCAATGACTCCATCTATGTTCAAATGATTTGTTGAATTCCACCATGAACACATTCAATGACTACATCTATGTTCCAATGATCTGTTGAATTCCACCATAAACACATTCAATGACTCCATCTATGTTCCAATGATCTGTTGAATTCCACCATGAACACATTCAATAATCCAATTTATGTTCCAATGATCTGTTGAATTCCACCATGAACACATTCAATGACTCCATCTATGTTCCAATGATCTGTTGAATTCCACCATGAACACATACAATGACTCCATCAATGTTCCAATGATCTGTTGAATTCCACCATGAACACATTCAATGACTCCATCTATGTTCCAATAACCTGTTGTATTCCCTCTTGAACACATTCAATGACTCCATCTATGTTCCAATGATCCATTCAATTCCACCATGAACACATTCAATGACTCCATCTATGTTCCAATGATCCATTCAATTCCACCATTAACACATTCAATGACTCCATCTATGTTCCAATGATCTGTTGAATTCAACCATGAACACATTCAATGACCCAATCTATGTTCCAATGATGTGTTGAATATACCATGAACACATTCAATGACTCAATCTATATTCCAATGATCTGTTGAATTCGACCATGAATACATTCAATGACCCCATCTATGTTCCAATAATCTGTTGAATTCCACCATGAACACAATCAATGACTCAATCTATGTTGCAATGATGTTGAATTCCACCATGAACACATTCAATGAATCCATCTATGTTCCAATGATCTGTTGAATTCGACCATGAACACAATCAATGACTCCATCTATGTTCAAATGATCTGTTGAATTCCACCATGAACACTGTCAATGACTCCATCTATGTTCCAATGTTATGTTGAATTCCACCATGAACACATTCAATGACTCCATCTATGTTCCAATGATCCATTCAATTCCACCATTAACACATTCAATGACTCCATCTATGTTCGAATGATCTGTTTTATTCCACCATGAACACATTCAATGACCCAATCTATGTTCCAATGATCTGTTGAATTCTACCATGAACACATTCAAAACTCCATCTATGTTCCAATGATCTGTTGAATTCCACCATGAACACATTGAAAACTCCATCTATGTTCCAATGATCTGTTGAATTCCACCATGAACACATTCAATGACTTCATCAGTGTTCCAATGATCTGTTGAATTCCACCATGAACACATTCAATGACACCATTTATGTTCCAATGATCTGTTGAATTCCACCATGAACAAATTCAATGACACTATCTATGTTCCAATGATCTTTTGAATTCTACCATGAACACATTCAAAGACTCCATCTATGTTCCAATGATCTGTTGAATTCCACCATAAACACATTCAATGATCCCATCTATGTTCCAATGAGCTGTTGAATTCCACCATGAACACATACAAAGACTTCATCTATGTTCCAATGATCTGTTCAAACCCACCATGAACACTTTCAATGTCTCCATCTATGTTACTATGATCTGTTGAATTCCACCATGAACACATTCAATGACTCCATCTATGTTCCAATGAGCTGTTGAATTCCACCATGAACACATTCAATGACTCCATCTATGTTCAAATGATCTGTTGAATTCCACCATGAACACTGTCAATGACTCCATCTATGTTCCAATGTTATGTTGAATTCCACCATGAACACATTCAATGACTCCATCTATGTTCCAATGATCTGTTTTATTCCACCATGAACACATTCAATTACCCAATCTATGTTCCAATGATCTGTTGAATTCCACCATGAACACATTCAATGACACCATTTATGTTCCAATGATCTGTTGAATTCCACCATGAACAAATTCAATGACTCTATCTATGTCCCAATGATCTTTTGAATTCTACCATGAACACATTCAAAGACTCCATCTATGTTCCAATGATCTGTTGAATTCCACCATAAACACATTCAATGACCCCATCTATGTTCCAAGGAGCTGTTGAATTCCACCATGAACACATACAAAGACTTCATCTATGTTCCAATGATCTGTTGGAACCCACGATGAACACTATCAATGACTCCATCTATGTTACTATGATCTGTTGAATTCCACAATGAACACATTTAATGACTCCATCTATGTTCCAATGATTTGTTGAATACACCATGAACACATTCAATGACTCAATCTATGTTCCAATGATCTGTTGAATTCGACCATGAATACATTCAATGACTCCATCTATGTTCCAAATATCTGTTGAATTCCACCATGAACACATTCAATGACTCCATCTATGTTGCAATGATCTGTTGAATTCCACCATGAACACATTCAATTACTCCATATATGTCCAATGATCTGTTGAATTCCACGATGAAGACATTGAATGACTCCATCTATGTTCCAATGATCTGTTGAATTCCACGATGAACACATTCAATGACTCCATCTATGTTCCAATGATCTGTTGAATTCCACCATGAACACATTCAATGACTCCATCTATGTTCCAATGATCTGTTGAATTCCACCATTAACACATTCAATGACTCCATCTATGTTCCAATGATCTGTTGAATTGCACCATAAACACATTCAATGACTCCATCTATGTTGCAATCATCTGTTGAATTCCCCAATGAACACATTCAATGATCCCATCAATGTTCCATTGATCTGTTGAATTCCACCATGAACGCATTCAATGAATCCATCTATGTTCCAATGATCTGTGGAATTCCACCATGAACACATTCAATGACTCCGTCTATGTTCCAATGATCTGTTGAATTCCACCATGAACACATTCAATGACCCATCTATTTTCCAATGATCTGTTGAATTCCACCATGAACACATTCAATGTCTCCATCTATGTTCAAATGATTTGTTGAATTCCACCATGAACACATTCAATGACTCCATCTATGTTCCAATGATCTGTTGAATTCCACCATGAACACATTCAATGACTCTATCTATGTTCCAATGATCTGTTGAATTTCACCATGAACACATTCAAAGACTTCATCTATGTTCCAATGATCTGTTGAAATCCACCATAAAGACATTCAATGACTCCATCTATGTTCAAATGATTTGTTGAATTCCACCATGAACACATTCAATGACTACATCTATGTTCCAATGATCTGTTGAATTCCACCATAAACACATTCAATGACTCCATCTATGTTCCAATGATCTGTTGAATTCCACCATGAACACATTCAATAATCCAATTTATGTTCCAATGATCTGTTGAATTCCACCATGAACACATTCAATGACTCCATCTATGTTCCAATGATCTGTTGAATTCCACCATGAACACATACAATGACTCCATCTATGTTCCAATGATCTGTTGAATTCCACCATGAACACATTCAATGACTCCATCTATGTTCCAATAACCTGTTGTATTCCATCTTGAACACATTCAATGACCCCATCTATGTACAAATGATCTGTTGAATTCCACCATGAACACATTCAATGACTCCATCTATGTTCCAATGATCCGTTCAATTCCACCATTAACACATTCAATTACTCCATCTATGTTCCACTAATTTGTTGAATTCCACGATGAACACATTCAATGACTCCATCTATGTTCCAATGATCTGTTGAATTCAACCATGAACACATTCAATGACCCAATCTATGTTCCAATGATGTGTTGAATATACCACAAACACATTCAATGACTCAATCTATGTTCCAATGATCTGTTGAATTCGACCATGAATACATTCAATGACCCCATCTATGTTCCAATGATCTGTTGAATTCCACCATGAACACAATCAATGACTCAATCTATGTTGCAATGATGTTGAATTCCACCATGAACACATTCAATGACTCCATCTATGTTCCAATGAGCTGTTGAATTCCACCATGAACACATTCAATGACTCCATCTATGTTCAAATGATCTGTTGAATTCCACCATGAACACTGTCAATGACTCCATCTATGTTCCAATGTTATGTTGAATTCCACCATGAACACATTCAATGACTCCATCTATGTTCCAATGATCTGTTTTATTCCACCATGAACACATTCAATGACCCAATCTATGTTCCAATGATCTGTTGAATTCTACCATGAACACATTCAAAACTCCATCTATGTTCCAATGATCTGTTGAATTCCACCATGAACACATTGAAAACTCCATCTATGTTCCAATGATCTGTTTAATTCCACCATGAACACATTCAATGACTCCATCAGTGTTCCAATGATCTGTTGAATTCCACCATGAACAAATTCAATGACTCTATCTATGTTCCAATGATCTTTTGAATTCTACCATGAACACATTCAAAGACTCCATCTATGTTCCAATGATCTGTTGAATTCCACCATAAACACATTTAATGATCCCATCTATGTTCCAATGAGCTGTTGAATTCCACCATGAACACATACAAAGACTTCATCTATGTTACAATGATCTGTTGAAACCCACCATGAACACTTTCAATGTCTCCATCTATGTTACTATGATCTGTTGAATTCCACAATGAACACATTTAATGACTCCATCTATGTTCCAATGATTTGTTGAATACACCATGAACACATTCAATGACTCAATCTATGTTCCAATGATCTGTTGAATTCGACCATGAATACATTCAATGACTCCATCTATGTTCCAATGATCTGTTGAATTCCCCCATGAACACATTCAATGATCCCGTCAATGTTCCAATGATCTGTTGAATTCCACCATGAACGCATTCAATGAATCCATCTATGTTCCAATGATCTGTGGAATTCCACCATGAACACATTCAATGACTCCATCTATGTTCCAATGAACTGTTGAATTCCACCATGAACACATTCAAAGACCCATCTATGTTCCAATGATCTGTTGAATTCCACCTTGAACACATTCAGTAACCCAATTAATGTTCCAATGATCTGTTGAATTCCACTATGAACACATTCAATGACTCCATCTATGTTCCAATGATCTGTTGAATTCCACCATGAACACTTACAATGAACACATCTCTGTTCCAATGATCAGTTGAATTCCACCATGAACACATTAAATGACTCCATCTATGTTCCAATGATATGTTGAATTCCACCAGGAATATATACAATGACTCTGCCTATGTTCCAATGATCTGTTGAATTCAACCATGAACACATTCAATGACTCCATCTATGTTCCAATGTTATGTTGAATTCCACTATAACACATTCAATGACTCCATCCATGTTCCAATGATGTGTTGAATTCCACCATAAACACATTCAATGATTCCATCTATGTTCCAATGATCTGTTGAATTCCACCATGAACACATTCAATGACTCCATCTATGTTCCAATGATCTGTTGAATTTCACCATGAACACATTCAATGACTCCATCTATGTTCCAATAAACTGCTGAATTCCACCATGAACACATTCAATGACTCTATCTATGTTCCAATGATCTGTTGAATTCAACCATGAACACATTCAAAGACTTCATCTATGTTCCAATGATCTGTTGAAATCCACCATGAACACATACAATTCCTCCATCTATGTTCAATGATCTGTTGAATTCCACCATAAACACATTCAATGACTCCATCTATGTTCAAATGATTTGTTGAATTCCACCATGAACACATTCAATGACTCCATCTATGTTCCAATGATCTTTTGAATTGCACCATAAACACATTCAATGACTCCATCTATGTTCCAATGATCTGTTGAATTCCACCATAAACACCTTCAATGACTCCATCTATGTTCCAATGATCTGTTGAATTCCACCATGAACACATTGAATGACTCCATCTATGTTCGAATAATCTGTTGTATTCCACCTTGAACACATTCAATGATTCCATCTATGTTCCAATGATCTGTTGAATTCCACCATGAATACATTCAATGACTCCATCTATGTTCCAATGATCTGTTGAATTCCACCATGAACACATTCAATGACTCCATCTATGTTTTAATGATCTGTTGAATTCCACCATGAACACATTCAATGACTCTATCTATGTTCCAATCATCTGATGAATTCCACCACGAACACATTCAATGATCCAGTCTATGTTCCAATAATCTGTTGTATTCCACCTTGAACACATTCAATGACCCCATCAATGTTCCAATGATCTGTTGAATTCCACCATGAACTCATTCAAAACTACAACTTGTTCGAATGATCACTTGAATTCCACCATGAACACATTCAATGACTCCATCTATGTTCCAATGATCTGTTGAATTCCACCATGAACACATTCAATGACCCATCTATAATCCAATGATCTGTTGAATTCCAACATGAACACATACAATGACTCAATTTATGTTACAATAATTTGTTGAATTCGACCATGAACACATTCAATGACTCCATCTATGTTCCAATGATGTGTTGAATACACCATGAACACATTCAATGACTCAATCTATATTCCAATGATCTGTTGAATTCCACCATGAACACTGTCAATGACTCCATCTATGTTCCAATGATCTGTTGAATTCCACCATGAACACATTCAATGACTTCATCAGTGTTCCAATGATCTGTTGAATTCCACCATGAACACATTCAATGACACCATTTATGTTCCAATGATCTGTTGAATTCCACCATGACTACATTCAATGACTCCATCTATGTTCCAATGATCTTTTGAATTCCACCATGAACATTTACAATGAACCCATCTCTGTTCCAATGATCAGTTGAATTCCACCATGAACACATTAAATGACTCCATCTATGTTCCAATGATATGTTGAATTCCACCATAAACACATTCAATGACTCCATCTATGTTCCAATGATCTGTTGAATTCCACCATGAACACATTCAATGACTCCATCTATATTCCAATGATCTGTTGAATTCCACCATGAACACATTCAATGACTCCATCTATGTTCAAATGATTTGTTGAATTCCACCATGAACACATTCAATGACTCCAACTATGTTCCAATGATCTGTTGAATTCCACCATGACTACATTCAATGACTCCATCTATGTTCCAATGATCTTTTGAATTCCACCATGAACATTTACAATGAACCCATCTCTGTTCCAATGATCAGTTGAATTCCACCATGAACACATTAAATGACTCCATCTATGTTCCAATGATATGTTGAATTCCACCATAAACACATTCAATGACTCCATCTATGTTCCAATGATCTGTTGAATTCCACCATGAACACATTCAATGACTCCATCTATATTCCAATGATCTGTTGAATTCCACCATGAACACATTCAATGACTCCATCTATGTTCAAATGATTTGTTGAATTCCACCATGAACACATTCAATGACTCCAACTATGTTCCAATGATCTGTTGAATTCCACCATGAACACATTCAATGACTCTATCTATGTTCCAATGATCTGTTGAATTCCACCATGAACACATTCAAAGACTTCATCTATGTTCCAATGATCTGTTGAAATCCACCATAAACACATTCAATGACTCCATCTATGTTCCAATGATCTGTTGAATTCCACCATAAACACATTCAATGACTCCATCTATGTTGCAATGATCTGTTGAATTCCCCAATGAACACATTCAATGATCCCATCAATGTTCCATTGATCTGTTGAATTCCACCATGAACGCATTCAATGAATCCATCTATGTTCCAATGATCTGTGGAATTCCACCATGAACACATTCAATGACTCCGTCTATGTTCCAATGATCTGTTGAATTCCACCATGAACACATTCAATAATCCAATTTACGTTCCAATGATCTGTTGAATTCCACCATGACTACATTCAATGACTCCATCTATGTTCCAATGATCTTTTGAATTCCACCATGAACAATTACAATGAACCCATCTCTGTTCCAATGATCTGTTGAATTCCACCATGAACACATTCAATGACTCCATCTATGTTCAAATGATTTGTTGAATTCCACCATGAACACATTCAATGACTCCAACTATGTTCCAATGATCTGTTGAATTCCACCATGAACACATTCAATGACTCTATCTATGTTCCAATGATCTGTTGAATTCCACCATGAACACATTCAAAGACTTCATCTATGTTCCAATGATCTGTTGAAATCCACCATAAACACATTCAATGACTCCATCTATGTTCCAATGATCTGTTGAATTCCACCATGAACACATTAAATGACTCCATCTATGTTCCAATGATATGTTGAATTCCACCATGAACACATTCAATGACTCCATCTATGTTCCAATGATCTGTTGAATTCCACCATGAACACATTCAATGACTCCATCTATGTTCAAATGATTTGTTGAATTCCACCATGAACACATTCAATGACACAATCTATGTTGCAATGATGTTGAATTCCACCATGAACACAATCAATGACTCAATCTATGTTGCAATGATGTTGAATTCCACCATGAACACATTCAATGACTCCATCTATGTTCAATGAGCTGTTGAATTCCACCATGAACACATTCAATGACCCAATCTATGTTCCAATGATGTGTTGAATATACCACGAACACATTCAATGACTCAATCTATGTTCCAATGATCTGTTGAATTCGACCATGAATACATTCAATGACTCCATCTATGTTCCAATGAGCTGTTGAATTCCACCATGAACACATTCAATGACTCCATCTATGTTCAAATGATCTGTTGAATTCCACCATATACACTGTCAATGACTCCATCTATGTTCCAATGTTATGTTGAATTCCACCATGAACACATTCAATGACTCCATCTATGTTCCAATGATCTGTTTTATTCCACCATGAACACATTCAATGACCCAATCTATGTTCCAATGATCTGTTGAATTTCACCATGAACACATTCAATGACTCCATCTATGTTCCAATAAACTGCTGAATTCCACCATGAACACATTCAATGACTCTATCTATGTTCCAATGATCTGTTGAATTCAACCATGAACACATTCAAAGACTTCATCTATGTTCCAATGATCTGTTGAAATCCACCATGAACACATACAATTCCTCCATTTATGTTCAATGATCTGTTGAATTCCACCATAAACACATTCAATGACTCCATCTATGTTCAAATGATTTGTTGAATTCCACCATGAACACATTCAATGACTCCATCTATGTTCCAATGATCTTTTGAATTGCACCATAAACACATTCAATGACTCCATCTATGTTCCAATGATCTGTTGAATTCCACCATAAACACCTTCAATGACTCCATCTATGTTCCAATGATCTGTTGAATTCCACCATGAACACATTGAATGACTCCATCTATGTTCGAATAATCTGTTGTATTCCACCTTGAACACATTCAATGATTCCATCTATGTTCCAATGATCTGTTGAATTCCACCATGAACACATTCAATGACTCCATCTATGTTCCAATGATCTGTTGAATTCCACCATGAACACATTCAATGACTCCATCTATGTTTTAATGATCTGTTGAATTCCACCATGAACACATTCAATGACTCTATCTATGTTCCAATCATCTGATGAATTCCACCACGAACACATTCAATGATCCAGTCTATGTTCCAATAATCTGTTGTATTCCACCTTGAACACATTCAATGACCCCATCAATGTTCCAATGATCTGTTGAATTCCACCATGAACTCATTCAAAACTACAACTTGTTCGAATGATCACTTGAATTCCACCATGAACACATTCAATGACTCCATCTATGTTCCAATGATCTGTTGAATTCCACCATGAACACATTCAATGACCCATCTATAATCCAATGATCTGTTGAATTCCAACATGAACACATACAATGACTCAATTTATGTTACAATAATTTGTTGAATTCGACCATGAACACATTCAATGACTCCATCTATGTTCCAATGATGTGTTGAATACACCATGAACACATTCAATGACTCAATCTATATTCCAATGATCTGTTGAATTCCACCATGAACACTGTCAATGACTCCATCTATGTTCCAATGATCTGTTGAATTCCACCATGAACACATTCAATGACTTCATCAGTGTTCCAATGATCTGTTGAATTCCACCATGAACACATTCAATGACACCATTTATGTTCCAATGATCTGTTGAATTCCACCATGACTACATTCAATGACTCCATCTATGTTCCAATGATCTTTTGAATTCCACCATGAACATTTACAATGAACCCATCTCTGTTCCAATGATCAGTTGAATTCCACCATGAACACATTAAATGACTCCATCTATGTTCCAATGATATGTTGAATTCCACCATAAACACATTCAATGACTCCATCTATGTTCCAATGATCTGTTGAATTCCACCATGAACACATTCAATGACTCCATCTATATTCCAATGATCTGTTGAATTCCACCATGAACACATTCAATGACTCCATCTATGTTCAAATGATTTGTTGAATTCCACCATGAACACATTCAATGACTCCAACTATGTTCCAATGATCTGTTGAATTCCACCATGACTACATTCAATGACTCCATCTATGTTCCAATGATCTTTTGAATTCCACCATGAACATTTACAATGAACCCATCTCTGTTCCAATGATCAGTTGAATTCCACCATGAACACATTAAATGACTCCATCTATGTTCCAATGATATGTTGAATTCCACCATAAACACATTCAATGACTCCATCTATGTTCCAATGATCTGTTGAATTCCACCATGAACACATTCAATGACTCCATCTATATTCCAATGATCTGTTGAATTCCACCATGAACACATTCAATGACTCCATCTATGTTCAAATGATTTGTTGAATTCCACCATGAACACATTCAATGACTCCAACTATGTTCCAATGATCTGTTGAATTCCACCATGAACACATTCAATGACTCTATCTATGTTCCAATGATCTGTTGAATTCCACCATGAACACATTCAAAGACTTCATCTATGTTCCAATGATCTGTTGAAATCCACCATAAACACATTCAATGACTCCATCTATGTTCCAATGATCTGTTGAATTCCACCATAAACACATTCAATGACTCCATCTATGTTGCAATGATCTGTTGAATTCCCCAATGAACACATTCAATGATCCCATCAATGTTCCATTGATCTGTTGAATTCCACCATGAACGCATTCAATGAATCCATCTATGTTCCAATGATCTGTGGAATTCCACCATGAACACATTCAATGACTCCGTCTATGTTCCAATGATCTGTTGAATTCCACCATGAACACATTCAATAATCCAATTTACGTTCCAATGATCTGTTGAATTCCACCATGACTACATTCAATGACTCCATCTATGTTCCAATGATCTTTTGAATTCCACCATGAACAATTACAATGAACCCATCTCTGTTCCAATGATCGGTTGAATTCCACCATGAACACATTAAATGACTCCATCTATGTTCCAATGATATGTTGAATTCCACCATGAACACATTCAATGACTCCATCTATGTTCCAATGATCTGTTGAATTCCACCATGAACACATTCAATGACTCCATCTATGTTCAAATGATTTGTTGAATTCCACCATGAACACATTCAATGACACAATCTATGTTGCAATGATGTTGAATTCCACCATGAACACAATCAATGACTCAATCTATGTTGCAATGATGTTGAATTCCACCATGAACACATTCAATGACTCCATCTATGTTCAATGAGCTGTTGAATTCCACCATGAACACATTCAATGACCCAATCTATGTTCCAATGATGTGTTGAATATACCACGAACACATTCAATGACTCAATCTATGTTCCAATGATCTGTTGAATTCGACCATGAATACATTCAATGACTCCATCTATGTTCCAATGAGCTGTTGAATTCCACCATGAACACATTCAATGACTCCATCTATGTTCAAATGATCTGTTGAATTCCACCATATACACTGTCAATGACTCCATCTATGTTCCAATGTTATGTTGAATTCCACCATGAACACATTCAATGACTCCATCTATGTTCCAATGATCTGTTTTATTCCACCATGAACACATTCAATGACCCAATCTATGTTCCAATGATCTGTTGAATTCTACCATGAACACATTCAAAACTCCATCTATGTTCCAATGATCTGTTGAATTCCACCATGAACACATTGAAAACTCCATCTATGTTCCAATGATCTGTTGAATTCCACCATGAACACATTCAATGACTCCATCAGTGTTCCAATGATCTGTTGAATTCCACCATGAACAAATTCAATGACTCTATCTATGTTCCAATGATCTTTTGAATTCTACCATGAACACATTCAAAGACTCCATCTATGTTCCAATGATCTGTTGAATTCCACCATAAACACATTTAATGATCCCATCTATGTTCCAAAGATCAGTTGAATTCCACCATGAACACATTCAATGACTCCATCTATGTTCCAATGATCTGTTGAATTCCACCATGAACACATTGAAAACTCCATCTATGTTCCAATGATCTGTTGAATTCCACCATGAACACATTCAATGACTCCATCAGTGTTCCAATGATCTGTTGAATTCCACCATGAACACATTCAATGGCACCATTTATGTTGCAATGATCTGTTGAATTCCACCATGAACAAATTCAATGACTCTATCTATGTTCCAATGATCTTTTGAATTCTACCATGAACACATTCAAAGACTCCATCTATGTTCCAATGATCTGTTGAATTCCACCATAACCACATTCAATGACCCCATCTATGTTCCAATGAGCTGTTGAATTCCACCATGAACACATACAAAGACTTCATCTATTTTCCAATGATCTGTTGGAACCCACCATGAACACTATCAATGACTCCATCTATGTTACTATGATCTGTTGAATTCCACAATGAACACATTTAATGACTCCATCTATGTTCCAATGATTTGTTGAATACACCATGAACACATTCAATGACTCAATCTATGTTCCAATGATCTGTTGAATTCGACCATGAATACATTCAATGACTCCATCTATGTTCAAATGATCTGTTGAATTCCACCATGAACACTGTCAATGACTCCATCTATGTTCCAATGATCTGTTGAATTCCACCATGAACACATTCAATTACACCATATATGTCCAATGATCTGTTGAATTCCACGATGAAGACATTCAATGACTCCATCTATGTTCCAATGATCTGTTGAATTCCACGATGAACACATTCAATGACTCCATCTATGTTCCAATGATCTGTTGAATTCCACCATGAACACATTCAATGACTCCATCTATGTTCCAATGATCTGTTGAATTCCACCATTAACACATTCAATGACTCCATCTATGTTCCAATGATCTGTTGAATTCCACCATAAACACATTCAATGACTCCATCTATGTTCCAATGATCTGTTGAATTCCCCAATGAACACATTCAATGATCCCATCAATGTTCCATTGATCTTTTGAATTCCACCATGAACGCATTCAATGAATCCATCTATGTTCCAATGATCTGTGGAATTCCACCATGAACACATTCAATGACTCCGTCTATGTTCCAATGATCTGTTGAATTCCACCATGAACACATTCAATGACCCATCTATGTTCCAATGATCTGTTGAATTCCACCATGAACACATTCAATGACTCCATCTATGTTCCAATGATCCGTTCAATTCCACCATTAACACATTCAATTACTCCATCTATGTTCCAATAATTTGTTGCATTCCACGATGAACACATTCAATGACTCCATCTATGTTCCAATGATCTGTTGAATTCCACCATTAACACATTCAATGACTCCATCTATGTTCCAATGATCTGTTGAATTCCACCATAAACACATTCAATGACTCCTTCTATGTTCCAATGATCTGTTGAATTCCACCATGAACACGTTCAATGACCCATCTATGTCCCAATGATCTGTTGAATTCCACCTTGAACACATTCAATATCCCAATTTATGTTCCAATGATATGTTGAATTCAAACATGAACACATTCAATGACTCCATCTATGTTCCAATGTTATGTTGAATTCCACTATAACACATTCAATGACTCCATCGATGTTCCAATGATCTGTTGAATTCCACCATGAACACATTCAATGATTCCATCTATGTTCCAATGATCTGTTGAATTCCACCATGAACACATTCAATGACTCCATCTAAGTTCCAATGATCTGTTGAATTCCACCATGAACATATTCAATGACTCTATCTATGTTCCAATGATCTGTTGAATTCCAACATGAACACATTCAAAGACTTCATCTATGTTCCAATGATCTGTTGAAATCCACCAGGAACGCATTCAATTACTCCATCTATGTTCCAATGATCTGTTGAATTCCACCATAAACACATTCAATGACTCCATCTATGTTCAAATGATTTATTGAATTTTACCATGAACACATTCAATGACTCCATCTATGTTCCAATGATCTGTTGAATTCCACCATAAACACATTCAATGACTCCATCTATTTTCCAATGATCTGTTGAATTCCACCATGAACACATTCAATGACTCCATCTATGTTCCAATGATCTGTTGAATTCCACCATGAACACATTCAATGACTCCATCTATGTTCCAATGATCTGATGAATTCCACCACGAACACATTCAATGATCCAGTCTATGTTCCAATAATCTGTTGTATTCCACCTTGAACACATTCAATGACCCCATCAATGTTCCAATGATCTGTTGAATTCCACCATGAACTCATTCAAAACTACAACTTGTTCGAATGATCACTTGAATTCCACCATGAACACATTCAATGACTCCATCTATGTTCCAATGATCTGTTGAATTCCACCATGAACACATTCAATGACCCATCTATAATCCAATGATCTGTTGAATTCCAACATGAACACATACAATGACTCAATTTATGTTACAATAATTTGTTGAATTCGACCATGAACACATTCAATGACTCCATCTATGTTCCAATGATGTGTTGAATACACCATGAACACATTCAATGACTCAATCTATATTCCAATGATCTGTTGAATTCGACCATGAATACATTCAATGTCCCCATCTATGTTCCAATAATCTGTTGAATTCCACCATGAACACAATCAATGACTCAATCTATGTTGCAATGATTTTGAATTCCACCATGAACACATTCAATGACTCCATATATGTTCAATGAGCTTTTGAATTCCACCATGAACACATTCAATGACTCCATCTATGTTCAAATGATCTGTTGAATTCCACCATGAACACTGTCAATGACCCATCTATAATCCAATGATCTGTTGAATTCCAACATGAACACATACAATGACTCCATCTATGTTCCAATGATCTGTTTTATTCCACCATGAACACATTCAATGACCCAATCTATGTTCCAATAATCTGTTGAATTCCACCATGAACACAATCAATGACTCAATCTATGTTGCAATGATGTTGAATTCCACCATGAACACATTCAATGACTCCATCTATGTTCAATGAGCTGTTGAATTCCACCATGAACACATTCAATGACTCCAGCTATGTTCAAATGATCTGTTGAATTCCACCATGAACACTGTCAATGACCCATCTATAATCCAATGATCTGTTGAATTCCAACATGAACACATACAATGACTCCATCTATGTTCCAATGATCTGTTTTATTCCACCATGAACACATTCAATGACCCAATCTATGTTCCAATAATCTGTTGAATTCCACCATGAACACAATCAATGACTCAATCTATGTTGCAATGATGTTGAATTCCACCATGAACACATTCAATGACTCCATCTATGTTCCAAAGATCAGTTGAATTCCACCATGAACACATTCAATGACTCCATCTATGTTCCAATGATCTGTTGAATTCCACCATGAACACATGGAAAACTCCATCTATCTTCCAATGATCGGTTGAATTCCACCATGAACACATTCAATGACTCCATCAGTGTTCCAATGATCTGTTGAATTCCACCATGAACACATTGAATGGCACCATTTATGTTCCAATGATCTGTTGAATTCCACCATGAACAAATTCAATGACTCTATGTTCCAATGATCTTTTGAATTCTGCCATGAACACATTCAAAGACTCCATCTATGTTCCAATGATCTGTCGAATTCCACCATAAACACATTCAATGACCCCATCTATGTTCCAATGAGCTGTTGAATTCCACCATGAACACATACAAAGACTTCATCTATTTTCCAATGATCTGTTGGAACCCACCATGAACACTATCAATGACTCCATCTATGTTACTATGATCTGTTGAATTCCACAATGAACACATTTAATGACTCCATCTATGTTCCAATGATTTGTTGAATACACCATGAACACATTCAAAGACTCCATCTATGTTCCAATGATCTGTCGAATTCCACCATAAACACATTCAATGACCCCATCTATGTTCCAATGAGCTGTTGAATTCCACCATGAACACATACAAAGACTTCATCTATTTTCCAATGATCTGTTGGAACCCACCATGAACACTATCAATGACTCCATCTATGTTACTATGATCTGTTGAATTCCACAATGAACACATTTAATGACTCCATCTATGTTCCAATGATTTGTTGAATACACCATGAACACATTCAATGACTCAATCTATGTTCCAATGATCTGTTGAATTCGACCATGAATACATTCAATGACTCCATCTATGTTCCAATTATCTGTTGAATTCCACCATGAACACATTCAATGACTCCATCTATGTTGCAATGATCTGTTGAATTCCAGCATGAACACATTCAATTACACCATATATGTCCAATGATCTGTTGAATTCCACGATGAAGACATTCAATGACTCCATCTATGTTCCAATGATCTGTTGAATTCGACCATGAATACATTCAATGACCCCATCTATGTTCCAATAATCTGTTGAATTCCACCATGAACACAATCAATGACTCAATCTATGTTGCAATGATGTTGAATTCCACCATGAACACATTCAATGACTCCATATATGTTCAATGAGCTGTTGAATTCCACCATGAACACATTCAATGACTCCATCTATGTTCAAATGATCTGTTGAATTCCACCATGAACACTGTCAATGACCCATCTATTATCCAATGATCTGTTGAATTCCACCATGAACACTTACAATGAACCCATCTCTGTTCCAATGATCGGTTGAATTCCACCATGAACACATTAAATGACTCCATCTATGTTCCAATGTTATGTTGAATTCCACCATGAACACATTCAATGACTCCATCTATGTTCCAATGATCTGTTGAATTCCACCATGAACACATTCAAAGACTCCATCTATGTTCCAATGATCTGTTGAATTCCACCATGAACACATTCAATGACTCCATCTATGTTCAAATGATTTGTTGAATTCCACCACGAAAACATTCAATGACTCCATCTATGTTCCAATGATCTGTTGAATTACACCATGAACACATTCAATGACTCTATCTATGTACCAATGATCTGTTGAATTCCACCATGAACACATGCAAAGACTTCATCTATGTCCAATGATCTGTTGAAATCCACCATAAACACATTCAATGACTCCATCTATGTTCAAATGATTTGTTGAATTCCACCATGAACACATTCAATGACTCCATCTATGTTCCAATGATCTGTTGAATTCCACCATGAACACATTCAATGACTCCATCTATGTTCCAATGATCTGTTGAATTCCAACATGAACACATTCAATGACTCCATCTATGTTCCAATGATCTGTTGAATTCCACCATGAACACATTCAATGACTCCATCCATGTTCCAATGATCTGTTGAATTCCACCATGAACACATACAATGACTCCATCTATGTTCCAATGATCTGTTGAAATCCACCATGAACACATTCAATGACACCATCTATGTTCCAATAATCTGTTGTATTCCATGTTGAACACATTCAATGACCCCATCTATGTTCCAATGATCTGTTGAATTCCACCATGAACACATTCAATGACTCCATCTATGTTCCAATGATCCGTTCAATTCCACCATTAACACATTCAATTACTCCATCTATGTTCCAATAATTTGTTGCATTCCACGATGAACACATTCAATGACTCCATCTATGTTCCAATGATCTGTTGAATTCAACCATGAACACATTCAATGACTCCATCTATGTTCCAATTATCTGTTGAATTCCACCATTAACACATTCAATGACTCCATCTATGTTCCAATGATCTGTTGAATTCCACCATAAACACATTCAATGACTCCATCTATGTTCCAATGATCTGTGGAATTCCACCATGAACACATTCAATGACTCCATCTATGTTCCAATGATCTGTTGAATTCCACCATGAACACGTTCAATGACCCATCTATGTCCCAATGATCTGTTGAATTCCACCTTGAACACATTCAATATCCCAATTTATGTTCCAATGATATGTTGAATTGAAACATGAACACATTCAATGACTCCATCTATGTTCCAATGTTATGTTGAATTCCACTATAACACATTCAATGACTCCATCGATGTTCAAATGATCTGTTGAATTCCACCATGAACACATTCAATGATTCCATCTATGTTCCAATGATCTGTTGAATTCCACCATGAACACATTCAATGACTCCATCTAAGTTCCAATGATCTGTTGAATTCCACCATGAACACATTCAATGACTCCATCTATGTTCCAATGATCTGTTGAATTCCACCATGAACACATTCAATGACTCCATCTATGTTCCAATGATCTGATGAATTCCACCACGAACACATTCAATGATCCAGTCTATGTTCCAATAATCTGTTGTATTCCACCTTGAACACATTCAATGACCCCATCAATGTTCCAATGATCTGTTGAATTCCACCATGAACTCATTCAAAACTACAACTTGTCCGAATGATCACTTGAATTCCACCATGAACACATTCAATGACTCCATCTATGTTCCAATGATCTGTTGAATTCCACCATGAACACATTCAATGACCCATCTATAATCCAATGATCTGTTGAATTCCAACATGAACACATACAATGACTCAATTTATGTTACAATAATTTGTTGAATTCGACCATGAACACATTCAATGACTCCATCTATGTTCCAATGATGTGTTGAATACACCATGAACACATTCAATGACACAATCTATATTCCAATGATCTGTTGAATTCGACCATGAATACATTCAATGACCCCATCTATGTTCCAATAATCTGTTGAATTCCACCATGAACACAATCAATGACTCAATCTATGTTGCAATGATGTTGAATTCCACCATGAACACATTCAATGACTCCATATATGTTCAATGAGCTGTTGAATTCCACCATGAACACATTCAATGACTCCATCTATGTTCAAATGATCTGTTGAATTTCACCATGAACACTGTCAATGACCCATCTATAATCCAATGATCTGTTGAATTCCAACATGAACACATACAATGACTCCATCTATGTTCCAATGATCTGTTTTATTCCACCATGAACACATTCAATGACCCAATCTATGTTCCAATAATCTGTTGAATTCCACCATGAACACAATCAATGACTCAATCTATGTTGCAATGATGTTGAATTCCACCATGAACACATTCAATGACTCCATCTATGTTCAATGAGCTGTTGAATTCCACCATGAACACATTCAATGACTCCATCTATGTTCAAATGATCTGTTGAATTCCACCATGAACACTGTCAATGACCCATCTATAATCCAATGATCTGTTGAATTACAACATGAACACATACAATGACTCCATCTATGTTCCAATGATCTGTTTTATTCCACCATGAACACATTCAATGACCCAATCTATGTTCCAATGATCTGTTGAATTCTACCATGAACACATTCAAAACTCCATCTATGTTCCAAAGATCAGTTGAATTCCACCATGAACACATTCAATGACTCCATCTATGTTCCAATGATCTGTTGAATTCCACCATGAACACATGGAAAACTCCATCTATGTTCCAATGATCTGTTGAATTCCACCATGAACACATTCAATGACTCCATCAGTGTTCCAATGATCTGTTGAATTCCACCATGAACACATTGAATGGCACCATTTATGTTCCAATGATCTGTTGAATTCCACCATGAACACATTCAATGACTCCATATATGTTCCAATGATCTTTTGAATTCTACCATGAACACATTCAAAGACTCCATCTATGTTCAAATGATCTGTTGAATTTCACCATGAACACTGTCAATGACCCATCTATAATCCAATGATCTGTTGAATTCCAACATGAATACATACAATGACTCCATCTATGTTCCAATGATCTGTTTTATTCCACCATGAACACATTCAATGACCCAATCTATGTTCCAATAATCTGTTGAATTCCACCATGAACACAATCAATGACTCAATCTATGTTGCAATGATGTTGAATTCCACCATGAACACATTCAATGACTCCATCTATGTTCAATGAGCTGTTGAATTCCACCACGAACACATTCAATGACTCCATCTATGTTCAAATGATCTGTTGAATTCCACCATGAACACTGTCAATGACCCATCTATAATCCAATGATCTGTTGAATTACAACATGAACACATACAATGACTCCATCTATGTTCCAATGATCTGTTTTATTCCACCATGAACACATTCAATGACCCAATCTATGTTCCAACAATCTGTTGAATTCCACCATGAACACAATCAATGACTCAATCTATGTTGCAATGATGTTGAATTCCACCATGAACACATTCAATGACTCCATCTATGTTCAATGAGCTGTTGAATTCCACCATGAACACATTCAATGACTCCATCTATGTTCAAATAATCTGTTGAATTCCACCATGAACACTGTCAATGACTCCATCTATGTTCCAATGTTATGTTGAATTCCACCATGAACACATTCAATGACTCCATCTATGTTCCAATGATCTGTTTTATTCCACCATGAACACATTCAATGACCCAATCTATGTTCCAATGATGTGTTGAATTCTTCCATGAACACATTCAAAACTCCATCTATGTTCCAAAGATCAGTTGAATTCCACCATGAACACATTCAATGACTCCATCTATGTTCGAATGATCTGTTGAATTCCACCATGAACACATGGAAAACTCCATCTATGTTCCAATGATCTGTTGAATTCCACCATGAACACATTCAATGACTCCATCTATGTTCCAATGATCTGTTGAATTCCACGATGAACACATTCAATGACTCCATCTATGTTCCAATGATCTGTTGAATTACACCATGAACACATTCAATGACTCCATCTATGTTCCAATGATCTGTTTTATTCCACCATGAACACATTCAATGACTCCATCTATGTTCCAATGATCTGTTGAATTCCATGATGAACACATTCAATGACTCCATCTATGTTCCAATGATCTGTTGAATTCCACCATGAACACATTCAATGACTCCATCTATGTTCCAATGATCTGTTGAATTCCACCATTAACACATTCAATTACTCCATCTATGTTCCAATGATCTGTTGAATTCCCCAATGAACACATTCAATCATCCCATCAATGTTCCATTGATCTGTTGAATTCCACCATGAACGCATTCAATGAATCCATCTATGTTCCAATGATCTGTGGAATTCCACCATGAACACATTCAATGACTCCATCTATGTTCCAATGATCTGTTGAATTCCACCATGAACACATTCAATGACCCATCTATGTTCCAATGATCTGTTGAATTCCACCTTGAACACATTCAATAATCCAATTTATGTTCCAATGATCTGTTGAATTCCACCATGAACACATTCAATGACTCCATCTATGTTCCAATCATCTGTTGAATTCCACCATGAACACTTACATTGAACCCATCTCTGTTCCAATGATCGGTTGAATTCCACCATGAACACATTAAATGACTCCATCTATGTTCCAATGTTATGTTGAATTCCACCATGAACACATTCAATGACTCCATCTATGTTCCAATGATCTTTTGAATTCCACCATGAACACATTCAAAGACTCCATCTATGTTCCAATGATCTGTTGAATTCCACCATGAACACATTCAATGACTCCATCTATGTTCAAATGATTTGTTGAATTCCACCACGAAAACATTCAATGACTCCATCTATGTTCCAATGATCTGTTGAATTACACCATGAACACATTCAATGACTCTATCTATGTACCAATGATCTGTTGAATTCCACCATGAACACATGCAAAGACTTCATCTATGTTCCAATGATCTGTTGAAATCCACCATAAACACATTCAATGACTCCATCTATGTTCAAATGATTTGTTGAATTCCACCATGAACACATTCAATGACTCCATCTATGTTCCAATGATCTGTTGAATTCCACCATATACACATTCAATGACTCCATCTATGTTCCAATGATCTGTTGAATTCCACCATGAACACATTCAATGACTCCATCTATGTTCCAATGATCTGTTGAATTCCACCATGAACACATTCAATGACTCCATCTATGTTCCAATGATCTGTTGAATTCCACCATGAACACATACAATGACTCCATCTATGTTCCAATGATCTGTTGAAATCCACCATGAACACATTCAATGACACCATCTATGTTCCAATAATCTGTTGTATTCCATGTTGAACACATTCAATGACCCCATCTATGTTCCAATGATCTGTTGAATTCCACCATGAACACATTCAATGACTCCATCTATGTTCCAATGATCCGTTCAATTCCACCATTAACACATTCAATTACTCCATCTATGTTCCAATAATTTGTTGCATTCCACGATGAACACATTCAATGACTCCATCTATGTTCCAATGATCTGTTGAATTCCACCATTAACACATTCAATGACTCCATCTATGTTCCAATGATCTGTTGAATTCCACCATAAACACATTCAATGACTCCTTCTATGTTCCAATGATCTGTTGAATTCCACCATGAACACGTTCAATGACCCATCTATGTCCCAATGATCTGTTGAATTCCTCCTTGAACACATTCAATATCCCAATTTATGTTCCAATGATATGTTGAATTCAAACATGAACACATTCAATGACTCCATCTATGTTCCAATGTTATGTTGAATTCCACTATAACACATTCAATGACTCCATCGATGTTCCAATGATCTGTTGAATTCCACCATGAACACATTCAATGATTCCATCTATGTTCCAATGATCTGTTGAATTCCACCATGAACACATTCAATGACTCCATCTAAGTTCCAATGATCTGTTGAATTCCACCATGAACATATTCAATGACTCTATCTATGTTCCAATGATCTGTTGAATTCCAACATGAACACATTCAAAGACTTCATCTATGTTCCAATGATCTGTTGAAATCCACCATGAACGCATTCAATTACTCCATCTATGTTCCAATGATCTGTTGAATTCCACCATAAACACATTCAATGACTCCATCTATGTTCAAATGATTTATTGAATTTTACCATGAACACATTCAATGACTCCATCTATGTTCCAATGATCTGTTGAATTCCACCATAAACACATTCAATGACTCCATCTATTTTCCAATGATCTGTTGAATTCCACCATGAACACATTCAATGACTCCATCTATGTTCCAATGATCTGTTGAATTCCACCATGAACACATTCAATGACTCCATCTATGTTCCAATGATCTGATGAATTCCACCACGAACACATTCAATGATCCAGTCTATGTTCCAATAATCTGTTGTATTCCACCTTGAACACATTCAATGACCCCATCAATGTTCCAATGATCTGTTGAATTCCACCATGAACTCATTCAAAACTACAACTTGTTCGAATGATCACTTGAATTCCACCATGAACACATTCAATGACTCCATCTATGTTCCAATGATCTGTTGAATTCCACCATGAACACATTCAATGACCCATCTATAATCCAATGATCTGTTGAATTCCAACATGAACACATACAATGACTCAATTTATGTTACAATAATTTGTTGAATTCGACCATGAACACATTCAATGACTCCATCTATGTTCCAATGATGTGTTGAATACACCATGAACACATTCAATGACTCAATCTATATTCCAATGATCTGTTGAATTCGACCATGAATACATTCAATGACCCCATCTATGTTCCAATAATCTGTTGAATTCCACCATGAACACAATCAATGACTCAATCTATGTTGCAATGATGTTGAATTCCACCATGAACACATTCAATGACTCCATATATGTTCAATGAGCTTTTGAATTCCACCATGAACACATTCAATGACTCCATCTATGTTCAAATGATCTGTTGAATTCCACCATGAACACTGTCAATGACCCATCTATAATCCAATGATCTGTTGAATTCCAACATGAACACATACAATGACTCCATCTATGTTCCAATGATCTGTTTTATTCCACCATGAACACATTCAATGACCCAATCTATGTTCCAATAATCTGTTGAATTCCACCATGAACACAATCAATGACTCAATCTATGTTGCAATGATGTTGAATTCCACCATGAACACATTCAATGACTCCATCTATGTTCAATGAGCTGTTGAATTCCACCATGAACACATTCAATGACTCCAGCTATGTTCAAATGATCTGTTGAATTCCACCATGAACACTGTCAATGACCCATCTATAATCCAATGATCTGTTGAATTCCAACATGAACACATACAATGACTCCATCTATGTTCCAATGATCTGTTTTATTCCACCATGAACACATTCAATGACCCAATCTATGTTCCAATAATCTGTTGAATTCCACCATGAACACAATCAATGACTCAATCTATGTTGCAATGATGTTGAATTCCACCATGAACACATTCAATGACTCCATCTATGTTCAATGAGCTGTTGAATTCCACAATGAACACATTCAATGACTTCATCTATGTTCAAATGATCTGTTGAATTCCACCATGAACACTGTCAATGACTCCATCTATGTTCCAATGGTATGTTGAATTCCACCATGAACACATTCAATGACTCCATCTATGTTCCAATGATCTGTTTTATTCCACCATGAACACATTCAATGACCCAATCTATGTTCCAATGATCTGTTGAATTCTACCATGAACACATTCAAAACTCCATCTATGTTCCAAAGATCAGTTGAATTCCACCATGAACACATTCAATGACTCCATCTATGTTCCAATGATCTGTTGAATTCCACCATGAACACATGGAAAACTCCATCTATGTTCCAATGATCTGTTGAATTCCACCATGAACACATTCAATGACTCCATCAGTGTTCCAATGATCTGTTGAATTCCACCATGAACACATTGAATGGCACCATTTATGTTCCAATGATCTGTTGAATTCCACCATGAACAAATTCAATGACTCTATGTTCCAATGATCTTTTGAATTCTACCATGAACACATTCAAAGACTCCATCTATGTTCCAATGATCTGTCGAATTCCACCATAAACACATTCAATGACCCCATCTATGTTCCAATGAGCTGTTGAATTCCACCATGAACACATACAAAGACTTCATCTATTTTCCAATGATCTGTTGGAACCCACCATGAACACTATCAATGACTCCATCTATGTTACTATGATCTGTTGAATTCCCCAATGAACACATTTAATGACTCCATCTATGTTCCAATGATTTGTTGAATACACCATGAACACATTCAATGACTCAATCTATGTCCCAATGATCTGTTGAATTCGACCATGAATACATTCAATGACTCCATCTATGTTCCAATTATCTGTTGAATTCCACCATGAACACATTCAATGACTCCATCTATGTTGCAATGATCTGTTGAATTCCAGCATGAACACATTCAATTACACCATATATGTCCAATGATCTGTTGAATTCCACGATGAAGACATTGAATGACTCCATCTATGTTCCAATGATCTGTTGAATTCGACCATGAATACATTCAATGACCCCATCTATGTTCCAATAATCTGTTGAATTCCACCATGAACACAATCAATGACTCAATCTATGTTGCAATGATGTTGAATTCCACCATGAACACATTCAATGACTCCATATATGTTCAATGAGCTGTTGAATTCCACCATGAACACATTCAATGACTCCATCTATGTTCAAATGATCTGTTGAATTCCACCATGAACACTGTCAATGACCCATCTATAATCCAATGATCTGTTGAATTCCACCATGAACACTTACAATGAACCCATCTCTGTTCCAATGATCGGTTGAATTCCACCATGAACACATTAAATGACTCCATCTATGTTCCAATGTTATGTTGAATTCCACCATGAACACATTCAATGACTCCATCTATGTTCCAATGATCTGTTGAATTCCACCATGAACACATTCAAAGACTCCATCTATGTTCCAATGATCTGTTGAATTCCACCATGAACACATTCAATGACTCCATCTATGTTCAAATGATTTGTTGAATTCCACCACGAAAATATTCAATGACTCCATCTATGTTCCAATGATCTGTTGAATTACACCATGAACATATTCAATGACTCTATCTATGTACCAATGATCTGTTGAATTCCACCATGAACACATGCAAAGACTTCATCTATGTTCCAATGATCTGTTGAAATCCACCATAAACACATTCAATGACTCCATCTATGTTCAAATGATTTGTTGAATTCCACCATGAACACATTCAATGACTCCATCTATGTTCCAATGATCTGTTGAATTCCACCATAAACACATTCAATGACTCCATCTATGTTCCAATGATCTGTTGAATTCCAACATGAACACATTCAATGACTCCATCTATGTTCCAATGATCTGTTGAATTCCACCATGAACACATTCAATGACTCCATCTATGTTCCAATGATCTGTTGAATTCCACCATGAACACATACAATGACTCCATCTATGTTCCAATGATCTGTTGAAATCCACCATGAACACATTCAATGACACCATCTATGTTCCAATAATCTGTTGTATTCCATGTTGAACACATTCAATGACCCCATCTATGTTCCAATGATCTGTTGAATTCCACAATGAACACATTCAATGACTCCATCTATGTTCCAATGATCCGTTCAATTCCACCATTAACACATTCAATTACTCCATCTATGTTCCAATAATTTGTTGCATTCCACGATGAACACATTCAATGACTCCATCTATGTTCCAATGATCTGTTGAATTCAACCATGAACACATTCAATGACTCCATCTATGTTCCAATGATCTGTTGAATTCCACCATTAACACATTCAATGACTCCATCTATGTTCCAATGATCTGTTGAATTCCACCATAAACACATTCAATGACTCCATCTATGTTCCAATGATCTGTTGAATTCCACCATGAACACATTCAATGATTCCATCTATGTTCCAATGATCTGTTGAATTCCACCATGAACACATTCAATGACTCCATCTAAGTTCCAATGATCTGTTGAATTCCACCATGAACACATTCAATGACTCCATCTATGTTCCAATGATCTGTTGAATTCCACCATGAACACATTCAATGACTCCATCTATGTTCCAATGATCTGATGAATTCCACCACGAACACATTCAATGATCCAGTCTATGTTCCAATAATCTGTTGTATTCCACCTTGAACACATTCAATGACCCCATCAATGTTCCAATGATCTGTTGAATTCCACCATGAACTCATTCAAAACTACAACTTGTTCGAATGATCACTTGAATTCCACCATGAACACATTCAATGACTCCATCTATGTTCCAATGATCTGTTGAATTCCACCATGAACACATTCAATGACCCATCTATAATCCAATGATCTGTTGAATTCCAACATGAACACATACAATGACTCAATTTATGTTACAATAATTTGTTGAATTCGACCATGAACACATTCAATGACTCCATCTATGTTCCAATGATGTGTTGAATACACCATGAACACATTCAATGACACAATCTATATTCCAATGATCTGTTGAATTCGACCATGAATACATTCAATGACCCCATCTATGTTCCAATAATCTGTTGAATTCCACCATGAACACAATCAATGACTCAATCTATGTTGCAATGATGTTGAATTCCACCATGAACACATTCAATGACTCCATATATGTTCAATGAGCTGTTGAATTCCACCATGAACACATTCAATGACTCCATCTATGTTCAAATGATCTGTTGAATTTCACCATGAACACTGTCAATGACCCATCTATAATCCAATGATCTGTTGAATTCCAACATGAACACATACAATGACTCCATCTATGTTCCAATGATCTGTTTTATTCCACCATGAACACATTCAATGACCCAATCTATGTTCCAATAATCTGTTGAATTCCACCATGAACACAATAAATGACTCAATCTATGTTGCAATGATGTTGAATTCCACCATGAACACATTCAATGACTCCATCTATGTTCAATGAGCTGTTGAATTCCACCATGAACACATTCAATGACTCCATCTATGTTCAAATGATCTGTTGAATTCCACCATGAACACTGTCAATGACCCATCTATAATCCAAAGATCAGTTGAATTCCACCATGAACACATTCAATGACTCCATCTATGTTCCAATGATCTGTTGAATTCCAACATGAACACATGGAAAACTCCATCTATGTTCCAATGATCTGTTGAATTCCACCATGAACACATTCAATGACTCCATCAGTGTTCCAATGATCTGTTGAATTCCACCATGAACACATTGAATGGCACCATTTATGTTCCAATGATCTGTTGAATTCCACCATGAACAAATTCAATGACTCTATGTTCCAATGATCTTTTGAATTCTACCATGAACACATTCAAAGACTCCATCTATGTTCCAATGATCTGTCGAATTCCACCATAAACACATTCAATGACCCCATCTATGTTCCAATGAGCTGTTGAATTCCACCATGAACACATACAAAGACTTCATCTATTTTCCAATGATCTGTTGGAACCCACCATGAACACTATCAATGACTCCATCTATGTTACTATGATCTGTTGAATTCCACAATGAACACATTTAATGACTCCATCTATGTTCCAATGATTTGTTGAATACACCATGAACACATTCAATGACTCAATCTATGTTCCAATGATCTGTTGAATTCGACCATGAATACATTCAATGACTCCATCTATGTTCCAATTATCTGTTGAATTCCACCATGAACACATTCAATGACTCCATCTATGTTGCAATGATCTGTTGAATTCCAGCATGAACACATTCAATTACACCATATATGTCCAATGATCTGTTGAATTCCACGATGAAGACATTCAATGACTCCATCTATGTTCCAATGATCTGTTGAATTCGACCATGAATACATTCAATGACCCCATCTATGTTCCAATAATCTGTTGAATTCCACCATGAACACAATCAATGACTCAATCTATGTTGCAATGATGTTGAATTCCACCATGAACACATTCAATGACTCCATATATGTTCAATGAGCTGTTGAATTCCACCATGAACACATTCAATGACTCCATCTATGTACAAATGATCTGTTGAATTCCACCATGAACACTGTCAATGACCCATCTATAATCCAATGATCTGTTGAATTCCACCATGAACACTTACAATGAACCCATCTCTGTTCCAATGATCGGTTGAATTCCACCATGAACACATTAAATGACTCCATCTATGTTCCAATGTTATGTTGAATTCCACCATGAACACATTCAATGACTCCATCTATGTTCCAATGATCTGTTGAATTCCACCATGAACACATTCAAAGACTCCATCTATGTTCCAATGATCTGTTGAATTCCACCATGAACACATTCAATGACTCCATCTATGTTCAAATGATTTGTTGAATTCCACCACGAAAACATTCAATGACTCCATCTATGTTCCAATGATCTGTTGAATTACACCATGAACACATTCAATGACTATATCTATGTACCAATGATCTGTTGAATTCCACCATGAACACATGCAAAGACTTCATCTATGTTCCAATGATCTGTTGAAATCCACCATAAACACATTCAATGACTCCATCTATGTTCAAATGATTTGTTGAATTCCACCATGAACACATTCAATGACTCCATCTATGTTCCAATGATCTGTTGAATTCAACCATAAACACATTCAATGACTCCATCTATGTTCCAATGATCTGTTGAATTCCAACATGAACACATTCAATGACTCCATCTATGTTCCAATGATCTGTTGAATTCCACCATGAACACATTCAATGACTCCATCTATGTTCCAATGATCTGTTGAATTCCACCATGAACACATACAATGACTCCATCTATGTTCCAATGATCTGTTGAAATCCACCATGAACACATTCAATGACACCATCTATGTTCCAATAATCTGTTGTATTCCATGTTGAACACATTCAATGACCCCATCTATGTTCCAATGATCTGTTGAATTCCACCATGAACACATTCAATGACTCCATCTATGTTCCAATGATCCGTTCAATTCCACCATTAACACATTCAATTACTCCATCTATGTTCCAATAATTTGTTGCATTCCATGATGAACACATTCAATGACTCCATCTATGTTCCAATGATCTGTTGAATTCAACCATGAACACATTCAATGACTCCATCTATGTTCCAATGATCTGTTGAATTCCACCATTAACACATTCAATGACTCCATCTATGTTCCAATGATCTGTTGAATTCCACCATAAACACATTCAATGACTCCATCTATGTTCCAATGATCTGTGGAATTCCACCATGAACACATTCAATGACTCCATCTATGTTCCAATGATCTGTTGAATTCCACCATGAACACGTTCAATGACCCATCTATGTCCCAATGATCTGTTGAATTCCACCTTGAACACATTCAATATCCCAATTTATGTTCCAATGATATGTTGAATTCAAACATGAACACATTCAATGACTCCATCTATGTTCCAATGTTATGTTGAATTCCACTATAACACATTCAATGACTCCATCGATGTTCAAATGATCTGTTGAATTCCACCATGAACACATTCAATGATTCCATCTATGTTCCAATGATCTGTTGAATTCCACCATGAACACATTCAATGACTCCATCTAAGTTCCAATGATCTGTTGAATTCCACCATGAACACATTCAATGACTCCATCTATGTTCCAATGATCTGTTGAATTCCACCATGAACACATTCAATGACTCCATCTATGTTCCAATGATCTGATGAATTCCACCACGAACACATTCAATGATCCAGTCTATGTTCCAATAATCTGTTGTATTCCACCTTGAACACATTCAATGACCCCATCAATGTTCCAATGATCTGTTGAATTCCACCATGAACTCATTCAAAACTACAACTTGTTCGAATGATCACTTGAATTCCACCATGAACACATTCAATGACTCCATCTATGTTCCAATGATCTGTTGAATTCCACCATGAACACATTCAATGACCCATCTATAATCCAATGATCTGTTGAATTCCAACATGAACACATACAATGACTCAATTTATGTTACAATAATTTGTTGAATTCGACCATGAACACATTCAATGACTCCATCCATGTTCCAATGATGTGTTGAATACACCATGAACACATTCAATGACACAATCTATATTCCAATGATCTGTTGAATTCGACCATGAATACATTCAATGACCCCATCTATGTTCCAATAATCTGTTGAATTCCACCATGAACACAATCAATGACTCAATCTATGTTGCAATGATGTTGAATTCCACCATGAACACATTCAATGACTCCATATATGTTCAATGAGCTGTTGAATTCCACCATGAACACATTCAATGACTCCATCTATGTTCAAATGATCTGTTGAATTTCACCATGAACACTGTCAATGACCCATCTATAATCCAATGATCTGTTGAATTCCAACATGAACACATACAATGACTCCATCTATGTTCCAATGATCTGTTTTATTCCACCATGAACACATTCAATGACCCAATCTATGTTCCAATAATCTGTTGAATTCCACCATGAACACAATAAATGACTCAATCTATGTTGCAATGATGTTGAATTCCACCATGAACACATTCAATGACTCCATCTATGTTCAATGAGCTGTTGAATTCCACCATGAACACATTCAATGACTCCATCTATGTTCAAATGATCTGTTGAATTCCACCATGAACACTGTCAATGACCCATCTATAATCCAATGATCTGTTGAATTACAGCATGAACACATACAATGACTCCATCTATGTTCCAATGATCTGTTTTATTCCACCATGAACACATTCAATGACCCAATCTATGTTCCAACAATCTGTTGAATTCCACCATGAACACAATCAATGACTCAATCTATGTTGCAATGATGTTGAATTCCACCATGAACACATTCAATGACTCCATCTATGTTCAATGAGCTGTTGAATTCCACCATGAACACATTCAATGACTCCATCTATGTTCAAATAATCTGTTGAATTCCACCATGAACACTGTCAATGACTCCGTCTATGTTCCAATGTTATGTTGAATTCCACCATGAACACATTCAATGACTCCATCTATGTTCCAATGATCTGTTTTATTCCACCATGAACACATTCAATGACCCAATCTATTTTCCAATGATCTGTTGAATTCTACCATTAACACATTCAAAACTCCATCTATGTTCCAAAGATCAGTTGAATTCCACCATGAACACATTCAATGACTCCATCTATGTTCCAATGATCTGTTGAATTCCACCATGAACACATGGAAAACTCCATCTATGTTCCAATGATCTGTTGAATTCCACCATGAACACATTCAATGACTCCATCAGTGTTCCAATGATCTGTTGAATTCCACCATGAACACATTGAATGGCACCATTTATGTTCCAATGATCTGTTGAATTCCACCATGAACACATTCAATGACTCCATATATGTTCCAATGATCTTTTGAATTCTACCATGAACACATTCAAAGACTCCATCTATGTTCAAATGATCTGTTGAATTTCACCATGAACACTGTCAATGACCCATCTATAATCCAATGATCTGTTGAATTCCACCATGAACACATTCAATGACCCAATCTATGTTCCAATGATCTGTTTTATTCCACCATGAACACAATCAATGACTCAATCTATGTTGCAATGATGTTGAATTCCACCATGAACACATTCAATGACTCCATCTATGTTCAATGAGCTGTTGAATTCCACCATGAACACATTCAATGACTCCATCTATGTTCAAATGATCTGTTGAATTCCACCATGAACACTGTCAATGACCCATCTATAATCCAATGATCTGTTGAATTACAACATGAACACATACAATGACTCCATCTATGTTCCAATGATCTGTTTTATTCCACCATGAACACATTCAATGACCCAATCTATGTTCCAACAATCTGTTGAATTCCACCATGAACACAATCAATGACTCAATCTATGTTGCAATGATGTTGAATTCCACCATGAACACATTCAATGACTCCATCTATGTTCAATGAGCTGTTGAATTCCACCATGAACACATTCAATGACTCCATCTATGTTCAAATAATCTGTTGAATTCCACCATGAACACTGTCAATGACTCCATCTATGTTCCAATGTTATGTTGAATTCCACCATGAACACATTCAATGACTCCATCTATGTTCCAATTATCTGTTTTATTCCACCATGAACACATTCAATGACCCAATCTATGTTCCAATGATCTGTTGAATTCTACCATGAACACATTCAAAACTCCATCTATGTTCCAAAGATCAGTTGAATTCCACCATGAACACATTCAATGACTCCATCTATGTTCCAATGATCTGTTGAATTCCACCATGAACACATGGAAAACTCCATCTATGTTCCAATGATCTGTTGAATTCCACCATGAACACATTCAATGACTCCATCAGTGTTCCAATGATCTGTTGAATTCCAGCATGAACACATTGAATGGCACCATTTATGTTCCAATGATCTGTTGAATTCCACCATGAACAAATTCAATGACTCTATCTATGTTCCAATGATCTTTTGAATTCTACCATGAACACATTCAAAGACTCCATCTATGTTCCAATGATCTGTCGAATTCCACCATAAACACATTCAATGACCCCATCTATGTTCCAATGAGCTGTTGAATTCCACCATGAACACATACAAAGACTTCATCTATTTTCCAATTATCTGTTGGAACCCACCATGACACTATCAATGACTCCATCTATGTTACTATGATCTGTTGAATTCCACAATGAACACATTTAATGACTCCATCTATGTTCCAATGATTTGTTGAATACACCATGAACACATTCAATGACTCAATCTATGTTCCAATGATCTGTTGAATTCGACCATGAATACATTCAATGACTCCATCTATGTTCCAATTATCTGTTGAATTCCACCATGAACACATTCAATGACTCCATCTATGTTGCAATGATCTGTTGAATTCCACCATGAACACATTCAATTACACCATATATGTCCAATGATCTGTTGAATTCCACGATGGAGACATTCAATGACTCCATCTATGTTCCAATGATCTGTTGAATTCCACGATGAACACATTCAATGACTCCATCTATGTTCCAATGATCAGTTGAATTCCACCATGAACACATTCAATGACTCCATCTATGTTCCAATGATCTGTTGAATTCCACCATTAACACATTCAATGACTCCATCTATGTTCCAATGATCTGTTGAATTCCACCTTGAACACATTCAATAATCCAATTTATGTTCCAATGATCTGTTGAATTCCACCATGAACACATTCAATGACTCCATCTATGTTCCAATCATCTGTTGAATTCCACCATGAGCACTTACAATGAACCCATCTCTGTTCCAATGATCGGTTGAATTCCACCATGAACACATTAAATGACTCCATCTATGTTCCAATGTTATGTTGAATTCCACCATGAACACATTCAATGACTCCATCTATGTTCCAATGATCTGTTGAATTCCACCATGAACACATTCAATGACTCCATCTATGTTCAAATGATTTGTTGAATTCCACCATGAACACATTCAATGACTCCATCTATGTTCCAATGATCTGGTGAATTCCACCATGAACACATTCAAAGACTTCATCTATGATCCAATGATCTGTTGAAATCCACCATAAACACATTCAATGACTCCATCTATGTTCAAATGATTTGTTGAATTCCACCATGAACACATTCAATGACTACATCTATGTTCCAATGATCTGTTGAATTCCACCATAAACAAATTCAATGACTCCATCTATGTTCCAATGGTCTGTTGAATTCCACCATGAACACATTCAATAATCCAATTTATGTTCCAATGATCTGTTGAATTCCACTATGAACACATTCAATGACTCCATCTATGTTCCAATGATCTGTTGAATTCCACCATGAACACATACAATGACTCCATCTATGTTCCAATGATCTTTTGAATTCCACCATGAACACATTCAATGACTCCATCTATGTTCCAATAACCTGTTGTATTCCATCTTGAACACATTCAATGACCCCATCTATGTACCAATGATCTTTTGAATTCCACCATGAACACATTCAATGACTCCATCTATGTTCAAATGATTTGTTGAATTCCACCATAAACACATTCAATGACTCCATCTATGTTCAAATGATTTGTTGAATTCCACCATGAACACATTCAATGACTCCATCTATGTTCCAATGATCTGTTGAATTCCACCATGAACACATTCAATGACTCCATCTATGTTCCAATAACCTGTTGTATTCCATCTTGAACACATTCAATGACCCCATCTATGTACCAATGATCTGTTGAATTCCACCATGAACACATTCAATGACTCCATCTATGTTCAAATGATTTGTTGAAATCCACCATAAACACATTCAATGACTCCATCTATGTTCAAATGATTTGTTGAATTCCACCATGAACACATTCAATGACTCCATCTATGTTCCAATGATCTGTTGAATTCCACCATGAACACATTCAATGACTCCATCTATGTTCCAATAACCTGTTGTATTCCATCTTGAACACATTCAATGACCCCATCTATGTACCAATGATCTGTTGAATTCCACCATGAACACATTCAATGACTCCATCTATGTTCCAATGATCCGTTCAATTCCACCATTAACACATTCAATTACTCCATCTATGTTCCAATAATTTGTTGAATTCCACGATGAACACATTCAATGACTCAATCTATGTTCCAATGATCTGTTGAATTCAACCATGAACACATTCAATGACCCAATCTATGTTCCAATGATGTGTTGAATATACCATGAACACATTCAATGACTCAATCTATATTCCAATGATCTGTTGAATTCGACCATGAATACATTCAATGACCCCATCTATGTTCCAATAATCTGTTGAATTCCAACATGAACACAATCAATGACTCAATCTATGTTGCAATGATGTTGAATTCCACCATGAACACATTCAATGACTCCATCTATGTTCCAATGAGATGTTGAATTCCACCATGAAAACATTCAATGACTCCATCTATGTTCAAATGATCTGTTGAATTCCACCATGAACACTGTCAATGACTCCATCTATGTTCCAATGTTATGTTGAATTCCACCATGAACACATTCAATGACTCCATCTATGTTCCAATGATCTGTTTTATTCCACCATGAACACATTCAATGACCCAATCTATGTTCCAATGATCTGTTGAATTCTACAATGAACACATTCAAAACTCCATCTATGTTCCAATGATCTGTTGAATTCCACCATGAACACATTGAAAACTCCATCTATGTTCCAATGATCTGTTGAATTCCACCATGAACACATTCAATGACTCCATCAGTGTTCCAATGATCTGTTGAATTCCACCATGAACAAATTCAATGACTCTATCTATGTTCCAATGATCTTTTGAATTCTACCATGAACACATTCAAAGACTCCATCTATGTTCCAATGATCTGTTGAATTCCACCATAAACACATTCAATGATCCAATCTATGTTCCAATGAGCTGTTGAATTCCACCATGAACACATACAAAGACTTCATCTATGTTCCAATGATCTGTTGAAACCCACCATGAACACTTTCAATGTCTCCATCTATGTTACTATGATCTGTTGAATTCCACAATGAACACATTTAATGACTCCATCTATGTTCCAATGATTTGTTGAATACACCATGAACACATTCAATGAATCAATCTATGTTCCAATGATCTGTTGAATTCGACCATGAATACATTCAATGACTCCATCTATGTTCCAATTATCTGTTGAATTCCACCATGAACACATTCAATGACTCCATCTATGTTGCAATGATCTGTTGAATTCCACCATGAACACATTCAATTACTCCATATATGTGCAATGATCTGTTGAATTCCACGATGAAGACATTCAAGGACTCCATCTATGTTCCAATGATCTGTTGAATTCCACGATGAACACATTCAATGACTCCATCTATGTTCCAATGATCTGTTGAATTCCACCATGAACACATTCAATGACTCCATCTATGTTCCAATGATCTGTTTTATTCCACCATGAACACATTCAATGACTCCATCTATGTTCCAATGATCTGTTGAATTCCACGATGAACACATTCAATGACTCCATCTATGTTCCAATGATCTGTTGAATTCCACCATGAACACATTCAATGACTCCATCTATGTTCCAATGATCTGTTGAATTCCACCATTAACACATTCAATTACTCCATCTATGTTCCAATGATCTGTTGAATTCCACCATAAACACATTCAATGACTCCATCTATGTTCCAATGATCTGTTGAATTCCCCAATAAACACATTCAATCATCCCATCAATGTTCCATTGATCTGTTGAATTCCACCATGAACGCATTCAATGAATCCATCTATGTTCCAATGATCTGTGGAATTCCACCATGAACACATTCAATGACTCCATCTATGTTCCAATGATCTGTTGAATTCCACCATGAACACATTCAATGACCCATCTATGTTCCAATGATCTGTTGAATTCCACCTTGAACACATTCAATAATCCAATTTATGTTCCAATGATCTGTTGAATTCCACCATGAACACATTCAATGACTCCATCTATGTTCCAATCATCTGTTGAATTCTACCATGAATACTTACAATGAACCCATCTCTGTTCCAATGATCGGTTGAATTCCAGCATGAACACATTAAATGACTCCATCTATGTTCCAATGTTATGTTGAATTCCACCATGAACACATTCAATGACTCCATCTATGTTCCAATGATCTGTTGAATTCCACCATGAACACATTCAAAGACTCCATCTATGTTCCAATGATCTGTTGATTTCCACCATGAACACATTCAATGACTCCATCTATGTTCAAATGATCTGTTGAATTACACCATGAACACATTCAATGACTCTATCTATGTACCAATGATCTGTTGAATTCCACCATGAACACATGCAAAGACTTCATCTATGTTCCAATGATCTGTTGAAATCCACCATAAACACATTCAATGACTCCATCTATGTTCAAATGATTTGTTGAATTCCACCATGAACACATTCAATCACTCCATCTATGTTCCAATGATCTGTTGAATTCCACCATAAACACATTCAATGACTCCATCTATGTTCCAATGATCTGTTGAATTCCACCATGAACACATTCAATGACTCCATCTATGTTCCAATGATCTGTTGAATTCCTCCATGAACACATTCAATGACTCCATCTTTGTTCCAATGATCTGTTGAATTCTACCATGAACACATACAATGACTCCATCTATGTTCCAATGATCTGTTGAAATCCACCATGAACACATTCAATGACACCATCTATGTTCCAATAATCTGTTGTATTCCATCTTGAACACATTCAATGACCCCATCTATGTTCCAATGATCTGTTGAATTCCACCATGAACACATTCAATGACTCCATCTATGTTCCAATGATCCGTTCAATTCCACCATTAACACATTCAATTACTCCATCTATGTTCCAATAATTTGTTGCATTCCACGATGAACACAATCAATGACTCCATCTATGTTCCAATGATCTGTTGAAATCAACCATGAACACATTCAATGACTCCATCTATGTTCCAATGATCTGTTGAATTCCACCATTAACACATTCAATGACTCCATCTATGTTCCAATGATCTGTTGAATTCCACCATAAACACATTCAATGACTCCATCTATGTTCCAATGATCTGTGGAATTCCACCATGAACACATTCAATGACTCCATCTAAGTTCCAATGATCTGTTGAATTCCACCATGAACACGTTCAATGACCCATCTATGTCACAATGATCTGTTGAATTCCACCTGGAACACATTCAATATCCCAATTTATGTTCCAATGATATGTTGAATTCAAACATGAACACATTCAATGACTCCATCTATGTTCCAATGTTATGTTGAATTCCACTATAACACATTCAATGACTCCATCGATGTTCCAATGATCTGTTGAATTCCACCATGAACACATTCAATGATTCAATCTATGTTCCAATGATCTGTTCAATTCCACCATGAACACATTCAATGACTCCATCTAAGTTCCAATGATCTGTTGAATTCCACCATGAACATATTCAATGACTCTATCTATGTTCCAATGATCTGTTGAATTCCAACATGAACACATTCAAAGCCTTCATCTATGTTCCAATGACCTGTTGAAATCCACCATGAACACATTCAATTACTCCATCTATGTTCCAATGATCTGTTGAATTCCACCATAAACACATTCAATGACTCCATCTATGTTCAAATGATTTATTGAATTCCACCATGAACACATTCAATGACTCCATCTATGTTCCAATGATCTGTTGAATTCCACCATAAACACATTCAATGACTCCATCTATTTTCCAATGATCTGTTGAATTCCACCATGAACACATTCAATGACTCCATCTATGTTCCAATGATCTGTTGAATTCCACCATGAACACATTCAATGTCTCCATCTATGTTCCAATGATCTGTTGAAATCCACCATGAACACATACAATGACTCTATCTATGTTCCAATGATCTGTTGAATTCCACCATGAACACATTCAATGACTCCATCTATGTTCCAATAATCTGTTGTATTCCACCTTGAACACATTCAATGACCCCATCAATGTTCCAATGATCTGTTGAATTCCACCATGAACACATTCAATGACTCCGTATATGTTCCAATCATCTGATGAATTCCACCATGAACACATTCAATGATCCAGTCTATGTTCCAATATTCTGTTATATTCCACCTTGAACACATTCAATGACCCCATCAATGTTCCAATGATCTGTTGAATTCCACCATGAACACATTCAAAACTACAACTATGTTAGAAAGGTCAGTTGAATTCCACCATGAACACATTCAATGACTCCATCTATGTTCCAATGATGTGTTGAATTCCACAATGAACAAATTCTATGACCCATCTATAATCCAATGATCTGTTGAATTCCACCATGAACACATTCAATGACTCAATTTATGTTACAATGATCTGTCAAATTCCACCATGAACACACTCAATCACTCCATCTATGTTCCAATGATGTGTTGAATACACCATGAACAGATTCAATGACTCAATCTATATTCCAATGATCTGTTGAATTCGACCATGAATACATTCAATGACCCCATCTATGTTCCAATAATCTGTTGAATTCCATCATGAACACATTCAATGACTCAATCTATCTTGCAATGATGTTGAATTCCACCATGAACACATTAAATGACTCCATCTATGTTCCAAAGAGCTGTTGAATTCCACCATGAACACATTCAATGACTCCATCTATGTTAAAATGATCTGTTGAATTCCACCATGAATATTGTCAATGACTCCATCTATGTTCCAATGTTATGTTGAATTCCACCATGAACACATTCAATGCCTCCATCTATGTTCCAATGATCTGTTGAATTCGACCATGAATACATTCAATGACTCCATCTATGTTCCAATGATCTGTTGAATTACACCATGAGCACATTCAATGACTCCATCTATGTTGCAATGATCTGTTGAATTCCACCATTAACACATTCAATGACTCCATCTATGTTCCAATGATCTGTTGAATTCCACCATGAAGACATTCAATGACTCCATCTATGTTCCAATGATCTGTTGAATTCCACAATGAACACTTTCAATGACTCCATCTATGTTCCAAAGTTATGTTGAACTCCACTATGAACACATTCAATGACTCCATCTATGTTCCAATGATCCGTTCAATTCCACCATTAACACATTCAATTACTCCATCTATGTTCCAATGATTTGTTGAATTCCATCATGAACACATTCAATGACTCCATCTATGTTCCAATGATCTGTTGAATTCGACCATGAATACATTCAAAGACTCCATCTATGTTCCGATGATCTGTTGAATTCCACCATGAACACATTCAATGACTCCATCTATGTTGCAATGATCTGTTGAATTCCACCATTAACACATTCAATTACTCCATCTATGTTCCAATGATCTGTTGAATTCCACCATGAAGACATTCAATGACTCCATCTATATTCCAATGATCTGTTGAATTCCACCATGAACACTTTCAATGACTCCATCTATGTTCCAATGTTATGTTGAACTCTACTATGAACACATTTAATGACTCCATCTATGTTCCAATGATCCGTTCAATTCCACCATTAACACATTAAATTACTCCATCTATGTTCCAATGATTTGTTGAATTCCACGATAAACACATTCAATGACTCCATCTATGTTCCAATGATCTGTTGAATTCAACCATGAACATATTCAATGACTCCATCTATGTTCCAATGATCTGTTGAATTCCACCATTAACACATTCAATGACTCCATCTATGTTCCAATGATCTGTTGAATTCCACCATAAACACATTCAATGACTCTATCTATGTTCTAATGATCTGTTGAATTCCCCCATGAACACATTCAATGATCCCGTCAATGTTCCAATGATCTGTTGAATTCCACCATGAACGCATTCAATGAATCCATCTATGTTCCAATGATCTGTGGAATTCCACCATGAACACATTCAATGACTCCATCTATGTTCCAATGAACTGTTGAATTCCACCATGAACACATTCAATGTCCCATCTATGTTCCAATGATCTGTTGAATTCCACCTTGAACACATTCAATAACCCAATTAATGTTCCAATGGTCTGTTGAATTCCACCATGAACACATTCAATGACAACATCTATGTTACAATGATCTGTTGAATTCCACCATGAACACTTACAATGAACACATCTCTGTTCCAATGATCGGGTGAATTCCACCATGAACACATTAAATGACTCCATCTATGTTCCAATGATATGTTGAATTCCACCAGGAACATATACAATGACTCTGCCTATGTTCCAATCATCTGTTGAATTCAACCATGAACACATTCAATGACTCCATCTCTGTTCCAATGTTATGTTGAATTCCACTATAACACATTCAATGACTCCATCCATGTTCCAATGATGTGTTGAATTCCACCATAAACACATTCAATGATTCCATCTATGTTCCAATGATCTGTTGAATTCCACCATGAACACATACAATGACTCCATCTATGTTCCAATGAACTGTTGAATTTCACCATGAACACATTCAATGACTCTATCTATGTTCCAATGATCTGTTGAATTCAACCATGAACACATTCAAAGACTTCATCTATGTTCCAATGATCTGTTGTATTCCACCATGAACACATTCAAAACTACAACTATGTTAGAAAGATCAGTTGAATTCCACCATGAACATATTAAATGACGCTATCTATGTTCCAATGATCTGTTGAATTCCAACATGAACACATTCAAAGACTTCATCTATGTTCCAATGATCTGTTGAAATCCACCATGAACACATTCAATTACTCCATCTATGTTCCAATGATCTGTTGAATTCCACCATGAACACATTCAATGACCCAATCTATGTTCCAATGATGTGTTGAATATACCATGAACACATTCAATGACTCAATCTATATTCCAATGATCTGTTGAATTCGACCATGAATACATTCAATGAGCTCATCTATGTTCCAATCATATGTTGAATTCCACCATGAACACAATCAATGACTCAATCTATGTTGCAATGATGTTGAATTCCACCATGAACACATTCAATGACTCCATCTATGTTCCAATGATCTGTTGAATTCGACCATGAACACATTCAATGACTCCATCTATGTTCAAATGATCTGTTGAATTCCACCATGAACACTGTCAATGACTCCATCTATGTTCCAATGTTATGTTGAATTCCACCATGAACACATTCAATGACTCCATCTATGTTCCAATGATCTGTTTTATTCCACGATGAACACATTCAATGACTCCATCTATGTTCCAATGATCTGTTGAATTCCACGATGAACACATTCAATGACTCCATCTATGTTCCAATGATCTGTTGAATTCCACCATGAACACATTCAATGACTCCATCTATGTTCCAATGATCTGTTGAATTCCACCATTAACACATTCAATTACTCCATCTATGTTCCAATGATCTGTTGAATTCCACCATAAACACATTCAATGACTCCATCTATGTTCCAATGATCTGTTGAATTCCCCAATGAACACATTCAATCATCCCATCAATGTTCCATTGATCTGTTGAATTCCACCATGAACACATTCAATGACTCCATCTATGTTCCAATGATCTGTTTTATTCCACGATGAACACATTCAATGACTCCATCTATGTTCCAATGATCTGTTGAAATCCACCATGAACACATTCAATTACTCCATCTATGTTCCAATGATCTGTTGAATTCCACCATGAACACATTCAAAGACTCCATCTATGTTCAAATGATCTGTTGAATTCCACCATGAACACATTCAATGACTCCATCTATGTTCAAATGATTTGTTGAATTCCACCACGAAAACATTCAATGACTCCATCTATGTTCCAATGATCTGTTGAATTACACCATGAACACATTCAATGACTCTATCTATGTACCAATGATCTGTTGAATTCCACCATGAACACATGCAAAGACTTCATCTATGTTCCAATGATCTGTTGAAATCCACCATAAACACATTCAATGACTCCATCTATGTTCAAATGATTTGCTGAATTCCACCATGAACACATTCAATGACTCCATCTATGTTCCAATGATCTGTTGAATTCCACCATAAACACATTCAATGACTCCATCTATGTTCCAATGATCTGTTGAATTCCACCATGAACACATACAATGACTCCATCTATGTTCCAATGATCTGTTGAAATCCACCATGAACACATTCAATGACACCATCTATGTTCCAATAATCTGTTGTATTCCATGTTGAACACATTCAATGACCCCATCTATGTTCCAATGATCTGTTGAATTCCACCATGAACACATTCAATGACTCCATCTATGTTCCAATGATCCGTTCAATTCCACCATTAACACATTCAATTACTCCATCTATGTTCCAATAATTTGTTGCATTCCACGATGAACACATTCAATGACTCCATCTATGTTCCAATGATCTGTTGAATTCCACCATTAACACATTCAATGACTCCATCTATGTTCCAATGATCTGTTGAATTCCACCATAAACACATTCAATGACTCCATCTATGTTCCAATGATCTGTTGAATTCCACCATAAACACATTCAATGACTCCATCTATGTTCCAATGATCTGTGGAATTCCACCATGAACACATTCAATGACTCCATCTATGTTCCAATGATCTGTTGAATTCCACCATGAACACGTTCAATGACCCATCTATGTCCCAATGATCTGTTGAATTCCACCTTGAACACATTCAATATCCCAATTTATGTTCCAATGATATGTTGAATTCAAACATGAACACATTCAATGACTCCATCGATGTTCCAATGATCTGTTGAATTCCACCATGAACACATTCAATGATTCCATCTATGTTCCAATGATCTGTTGAATTCCACCATGAACACATTCAATGACTCCATCTAAGTTCCAATGATCTGTTGAATTCCACCATGAACATATTCAATGACTCTATCAATGTTCCAATGATCTGTTGAATTCCAACATGAACACATTCAAAGACTTCATCTATGTTCCAATGATCTGTTGAAATCCACCATGAACACATTCAATTACTCCATCTATGTTCCAATGATCTGTTGAAATCAAACATGAACACATTCAATGACTCCATCTATGTTCCAATGATCTGTTGAATTCCACCATTAACACATTCAATAACTCCATCTATGTTCCAATGATCTGTTGAATTCCACCATAAACACATTCAATGACTCCATCTATGTTCCAATGATCTGTGGAATTCCACCATGAACACATTCAATGACTCCATCTATGTTCCAATGATCTGTTGAATTCCACCATGAACACGTTCAATGACCCATCTATGTCACAATGATCTGTTGAATTCCACCTGGAACACATTCAATATCCCAATTTATGTTCCAATGATATGTTGAATTCAAACATGAACACATTCAATGACTCCATCTATGTTCCAATGTTATGTTGAATTCCACTATAACACATTCAATGACTCCATCGATGTTCCAATGATCTGTTGAATTCCACCATGAACACATTCAATGATTCAATCTATGTTCCAATGATCTGTTCAATTCCACCATGAACACATTCAATGACTCCATCTAAGTTCCAATGATCTGTTGAATTCCACCATGAACATATTCAATGACTCTATCTATGTTCCAATGATCTGTTGAATTCCAACATGAACACATTCAAAGCCTTCATCTATGTTCCAATGATCTGTTGAAATCCACCATGAACACATTCAATTACTCCATCTATGTTCCAATGATCTGTTGAATTCCACCATAAACACATTCAATGACTCCATCTATGTTCAAATGATTTATTGAATTCCACCATGAACACATTCAATGACTCCATCTATGTTCCAATGATCTGTTGAATTCCACCATAAACACATTCAATGACTCCATCTATTTTCCAATGATCTGTTGAATTCCACCATGAACACATTCAATGACTCCATCTATGTTCCAATGATCTGTTGAATTCCACCATGAACACATTCAATGACTCCATCTATGTTCCAATGATCTGTTGAATTCCACCATGAACACATACAATGACTCTATCTATGTTCCAATGATCTGTTGAATTCCACCATGAACACATTCAATGACTCCATCTATGTTCCAATAATCTGTTGTATTCCACCTTGAACACATTCAATGACCCCATCAATGTTCCAATGATCTGTTGAATTCCACCATGAACACATTCAATGACTCCGTATATGTTCCAATCATCTGATGAATTCCACCATGAACACATTCAATGATCCAGTCTATGTTCCAATATTCTGTTATATTCCACCTTGAACACATTCAATGACCCCATCAATGTTCCAATGATCTGTTGAATTCCACCATGAACACATTCAAAACTACAACTATGTTAGAAAGATCAGTTGAATTCCACCATGAACACATTCAATGACTCCATCTATGTTCCAATGATGTGTTGAATTCCACAATGAACAAATTCTATGACCCATCTATAATCCAATGATCTGTTGAATTCCACCATGAACACATTCAATGACTCAATTTATGTTACAATGATCTGTCGAATTCCACCATGAACACACTCAATCACTCCATCTATGTTCCAATGATGTGTTGAATACACCATGAACAGATTCAATGACTCAATCTATATTCCAATGATCTGTTGAATTCGACCATGAATACATTCAATGACCCCATCTATGTTCCAATAATCTGTTGAATTCCATCATGAACACATTCAATGACTCAATCTATCTTGCAATGATGTTGAATTCCACCATGAACACATTAAATGACTCCATCTATGTTCCAAAGAGCTGTTGAATTCCACCATGAACACATTCAATGACTCCATCTATGTTCAAATGATCTGTTGAATTCCACCATGAATATTGTCAATGACTCCATCTATGTTCCAATGTTATGTTGAATTCCACCATGAACACATTCAATGCCTCCATCTATGTTCCAATGATCTGTTGAATTCGACCATGAATACATTCAATGACTCCATCTATGTTCCAATGATCTGTTGAATTACACCATGAGCACATTCAATGACTCCATCTATGTTGCAATGATCTGTTGAATTCCACCATTAACACATTCAATGACTCCATCTATGTTCCAATGATCTGTTGAATTCCACCATGAAGACATTCAATGACTCCATCTATGTTCCAATGATCTGTTGAATTCCACAATGAACACTTTCAATGACTCCATCTATGTTCCAAAGTTATGTTGAACTCCACTATGAACACATTCAATGACTCCATCTATGTTCCAATGATCCGTTCAATTCCACCATTAACACATTCAATTACTCCATCTATGTTCCAATGATTTGTTGAATTCCATCATGAACACATTCAATGACTCCATCTATGTTCCAATGATCTGTTGAATTCGACCATGAATACATTCAAAGACTCCATCTATGTTCCGATGATCTGTTGAATTCCACCATGAACACATTCAATGACTCCATCTATGTTGCAATGATCTGTTGAATTCCACCATTAACACATTCAATTACTCCATCTATGTTCCAATGATCTGTTGAATTCCACCATGAAGACATTCAAAACTACAACTATGTTAGAAAGATCAGTTGAATTCCACCATGAACATATTAAATGACGCTATCTATGTTCCAATGATCTGTTGAATTCCAACATGAACACATTCAAAGACTTCATCTATGTTCCAATGATCTGTTGAAATCCACCATGAACACATTCAATTACTCCATCTATGTTCCAATGATCTGTTGAATTCCACCATGAACACATTCAATGACCCAATCTATGTTCCAATGATATGTTGAATATACCATGAACACATTCAATGACTCAATCTATATTCCAATGATCTGTTGAATTCGACCATGAATACATTCAATGACCTCATCTATGTTCCAATCATCGGTTGAATTCCACCATGAACACAATCAATGACTCAATCTATGTTGCAATGATGTTGAATTCCACCATGAACACATTCAATGACTCCATCTATGTTCCAATGATCTGTTGAATTCGACCATGAACATATTCAATGACTCCATCTATGTTCAAATTATCTTTTGAATTCCACCATGAACACTGTCAATGACTCCATCTATGTTCCAATGTTATGTTGAATTCCACCATGAACACATTCAATGACTCCATCTATGTTCCAATGATCTGTTTTATTCCACGATGAACACATTCAATGACTCCATCTATGTTCCAATGATCTGTTGAATTCCACGATGAACACATTCAATGACTCCATCTATGTTCCAATGATCTGTTGAATTCCACCATGAACACATTCAATGACTCCATCTATGTTCCAATGATCTGTTGAATTCCACCATTAACACATTCAATTACTCCATCTATGTTCCAATGATCTGTTGAATTCCACCATAAACACATTCAATGACTCCATGTATGTTCCAATGATCTGTTGAATTCCCCAATGAACACATTCAATCATCCCATCAATGTTCCATTGATCTGTTGAATTCCACCATGAACACATTCAATGACTCCATCTATGTTCCAATGATCTGTTGAATTCCACCATGAACACATTCAATGACTCCATCTATGTTCCAATGATCTGTTGAATTCCACCATGAACACATTCAATGACTCCATCTATGTTCCAATGATCTGTTGAATTCCACCATGAACACATACAATGACTCCATCTATGTTCCAATGATCTGTTGAAATCCACCATGAACACATTCAATGACACCATCTATGTTCCAATAATCTGTTGTATTCCATGTTGAACACATTCAATGACCCCATCTATGTTCCAATGATCTGTTGAATTCCACCATGAACACATTCAATGACTCCATCTATGTTCCAATGATCCGTTCAATTCCACCATTAACACATTCAATTACTCCATCTATGTTCCAATAATTTGTTGCATTCCACGATGAACACATTCAATGACTCCATCTATGTTCGAATGATCTGTTGAATTCAACCATGAACACATTCAATGACTCCATCTATGTTCCAATGATCTGTTGAATTCCACCATTAACACATTCAATGACTCCATCTATGTTCCAATGATCTGTTGAATTCCACCATAAACACATTCAATGACTCCATCTATGTTCCAATGATCTGTGGAATTCCACCATGAACACATTCAATGACTCCATCTATGTTCCAATGATCTGTTGAATTCCACCATGAACACGTTCAATGACCCATCTATGTCCCAATGATCTGTTGAATTCCACCTTGAACACATTCAATATCCCAATTTATGTTCCAATGATATGTTGATTTCAAACATGAACACATTCAATGACTCCATCTATGTTCCAATGTTATGTTGAATTCCACTATAACACATTCAATGACTCCATCGATGTTCCAATGATCTGTTGAATTCCACCATGAACACATTCAATGATTCCATCTATGTTCCAATGATCTGTTGAATTCCACCATGAACACATTCAATGACTCCATCTAAGTTCCAATGATCTGTTGAATTCCACCATGAACATATTCAATGACTCTATCAATGTTCCAATGATCTGTTGAATTCAAACATGAACACATTCAAAGACTTCATCTATGTTCCAATGATCTGTTGAAATCCACCATGAACACATTCAATTACTCCATCTATGTTCCAATGATCTGTTGAATTCCACCATAAACACATTCAATGACTCTATCTATGTTCCAATGATCTGTTGAATTCAACCATGAACACATTCAAAGACTTCATCTATGTTCCAATGATCTGTTGTATTCCACCATGAACACATTCAAAACTACAACTATGTTAGAAAGATCAGTTGAATTCCACCATGAACATATTAAATGACGCTATCTATGTTCCAATGATCTGTTGAATTCCAACATGAACACATTCAAAGACTTCATCTATGTTCCAATGATCTGTTGAAATCCACCATGAACACATTCAATTACTCCATCTATGTTCCAATGATCTGTTGAATTCGACCATGAACACATTCAATGACTCCATCTATGTTCAAATGATCTGTTGAATTCCACCATGAACACTGTCAATGACTCCATCTATGTTCCAATGTTATGGTGAATTCCACCATGAACACATTCAATGACTCCATCTATGTTCCAATGATCTGTTTTATTCCACGATGAACACATTCAATGACTCCATCTATGTTCCAATGATCTGTTGAATTCCACGATGAACACATTCAATGACTCCATCTATGTTCCAATGATCTGTTGAATTCCACCATGAACACATTCAATGACTCCATCTATGTTCCAATGATCTGTTGAATTCCACCATTAACACATTCAATTACTCCATCTATGTTCCAATGATCTGTTGAATTCCACCATAAACACATTCAATGACTCCATCTATGTTCCAATGATCTGTTGAATTCCCCAATGAACACATTCAATCATCCCATCAATGTTCCATTGATCTGTTGAATTCCACCATGAACGCATTCAATGACTCCATCTATGTTCCAATGATCTGTTTTATTCCACGATGAACACATTCAATGACTCCATCTATGTTCCAATGATCTGTTGAAATCCACCATGAACACATTCAATTACTCCATCTATGTTCCAATGATCTGTTGAATTCCACCATGAACACATTCAAAGACTCCATCTATGTTCAAATGATCTGTTGAATTCCACCATGAACACATTCAATGACTGCATCTATGTTCAAATGATTTGTTGAATTCCACCACGAAAACATTCAATGACTCCATCTATGTTCCAATGATCTGTTGAATTACACCATGAACACATTCAATGACTCTATCTATGTACCAATGATCTGTTGAATTCCACCATGAACACATGCAAAGACTTCATCTATGTTCCAATGATCTGTTGAAATCCACCATAAACACATTCAATGACTCCATCTATGTTCAAATGATTTGTTGAATTCCACCATGAACACATTCAATGACTCCATCTATGTTCCAATGATCTGTTGAATTCCACCATAAACACATTCAATGACTCCATCTATGTTCCAATGATCTGTTGAATTCCACCATGAACACATTCAATGACTCCATCTATGTTCCAATGATCTGTTGAATTCCACCATGAACACATTCAATGACTCCATCTATGTTCCAATGATCTGTTGAATTCCACCATGAACACATAAAATGACTCCATCTATGTTCCAATGATCTGTTGAAATCCACCATGAACACATTCAATGACACCATCTATGTTCCAATAATCTGTTGTATTCCATGTTGAACACATTCAATGACCCCATCTATGTTCCAATGATCTGTTGAATTCCACCATGAACACATTCAATGACTCCATCTATGTTCCAATGATCTGTTGAATTCCACCATGAACACATTCAATGATTCCATCTATGTTCCAATGATCTGTTGAATTCCACCATGAACACATTCAATGACTCCATCTAAGTTCCAATGATCTGTTGAATTCCACCATGAACATATTCAATGACTCTATCAATGTTCCAATGATCTGTTGAATTCAAACATGAACACATTCAAAGACTTCATCTATGTTCCAATGATCTGTTGAAATCCACCATGAACACATTCAATTACTCCATCTATGTTCCAATGATCTGTTGAATTCCACCATAAACACATTCAATGACTCTATCTATGTTCCAATGATCTGTTGAATTCAACCATGAACACATTCAAAGACTTCATCTATGTTCCAATGATCTGTTGTATTCCACCATGAACACATTCAAAACTACAACTATGTTAGAAAGATCAGTTGAATTCCACCATGAACATATTAAATGACGCTATCTATGTTCCAATGATCTGTTGAATTCCAACATGAACACATTGAAAGACTTCATCTATGTTCCAATGATCTGTTGAAATCCACCATGAACACATTCAATTACTCTATCTATGTTCCAATGATCTGTTGAATTCCACCATGAACACATTCAATGACCCAATCTATGTTCCAATGATGTGTTGAATATACAATGAACACATTCAATGACTCAATCTATATTCCAATGATCTGTTGAATTCGACCATGAATACATTCAATGACCCCATCTATGTTCCAATCATCTGTTGAATTCCACCATGAACACAATCAATGACTCAATCTATGTTGCAATGATGTTGAATTCCACCATGAACACATTCAATGACTCCATCTATGTTCCAATGATCTGTTGAATTCGACCATGAACACATTCAATGACTCCATCTATGTTCAAATGATCTGTTGAATTCCACCATGAACACTGTCAATGACTCCATCTATGTTCCAATGTTATGGTGAATTCCACCATGAACACATTCAATGACTCCATCTATGTTCCAATGATCTGTTTTATTCCACGATGAACACATTCAATGACTCCATCTATGTTCCAATGATCTGTTGAATTCCACGATGAACACATTCAATGACTCCATCTATGTTCCAATGATCTGTTGAATTCCACCATGAACACATTCAATGACTCCATCTATGTTCCAATGATCTGTTGAATTCCACCATTAACACATTCAATTACTCCATCTATGTTCCAATGATCTGTTGAATTCCACCATAAACACATTCAATGACTCCATCTATGTTCCAATGATCTGTTGAATTCCCCAATGAACACATTCAATCATCCCATCAATGTTCCATTGATCTGTTGAATTCCACCATGAACGCATTCAATGACTCCATCTATGTTCCAATGATCTGTTTTATTCCACGATGAACACATTCAATGACTCCATCTATGTTCCAATGATCTGTTGAAATCCACCATGAACACATTCAATTACTCCATCTATGTTCCAATGATCTGTTGAATTCCACCATGAACACATTCAAAGACTCCATCTATGTTCAAATGATCTGTTGAATTCCACCATGAACACATTCAATGACTCCATCTATGTTCAAATGATTTGTTGAATTCCACCACGAAAACATTCAATGACTCCATCTATGTTCCAATGATCTGTTGAATTACACCATGAACACATTCAATGACTCTATCTATGTACCAATGATCTGTTGAATTCCACCATGAACACATGCAAAGACTTCATCTATGTTCCAATGATCTGTTGAAATCCACCATAAACACATTCAATGACTCCATCTATGTTCAAATGATTTGTTGAATTCCACCATGAACACATTCAATGACTCCATCTATGTTCCAATGATCTGTTGAATTCCACCATAAACACATTCAATGACTCCATCTATGTTCCAATGATCTGTTGAATTCCACCATGAACACATTCAATGACTCCATCTATGTTCCAATGATCTGTTGAATTCCACCATGAACACATTCAATGACTCCATCTATGTTCCAATGATCTGTTGAATTCCACCATGAACACATAAAATGACTCCATCTATGTTCCAATGATCTGTTGAAATCCACCATGAACACATTCAATGACACCATCTATGTTCCAATAATCTGTTGTATTCCATGTTGAACACATTCAATGACCCCATCTATGTTCCAATGATCTGTTGAATTCCACCATGAACACATTCAATGACTCCATCTATGTTCCAATGATCCGTTCAATTCCACCATTAACACATTCAATTACTCCATCTATGTTCCAATAATTTGTTGCATTCCACGATGAACACATTCAATGACTCCATCTATGTTCGAATGATCTGTTGAATTCAACCATGAACACATTCAATGACTCCATCTATGTTCCAATGATCTGTTGAATTCCACCATTAACACATTCAATGACTCCATCTATGTTCCAATGATCTGTTGAATTCCACCATAAACACATTCAATGACTCCATCTATGTTCCAATGATCTGTGGAATTCCACCATGAACACATTCAATGACTCAATTTATGTTACAATGATCTGTCGAATTCCACCATGAACACACTCAATCACTCCATCTATGTTCCAATGATGTGTTGAATACACCATGAACAGATTCAATGACTCAATCTATATTCCAATGATCTGTTGAATTCGACCATGAATACATTCAATGACCCCATCTATGTTCCAATAATCTGTTGAATTCCATCATGAACACATTCAATGACTCAATCTATCTTGCAATGATGTTGAATTCCACCATGAACACATTAAATGACTCCATCTATGTTCCAAAGAGCTGTTGAATTCCACCATGAACACATTCAATGACTCCATCTATGTTCAAATGATCTGTTGAATTCCACCATGAATATTGTCAATGACTCCATCTATGTTCCAATGTTATGTTGAATTCCACCATGAACACATTCAATGCCTCCATCTATGTTCCAATGATCTGTTGAATTCGACCATGAATACATTCAATGACTCCATCTATGTTCCAATGATCTGTTGAATTACACCATGAACACATTCAATGACTCCATCTATGTTGCAATGATCTGTTGAATTCCACCATTAACACATTCTATGACTCCATCTATGTTCCAATGATCTGTTGAATTCCACCATGAAGACATTCAATGACTCCATCTATGTTCCAATGATCTGTTGAATTCCACAATGAACACTTTCAATGACTCCATCTATGTTCCAAAGTTATGTTGAACTCCACTATGAACACATTCAATGACTCCATCTATGTTCCAATGATCCGTTCAATTCCACCATTAACACATTCAATTACTCCATCTATGTTCCAATGATTTGTTGAATTCCATCATGAACACATTCAATGACTCCATCTATGTTCCAATGATCTGTTGAATTCGACCATGAATACATTCAAAGACTCCATCTATGTTCCGATGATCTGTTGAATTCCACCATGAACACATTCAATGACTCCATCTATGTTGCAATGATCTGTTGAATTCCACCATTAACACATTCAATTACTCCATCTATGTTCCAATGATCTGTTGAATTCCACCATAAAGACATTCAATGACTCCATCTATATTCCAATGATCTGTTGAATTCCACCATGAACACTTTCAATGACTCCATCTATGTTCCAATGTTATGTTGAACTCTACTATGAACACATTTAATGACTCCATCTATGTTCCAATGATCCGTTCAATTCCACCATTAACAAATTAAATTACTCCATCTATGTTCCAATGATTTGTTGAATTCCACGATAAACACATTCAATGACTCCATCTATGTTCCAATGATCTGTTGAATTCCACCTTGAACACATTCAATAACCCAATTAATGTTCCAATGGTCTGTTGAATTCCACCATGAACACATTCAATGATAACATCTATGTTACAATGATCTGTTGAATTCCACCATAAACACTTACAATGAACACATCTCTCTTCCAATGATCGGGTGAATTCCACCATGAACACATTAAATGACTCCATCTATGTTCCAATGATATGTTGAATTCCACCAGGAACATATACAATGACTCTGCCTATGTTCCAATCATCTGTTGAATTCAACCATGAACACATTCAATGACTCCATCTCTGTTCCAATGTTATGTTGAATTCCACTATAACACATTCAATGACTCCATCCATGTTCCAATGATGTGTTGAATTCCACCATAAACACATTCAATGATTCCATCTATGTTCCAATGATCTGTTGAATTCCACCATGAACACATTCAATGACTCCATTTATGTTCCAATGATCTGTTGAATTCCACCATGAACACATACAATGACTCCATCTATGTTCCAATGAACTGTTGAATTCCACCATGAACACATTCAATGACTCTATCTATGTTCCAATGATCTGTTGAATTCAACCATGAACACATTCAAAGACTTCATCTATGTTCCAATGATCTGTTGTATTCCACCATGAACACATTCAAAACTACAACTATGTTAGAAAGATCAGTTGAATTCCACCATGAACATATTAAATGACGCTATCTATGTTCCAATGATCTGTTGAATTCCAACATGAACACATTCAAAGACTTCATCTATGTTCCAATGATCTGTTGAAATCCACCATGAACACATTCAATTACTCCATCTATGTTCCAATGATCTGTTGAATTCCACCATGAACACATTCAATGACCCAATCTATGTTCCAATGAGGTGTTGAATATACCATGAACACATTCAATGACTCAATCTATATTCCAATGATCTGTTGAATTCGACCATGAATACATTCAATGACCCCATCTATGTTCCAATCATCTGTTGAATTCCACCATGAACACAATCAATGACTCAATCTATGTTGCAATGATGTTGAATTCCACCATGAACACATTCAATGACTCCATCTATGTTCCAATGATCTGTTGAATGCGACCATGAACACATTCAATGACTCCATCTATGTTCAAATGATCTGTTGAATTCCACCATGAACACTGTCAATGACTCCATCTATGTTCCAATGTTATGTTGAATTCCACCATGAACACATTCAATGACTCCATCTATGTTCCAGTGATCTGTTTTATTCCACGATGAACACATTCAATGACTCCATCTATGTTCCAATGATCTGTTGAATTCCACGATGAACACATTCAATGACTCCATCTATGTTCCAATGATCTGTTGAATTCCACCATGAACACATTCAATGACTCCATCTATGTTCCAATGATCTGTTGAATTCCACCATTAACACATTCAATGACTCCATCTATGTTCCAATGATCTGTTGAATTCCACCATAAACACATTCAATGACTCCATCTATGTTCCAATGATCTGTTGAATTCCCCAATGAACACATTCAATCATCCCATCAATATTCCATTGATCTGTTGAAATCCACCATGAACGCATTCAATGACTCCATCTATGTTCCAATGATCTGTTTTATTCCACGATGAACACATTCAATGACTCCATCTATGTTCCAATGATCTGTTGAAATCCACCATGAACACATTCAATTACTCCATCTATGTTCCAATGATCTGTTGAATTCCACCATGAACACATTCAAAGACTCCATCTATGTTCAAATGATCTGTTGAATTCCACCACGAACACATTCAATGACTCCATCTATGTTCAAATAATTTGTTGAATTCCACCACGAAAACATTCAATGACTCCATCTATGTTCCAATGATCTGTTGAATTACACCATGAACACATGCAAAGACTTCATCTATGTACCAATGATCTGTTGAATTCCACCATGAACACATGCAAAGACTTCATCTATGTTCCAATGATTTGTTGAATTCCACCATGAACACATTCAATGACTCCATCTATGTTCCAATGATCTGTTGAATTCCACCATGAACACATCAATGACTCCATCTATGTTCCAATGATCTGTTGAATTCCACCATGAACACATTCAATGACTCCATCTATGTTCCAATGATCTGTTGAATTCCACCATGAACACATACAATGACTCCATCTATGTTCCAATGATCTGTTGAAATCCACCATGAATACATTCAATGACACCATCTATGTTCCAATAATCTGTTGTATTCCATGTTGAACACATTCAATGACCCCATCTATGTTCCAATGATCTGTTGAATTCCACCATGAACACATTCAATGACTCCATCTATGTTCCAATGATCCGTTCAATTCCACCATTAACACATTCAATTACTCCATCTATGTTCCAATAATTTGTTGCATTCCACGATGAACACATTCAATGACTCCATCTATGTTCGAATGATCTGTTGAATTCAACCATGAACACATTCAATGACTCCATCTATGTTCCAATGATCTGTTGAATTCCACCATTAACACATTCAATGACTCCATCTATGTTCCAATGATCTGTTGAATTCCACCATAAACACATTCAATGACTCCATCTATGTTCCAATGATCTGTGGAATTCCACCATGAACACATTCAATGACTCCATCTATGTTCCAATGATCTGTTGAATTCCACCATGAACACGTTCAATGACCCATCTATGTCCCAATGATCTGTTGAATTCCACCTTGAACACATTCAATATCCCAATTTATGTTCCAATGATATGTTGAATTCAAACATGAACACATTCAATGACTCCATCTATGTTCCAATGTTATGTTGAATTCCACTATAACACATTCAATGACTCCATCGATGTTCCAATGATCTGTTGAATTCCACCATGAACACATTCAATGATTCCATCTATGTTCCAATGATCTGTTGAATTCCACCATGAACACATTCAATGACTCCATCTAAGTTCCAATGATCTGTTGAATTCCACCATGAACATATTCAATGACTCTATCAATGTTCCAATCATCTGTTGAATTCCAACATGAACACATTCAAAGACTTCATCTATGTTCCAATGATCTGTTGAAATCCACCATGAACACATTCAATTACTCCATCTATGTTCCAATGATCTGTTGAATTCCACTATAAACACATTCAATGACTCTATCTATGTTCCAATGATCTGTTGAATTCAACCATGAACACATTCAAAGACTTCATCTATGTTCCAATGATCTGTTGTATTCCACCATGAACACATTCAAAACTACAACTATGTTAGAAAGATCAGTTGAATTCCACCATGAACATATTAAATGACGCTATCTATGTTCCAATGATCTGTTGAATTCCAACATGAACACATTCAAAGACTTCATCTATGTTCCAATGATCTGTTGAAATCCACCATGAACACATTCAATTACTCCATCTATCTTCCAATGATCTGTTGAATTCCACCATGAACACATTCAATGACCCAATCTATGTTCCAATGATGTGTTGAATATACCATGAACACATTCAATGACTCAATCTATATTCCAATGATCTGTTGAATTCGACCATGAATACATTCAATGACCCCATCTATGTTCCAATCATCTGTTGAATTCCACCATGAACACAATCAATGACTCAATCTATGTTGCAATGATGTTGAATTCCACCATGAACACATTCAATGACTCCATCTATGTTCCAATGATCTGTTGAATTCGACCATGAACACATTCAATGACTCCATCTATGTTCAAATGATCTGTTGAATTCCACCATGAACACTGTCAATGACTCCATCTATGTTCCAATGTTATGTTGAATTCCACCATGAACACATTCAATGACTCCATCTATGTTCCAATGATCTGTTTTATTCCACGATGAACACATTCAATGACTCCATCTATGTTCCAATGATCTGTTGAATTCCACGATGAACACATTCAATGACTCCATCTATGTTCCAATGATCTGTTGAAATCCTCCATGAACACATTCAATTACTCCATCTATGTTCCAATGATCTGTTGAATTCCACCATGAACACATTCAAAGACTCCATCTATGTTCAAATGATCTGTTGAATTCCACCATGAACACATTCAATGACTCCATCTATGTTCAAATGATTTGTTGAATTCCACCACGAAAACATTCAATGACTCCATCTATGTTCCAATGATCTGTTGAATTACACCATGAACACATTCAATGACTCTATCTATGTACCAATGATCTGTTGAATTCCACCATGAACACATGCAAAGACTTCATCTATGTTCCAATGATCTGTTGAAATCCACCATAAACACATTCAATGACTCCATCTATGTTCAAATGATTTGTTGAATTCCACCATGAACACATTCAATGACTCCATCTATGTTCCAATGATCTGTTGAATTCCACCATAAACACATTCAATGACTCCATCTATGTTCCAATCATCTGTTGAATTCCACCATGAACACATTCAATGACTCCATCTATGTTCCAATGATCTGTTGAATTCCACCATGAACACATTCAATGACTCCATCTATGTTCCAATGATCTGTTGAATTCCACCATGAACACATACAATGACTCCATCTATGTTCCAATGATCTGTTGAAATCCACCATGAACACATTCAATGACACCATCTATGTTCCAATAATCTGTTGTATTCCATGTTGAACACATTCAATGACCCCATCTATGTTCCAATGATCTGTTGAATTCCACCATGAACACATTCAATGACTCCATCTATGTTCCAATGATCCGTTCAATTCCACCATTAACACATTCAATTACTCCATCTATGTTCCAATAATTTGTTGAATTCAACCATGAACACATTCAATGACTCCATCTATGTTCCAATGATCTGTTGAATTCCACCATTAACACATTCAATGACTCCATCTATGTTCCAATGATCTGTTGAATTCCACCATAAACACATTCAATGACTCCATCTATGTTCCAATGATCTGTGGAATTCCACCATGAACACATTCAATGACTCCATCTATGTTCCAATGATCTGTTGAATTCCACCATGAACACGTTCAATGACCCATCTATGTCCCAATGATCTGTTGAATTCCACCTTGAACACATTCAATATCCCAATTTATGTTCCAATGATATGTTGAATTCAAACATGAACACATTCAATGACTCCATCTATGTTCCAATGTTATGTTGAATTCCACTATAACACATTCAATGACTCCATCGATGTTCCAATGATCTGTTGAATTCCACCATGAACACATTCAATGATTCCATCTATGTTCCAATGATCTGTTGAATTCCACCATGAACACATTCAATGACTCCATCTAAGTTCCAATGATCTGTTGAATTCCACCATGAACATATTCAATGACTCTATCAATGTTCCAATCATCTGTTGAATTCCAACATGAACACATTCAAAGACTTCATCTATGTTCCAATGATCTGTTGAAATCCACCATGAACACATTCAATTACTCCATCTATGTTCCAATGATCTGTTGAATTCCACCATAAACACATTCAATGACTCTATCTATGTTCCAATGATCTGTTGAATTCAACCATGAACACATTCAAAGACTTCATCTATGTTCCAATGATCTGTTGTATTCCACCATGAACACATTCAAAACTACAACTATGTTAGAAAGATCAGTTGAATTCCACCATGAACATATTAAATGACGCTATCTATGTTCCAATGATCTGTTGAATTCCAACATGAACACATTCAAAGACTTCATCTATGTTCCAATGATCTGTTGAAATCCACCATGAACACATTCAATTACTCCATCTATGTTCCAATGATCTGTTGAATTCCACCATGAACACATTCAATGACCCAATCTATGTTCCAATGATGTGTTGAATATACCATGAACACATTCAATGACTCAATCTATATTCCAATGATCTGTTGAATTCGACCATGAATACATTCAATGACCCCATCTATGTTCCAATCATCTGTTGAATTCCACCATGAACACAATCAATGACTCAATCTATGTTGCAATGATGTTGAATTCCACCATGAACACATTCAATGACTCCATCTATGTTCCAATGATCTGTTGAATTCGACCATGAACACATTCAATGACTCCATCTATGTTCAAATCATCTGTTGAATTCCACCATGAACACTGTCAATGACTCCATCTATGTTCCAATGTTATGTTGAATTCCACCATGAACACATTCAATGACTCCATCTATGTTCCAATGATCTGTTTTATTCCACGAGGAACACATTCAATGACTCCATCTATGTTCCAATGATCTGTTGAATTCCACGATGAACACATTCAATGACTCCATCTATGTTCCAATGATCTGTTGAATTCCACCATGAACACATTCAATGACTCCATCTATGTTCCAATGATCTGTTGAATTCCACCATTAACACATTCAATTACTCCATCTATGTTCCAATGATCTGTTGAATTCCACCATAAACACATTCAATGACTCCATCTATGTTCCAATGATCTGTTGAATTCCCCAATGAACACATTCAATCATCCCATCAATGTTCCATTGATCTGTTGAATTCCACTATGAACGCATTCAATGACTCCATCTATGTTCCAATGATCTGTTTTATTCCACGATGAACACATTCAATGACTCCATCTATGTTCCAATGATCTGTTGAAATCCACCATGAACACATTCAATTACTCCATCTATGTTCCAATGATCTGTTGAATTCCACCATGAACACATTCAAAGACTCCATCTATGTTCAAATGATCTGTTGAATTCCACCATGAACACATTCAATGACTCCATCTATGTTCAAATGATTTGTTGAATTCCACCACGAAAACATTCAATGACTCCATCTATGTTCCAATGATCTGTTGAATTACACCATGAACACATTCAATGACTCTATCTATGTACCAATGATCTGTTGAATTCCACCATGAACACATGCAAAGACTTCATCTATGTTCCAATGATCTGTTGAAATCCACCATAAACACATTCAATGACTCCATCTATGTTCAAATGATTTGTTGAATTCCACCATGAACACATTCAATGACTCCATCTATGTTCCAATGATCTGTTGAATTCCACCATAAACACATTCAATGACTCCATCTATGTTCCAATGATCTGTTGAATTCCACCATGAACACATTCAATGACTCCATCTATGTTCCAATGATCTGTTGAATTCCACCATGAACACATTCAATGACTCCATCTATGTTCCAATGATCTGTTGAATTCCACCATGAACACATACAATGACTCCATCTATGTTCCAATGATCTGTTGAAATCCAACATGAACACATTCAATGACACCATCTATGTTCCAATAATCTGTTGTATTCCATGTTGAACACATTCAATGACCCCATCTATGTTCCAATGATCTGTTGAATTCCACCATGAACACATTCAATGACTCCATCTATGTTCCAATGATCCGTTCAATTCCACCATTAACACATTCAATTACTCCATCTATGTTCCAATAATTTGTTGCATTCCACGATGAACACATTCAATGACTCCATCTATGTTCGAATGATCTGTTGAATTCAACCATGAACACATTCAATGACTCCATCTATGTTCCAATGATCTGTTGAATTCCACCATTAACACATTCAATGACTCCATCTATGTTCCAATGATCTGTTGAATTCCACCATAAACACATTCAATGACTCCATCTATGTTCCAATGATCTGTGGAATTCCACCATGAACACATTCAATGACTCCATCTATGTTCCAATGATCTGTTGAATTCCACCATGAACACGTTCAATGACCCATCTATGTCCCAATGATCTGTTGAATTCCACCTTGAACACATTCAATATCCCAATTTATGTTCCAATGATATGTTGAATTCAAACATGAACACATTCAATGACTCCATCTATGTTCCAATGTTATGTTGAATTCCACTATAACACATTCAATGACTCCATCGATGTTCCAATGATCTGTTGAATTCCACCATGAACACATTCAATGATTCCATCTATGTTCCAATGATCTGTTGAATTCCACCATGAACACATTCAATGACTCTATCAATGTTCCAATGATCTGTTGAATTCCAACATGAACACATTCAAAGACTTCATCTTTGTTCCAATGCTCTGTTGAAATCCACCATGAACACATTCAATTACTCCATCTATGTTCCAATGATCTGTTGAAGTCCACCATTAACACATTCAATGACTCCATCTATGTTCCAATGATCTGTTGAATTCCACCATAAACACATTCAATGACTCCATCTATGTTCCAATGATCTGTGGAATTCCACCATGAACACATTCAATGACTCCATCTATGTTCCAATGATCTGTTGAATTCCACCATGAACACGTTCAATGACCCATCTATGTCCCAATGATCTGTTGAATTCCACCTTGAACACATTCAATATCCCAATTTATGTTCCAATGATATGTTGAATTCAAACATGAACACATTCAATGACTCCATCTATGTTCCAATGTTATGTTGAATTCCACTATAACACATTCAATGACTCCATCGATGTTCCAATGATCTGTTGAATTCCACCATGAACACATTCAATGATTCCATCTATGTTCCAATGATCTGTTGAATTCCACCATGAACACATTCAATGACTCCATCTAAGTTCCAATGATCTGTTGAATTCCACCATGAACATATTCAATGACTCTATCAATGTTCCAATCATCTGTTGAATTCCAACATGAACACATTCAAAGACTTCATCTATGTTCCAATGATCTGTTGAAATCCACCATGAACACATTCAATTACTCCATCTATGTTCCAATGATCTGTTGAATTCCACCATAAACACATTCAATGACTCTATCTATGTTCCAATGATCTGTTGAATTCAACCATGAACACATTCAATGACCCCATCTATGTTCCAATGATCTGTTGAATTCCACCATGAACACATTCAAAGACTCCATCTATGTTCCAATGATCTGTTGATTTCCACCAAGAACACATTCAATGACTCCATCTATGTTCAAATGATCTGTTGAATTACACCATGAACACATTCAATGACTCTATCTATGTACCAATGATCTGTTGAATTCCACCATGAACACATGCAAAGACTTCATCTATGTTCCAATGATCTGTTGAAATCCACCATAAACACATTCAATGACTCCATCTATGTTCAAATGATTTGTTGAATTCCACCATGAACACATTCAATCACTCCATCTATGTTCCAATGATCTGTTGAATTCCACCATAAACACATTCAATGACTCCATCTATGTTCCAATGATCTGTTGAATTCCACCATGAACACATTCAATGACTCCATCTATGTTCCAATGATCTGTTGAATTCCTCCATGAACACATTCAATGACTCCATCTTTGTTCCAATGATCTGTTGAATTCTACCATGAACACATACAATGACTCCATCTATGTTCCAATGATCTGTTGAAATCCACCATGAACACATTCAATGACACCATCTATGTTCCAATAATCTGTTGTATTCCATCTTGAACACATTCAATGACCCCATCTATGTTCCAATGATCTGTTGAATTCCACCATGAACACATTCAATGACTCCATCTATGTTCCAATGATCCGTTCAATTCCACCATTAACACATTCAATTACTCCATCTATGTTCCAATAATTTGTTGCATTCCACGATGAACACAATCAATGACTCCATCTATGTTCCAATGATCTGTTGAAATCAACCATGAACACATTCAATGACTCCATCTATGTTCCAATGATCTGTTGAATTCCACCATTAACACATTCAATGACTCCATCTATGTTCCAATGATCTGTTGAATTCCACCATAAACACATTCAATGACTCCATCTATGTTCCAATGATCTGTGGAATTCCACCATGAACACATTCAATGACTCCATCTAAGTTCCAATGATCTGTTGAATTCCACCATGAACACGTTCAATGACCCATCTATGTCACAATGATCTGTTGAATTCCACCTGGAACACATTCAATATCCCAATTTATGTTCCAATGATATGTTGAATTCAAACATGAACACATTCAATGACTCCATCTATGTTCCAATGTTATGTTGAATTCCACTATAACACATTCAATGACTCCATCGATGTTCCAATGATCTGTTGAATTCCACCATGAACACATTCAATGATTCAATCTATGTTCCAATGATCTGTTCAATTCCACCATGAACACATTCAATGACTCCATCTAAGTTCCAATGATCTGTTGAATTCCACCATGAACATATTCAATGACTCTATCTATGTTCCAATGATCTGTTGAATTCCAACATGAACACATTCAAAGCCTTCATCTATGTTCCAATGACCTGTTGAAATCCACCATGAACACATTCAATTACTCCATCTATGTTCCAATGATCTGTTGAATTCCACCATAAACACATTCAATGACTCCATCTATGTTCAAATGATTTATTGAATTCCACCATGAACACATTCAATGACTCCATCTATGTTCCAATGATCTGTTGAATTCCACCATAAACACATTCAATGACTCCATCTATTTTCCAATGATCTGTTGAATTCCACCATGAACACATTCAATGACTCCATCTATGTTCCAATGATCTGTTGAATTCCACCATGAACACATTCAATGTCTCCATCTATGTTCCAATGATCTGTTGAAATCCACCATGAACACATACAATGACTCTATCTATGTTCCAATGATCTGTTGAATTCCACCATGAACACATTCAATGACTCCATCTATGTTCCAATAATCTGTTGTATTCCACCTTGAACACATTCAATGACCCCATCAATGTTCCAATGATCTGTTGAATTCCACCATGAACACATTCAATGACTCCGTATATGTTCCAATCATCTGATGAATTCCACCATGAACACATTCAATGATCCAGTCTATGTTCCAATATTCTGTTATATTCCACCTTGAACACATTCAATGACCCCATCAATGTTCCAATGATCTGTTGAATTCCACCATGAACACATTCAAAACTACAACTATGTTAGAAAGGTCAGTTGAATTCCACCATGAACACATTCAATGACTCCATCTATGTTCCAATGATGTGTTGAATTCCACAATGAACAAATTCTATGACCCATCTATAATCCAATGATCTGTTGAATTCCACCATGAACACATTCAATGACTCAATTTATGTTACAATGATCTGTCAAATTCCACCATGAACACACTCAATCACTCCATCTATGTTCCAATGATGTGTTGAATACACCATGAACAGATTCAATGACTCAATCTATATTCCAATGATCTGTTGAATTCGACCATGAATACATTCAATGACCCCATCTATGTTCCAATAATCTGTTGAATTCCATCATGAACACATTCAATGACTCAATCTATCTTGCAATGATGTTGAATTCCACCATGAACACATTAAATGACTCCATCTATGTTCCAAAGAGCTGTTGAATTCCACCATGAACACATTCAATGACTCCATCTATGTTAAAATGATCTGTTGAATTCCACCATGAATATTGTCAATGACTCCATCTATGTTCCAATGTTATGTTGAATTCCACCATGAACACATTCAATGCCTCCATCTATGTTCCAATGATCTGTTGAATTCGACCATGAATACATTCAATGACTCCATCTATGTTCCAATGATCTGTTGAATTACACCATGAGCACATTCAATGACTCCATCTATGTTGCAATGATCTGTTGAATTCCACCATTAACACATTCAATGACTCCATCTATGTTCCAATGATCTGTTGAATTCCACCATGAAGACATTCAATGACTCCATCTATGTTCCAATGATCTGTTGAATTCCACAATGAACACTTTCAATGACTCCATCTATGTTCCAAAGTTATGTTGAACTCCACTATGAACACATTCAATGACTCCATCTATGTTCCAATGATCCGTTCAATTCCACCATTAACACATTCAATTACTCCATCTATGTTCCAATGATTTGTTGAATTCCATCATGAACACATTCAATGACTCCATCTATGTTCCAATGATCTGTTGAATTCGACCATGAATACATTCAAAGACTCCATCTATGTTCCGATGATCTGTTGAATTCCACCATGAACACATTCAATGACTCCATCTATGTTGCAATGATCTGTTGAATTCCACCATTAACACATTCAATTACTCCATCTATGTTCCAATGATCTGTTGAATTCCACCATGAAGACATTCAATGACTCCATCTATATTCCAATGATCTGTTGAATTCCACCATGAACACTTTCAATGACTCCATCTATGTTCCAATGTTATGTTGAACTCTACTATGAACACATTTAATGACTCCATCTATGTTCCAATGATCCGTTCAATTCCACCATTAACACATTAAATTACTCCATCTATGTTCCAATGATTTGTTGAATTCCACGATAAACACATTCAATGACTCCATCTATGTTCCAATGATCTGTTGAATTCAACCATGAACATATTCAATGACTCCATCTATGTTCCAATGATCTGTTGAATTCCACCATTAACACATTCAATGACTCCATCTATGTTCCAATGATCTGTTGAATTCCACCATAAACACATTCAATGACTCTATCTATGTTCTAATGATCTGTTGAATTCCCCCATGAACACATTCAATGATCCCGTCAATGTTCCAATGATCTGTTGAATTCCACCATGAACGCATTCAATGAATCCATCTATGTTCCAATGATCTGTGGAATTCCACCATGAACACATTCAATGACTCCATCTATGTTCCAATGAACTGTTGAATTCCACCATGAACACATTCAATGTCCCATCTATGTTCCAATGATCTGTTGAATTCCACCTTGAACACATTCAATAACCCAATTAATGTTCCAATGGTCTGTTGAATTCCACCATGAACACATTCAATGACAACATCTATGTTACAATGATCTGTTGAATTCCACCATGAACACTTACAATGAACACATCTCTGTTCCAATGATCGGGTGAATTTCACCATGAACACATTAAATGACTCCATCTATGTTCCAATGATATGTTGAATTCCACCAGGAACATATACAATGACTCTGCCTATGTTCCAATCATCTGTTGAATTCAACCATGAACACATTCAATGACTCCATCTCTGTTCCAATGTTATGTTGAATTCCACTATAACACATTCAATGACTCCATCCATGTTCCAATGATGTGTTGAATTCCACCATAAACACATTCAATGATTCCATCTATGTTCCAATGATCTGTTGAATTCCACCATGAACACATACAATGACTCCATCTATGTTCCAATGAACTGTTGAATTTCACCATGAACACATTCAATGACTCTATCTATGTTCCAATGATCTGTTGAATTACACCATGAACACATTCAAAGACTTCATCTATGTTCCAATGATCTGTTGTATTCCACCATGAACACATTCAAAACTACAACTATGTTAGAAAGATCAGTTGAATTCCACCATGAACATATTAAATGACGCTATCTATGTTCCAATGATCTGTTGAATTCCAACATGAACACATTCAAAGACTTCATCTATGTTCCAATGATCTGTTGAAATCCACCATGAACACATTCAATTACTCCATCTATGTTCCAATGATCTGTTGAATTCCACCATGAACACATTCAATGACCCAATCTATGTTCCAATGATGTGTTGAATATACCATGAACACATTCAATGACTCAATCTATATTCCAATGATCTGTTGAATTCGACCATGAATACATTCAATGAGCTCATCTATGTTCCAATCATATGTTGAATTCCACCATGAACACAATCAATGACTCAATCTATGTTGCAATGATGTTGAATTCCACCATGAACACATTCAATGACTCCATCTATGTTCCAATGATCTGTTGAATTCGACCATGAACACATTCAATGACTCCATCTATGTTCAAATGATCTGTTGAATTCCACCATGAACACTGTCAATGACTCCATCTATGTTCCAATGTTATGTTGAATTCCACCATGAACACATTCAATGACTCCATCTATGTTCCAATGATCTGTTTTATTCCACGATGAACACATTCAATGACTCCATCTATGTTCCAATGATCTGTTGAATTCCACGATGAACACATTCAATGACTCCATCTATGTTCCAATGATCTGTTGAATTCCACCATGAACACATTCAATGACTCCATCTATGTTCCAAATCTGTTGAATTCCACCATTAACACATTCAATTACTCCATCTATGTTCCAATGATCTGTTGAATTCCACCATAAACACATTCAATGACTCCATCTATGTTCCAATGATCTGTTGAATTCCCCAATGAACACATTCAATCATCCCATCAATGTTCCATTGATCTGTTGAATTCCACCATGAACACATTCAATGACTCCATCTATGTTCCAATGATCTGTTTTATTCCACGATGAACACATTCAATGACTCCATCTATGTTCCAATGATCTGTTGAAATCCACCATGAACACATTCAATTACTCCATCTATGTTCCAATGATCTGTTGAATTCCACCATGAACACATTCAAAGACTCCATCTATGTTCAAATGATCTGTTGAATTCCACCATGAACACATTCAATGACTCCATCTATGTTCAAATGATTTGTTGAATTCCACCACGAAAACATTCAATGACTCCATCTATGTTCCAATGATCTGTTGAATTACACCATGAACACATTCAATGACTCTATCTATGTACCAATGATCTGTTGAATTCCACCATGAACACATGCAAAGACTTCATCTATGTTCCAATGATCTGTTGAAATCCACCATAAACACATTCAATGACTCCATCTATGTTCAAATGATTTGCTGAATTCCACCATGAACACATTCAATGACTCCATCTATGTTCCAATGATCTGTTGAATTCCACCATAAACACATTCAATGACTCCATCTATGTTCCAATGATCTGTTGAATTCCACCATGAACACATACAATGACTCCATCTATGTTCCAATGATCTGTTGAAATCCACCATGAACACATTCAATGACACCATCTATGTTCCAATAATCTGTTGTATTCCATGTTGAACACATTCAATGACCCCATCTATGTTCCAATGATCTGTTGAATTCCACCATGAACACATTCAATGACTCCATCTATGTTCCAATGATCCGTTCAATTCCACCATTAACACATTCAATTACTCCATCTATGTTCCAATAATTTGTTGCATTCCACGATGAACACATTCAATGACTCCATCTATGTTCCAATGATCTGTTGAATTCCACCATTAACACATTCAATGACTCCATCTATGTTCCAATGATCTGTTGAATTCCACCATAAACACATTCAATGACTCCATCTATGTTCCAATGATCTGTTGAATTCCACCATAAACACATTCAATGACTCCATCTATGTTCCAATGATCTGTGGAATTCCACCATGAACACATTCAATGACTCCATCTATGTTCCAATGATCTGTTGAATTCCACCATGAACACGTTCAATGACCCATCTATGTCCCAATGATCTGTTGAATTCCACCTTGAACACATTCAATATCCCAATTTATGTTCCAATGATATGTTGAATTCAAACATGAACACATTCAATGACTCCATCGATGTTCCAATGATCTGTTGAATTCCACCATGAACACATTCAATGATTCCATCTATGTTCCAATGATCTGTTGAATTCCACCATGAACACATTCAATGACTCCATCTAAGTTCCAATGATCTGTTGAATTCCACCATGAACATATTCAATGACTCTATCAATGTTCCAATGATCTGTTGAATTCCAACATGAACACATTCAAAGACTTCATCTATGTTCCAATGATCTGTTGAAATCCACCATGAACACATTCAATTACTCCATCTATGTTCCAATGATCTGTTGAAATCAAACATGAACACATTCAATGACTCCATCTATGTTCCAATGATCTGTTGAATTCCACCATTAACACATTCAATAACTCCATCTATGTTCCAATGATCTGTTGAATTCCACCATAAACACATTCAATGACTCCATCTATGTTCCAATGATCTGTGGAATTCCACCATGAACACATTCAATGACTCCATCTATGTTCCAATGATCTGTTGAATTCCACCATGAACACGTTCAATGACCCATCTATGTCACAATGATCTGTTGAATTCCACCTGGAACACATTCAATATCCCAATTTATGTTCCAATGATATGTTGAATTCAAACATGAACACATTCAATGACTCCATCTATGTTCCAATGTTATGTTGAATTCCACTATAACACATTCAATGACTCCATCGATGTTCCAATGATCTGTTGAATTCCACCATGAACACATTCAATGATTCAATCTATGTTCCAATGATCTGTTCAATTCCACCATGAACACATTCAATGACTCCATCTAAGTTCCAATGATCTGTTGAATTCCACCATGAACATATTCAATGACTCTATCTATGTTCCAATGATCTGTTGAATTCCAACATGAACACATTCAAAGCCTTCATCTATGTTCCAATGATCTGTTGAAATCCACCATGAACACATTCAATTACTCCATCTATGTTCCAATGATCTGTTGAATTCCACCATAAACACATTCAATGACTCCATCTATGTTCAAATGATTTATTGAATTCCACCATGAACACATTCAATGACTCCATCTATGTTCCAATGATCTGTTGAATTCCACCATAAACACATTCAATGACTCCATCTATTTTCCAATGATCTGTTGAATTCCACCATGAACACATTCAATGACTCCATCTATGTTCCAATGATCTGTTGAATTCCACCATGAACACATTCAATGACTCCAGCTATGTTCCAATGATCTGTTGAATTCCACCATGAACACATACAATGACTCTATCTATGTTCCAATGATCTGTTGAATTCCACCATGAACACATTCAATGACTCCATCTATGTTCCAATAATCTGTTGTATTCCACCTTGAACACATTCAATGACCCCATCAATGTTCCAATGATCTGTTGAATTCCACCATGAACACATTCAATGACTCCGTATATGTTCCAATCATCTGATGAATTCCACCATGAACACATTCAATGATCCAGTCTATGTTCCAATATTCTGTTATATTCCACCTTGAACACATTCAATGACCCCATCAATGTTCCAATGATCTGTTGAATTCCACCATGAACACATTCAAAACTACAACTATGTTAGAAAGATCAGTTGAATTCCACCATGAACACATTCAATGACTCCATCTATGTTCCAATGATGTGTTGAATTCCACAATGAACAAATTCTATGACCCATCTATAATCCAATGATCTGTTGAATTCCACCATGAACACATTCAATGACTCAATTTATGTTACAATGATCTGTCGAATTCCACCATGAACACACTCAATCACTCCATCTATGTTCCAATGATGTGTTGAATACACCATGAACAGATTCAATGACTCAATCTATATTCCAATGATCTGTTGAATTCGACCATGAATACATTCAATGACCCCATCTATGTTCCAATAATCTGTTGAATTCCATCATGAACACATTCAATGACTCAATCTATCTTGCAATGATGTTGAATTCCACCATGAACACATTAAATGACTCCATCTATGTTCCAAAGAGCTGTTGAATTCCACCATGAACACATTCAATGACTCCATCTATGTTCAAATGATCTGTTGAATTCCACCATGAATATTGTCAATGACTCCATCTATGTTCCAATGTTATGTTGAATTCCACCATGAACACATTCAATGCCTCCATCTATGTTCCAATGATCTGTTGAATTCGACCATGAATACATTCAATGACTCCATCTATGTTCCAATGATCTGTTGAATTACACCATGAGCACATTCAATGACTCCATCTATGTTGCAATGATCTGTTGAATTCCACCATTAACACATTCAATGACTCCATCTATGTTCCAATGATCTGTTGAATTCCACCATGAAGACATTCAATGACTCCATCTATGTTCCAATGATCTGTTGAATTCCACAATGAACACTTTCAATGACTCCATCTATGTTCCAAAGTTATGTTGAACTCCACTATGAACACATTCAATGACTCCATCTATGTTCCAATGATCCGTTCAATTCCACCATTAACACATTCAATTACTCCATCTATGTTCCAATGATTTGTTGAATTCCATCATGAACACATTCAATGACTCCATCTATGTTCCAATGATCTGTTGAATTCGACCATGAATACATTCAAAGACTCCATCTATGTTCCGATGATCTGTTGAATTCCACCATGAACACATTCAATGACTCCATCTATGTTGCAATGATCTGTTGAATTCCACCATTAACACATTCAATTACTCCATCTATGTTCCAATGATCTGTTGAATTCCACCATGAAGACATTCAAAACTACAACTATGTTAGAAAGATCAGTTGAATTCCACCATGAACATATTAAATGACGCTATCTATGTTCCAATGATCTGTTGAATTCCAACATGAACACATTCAAAGACTTCATCTATGTTCCAATGATCTGTTGAAATCCACCATGAACACATTCAATTACTCCATCTATGTTCCAATGATCTGTTGAATTCCACCATGAACACATTCAATGACCCAATCTATGTTCCAATGATATGTTGAATATACCATGAACACATTCAATGACTCAATCTATATTCCAATGATCTGTTGAATTCGACCATGAATACATTCAATGACCTCATCTATGTTCCAATCATCGGTTGAATTCCACCATGAACACAATCAATGACTCAATCTATGTTGCAATGATGTTGAATTCCACCATGAACACATTCAATGACTCCATCTATGTTCCAATGATCTGTTGAATTCGACCATGAACATATTCAATGACTCCATCTATGTTCAAATTATCTTTTGAATTCCACCATGAACACTGTCAATGACTCCATCTATGTTCCAATGTTATGTTGAATTCCACCATGAACACATTCAATTACTCCATCTATGTTCCAATGATCTGTTTTATTCCACGATGAACACATTCAATGACTCCATCTATGTTCCAATGATCTGTTGAATTCCACGATGAACACATTCAATGACTCCATCTATGTTCCAATGATCTGTTGAATTCCACCATGAACACATTCAATGACTCCATCTATGTTCCAATGATCTGTTGAATTCCACCATTAACACATTCAATTACTCCATCTATGTTCCAATGATCTGTTGAATTCCACCATAAACACATTCAATGACTCCATGTATGTTCCAATGATCTGTTGAATTCCCCAATGAACACATTCAATCATCCCATCAATGTTCCATTGATCTGTTGAATTCCACCATGAACACATTCAATGACTCCATCTATGTTCCAATGATCTGTTGAATTCCACCATGAACACATTCAATGACTCCATCTATGTTCCAATGATCTGTTGAATTCCACCATGAACACATTCAATGACTCCATCTATGTTCCAATGATCTGTTGAATTCCACCATGAACACATACAATGACTCCATCTATGTTCCAATGATCTGTTGAAATCCACCATGAACACATTCAATGACACCATCTATGTTCCAATAATCTGTTGTATTCCATGTTGAACACATTCAATGACCCCATCTATGTTCCAATGATCTGTTGAATTCCACCATGAACACATTCAATGACTCCATCTATGTTCCAATGATCCGTTCAATTCCACCATTAACAAATTCAATTACTCCATCTATGTTCCAATAATTTGTTGCATTCCACGATGAACACATTCAATGACTCCATCTATGTTCGAATGATCTGTTGAATTCAACCATGAACACATTCAATGACTCCATCTATGTTCCAATGATCTGTTGAATTCCACCATTAACACATTCAATGACTCCATCTATGTTCCAATGATCTGTTGAATTCCACCATAAACACATTCAATGACTCCATCTATGTTCCAATGATCTGTGGAATTCCACCATGAACACATTCAATGACTCCATCTATGTTCCAATGATCTGTTGAATTCCACCATGAACACGTTCAATGACCCATCTATGTCCCAATGATCTGTTGAATTCCACCTTGAACACATTCAATATCCCAATTTATGTTCCAATGATATGTTGATTTCAAACATGAACACATTCAATGACTCCATCTATGTTCCAATGTTATGTTGAATTCCACTATAACACATTCAATGACTCCATCGATGTTCCAATGATCTGTTGAATTCCACCATGAACACATTCAATGATTCCATCTATGTTCCAATGATCTGTTGAATTCCACCATGAACACATTCAATGACTCCATCTAAGTTCCAATGATCTGTTGAATTCCACCATGAACATATTCAATGACTCTATCAATGTTCCAATGATCTGTTGAATTCAAACATGAACACATTCAAAGACTTCATCTATGTTCCAATGATCTGTTGAAATCCACCATGAACACATTCAATTACTCCATCTATGTTCCAATGATCTGTTGAATTCCACCATAAACACATTCAATGACTCTATCTATGTTCCAATGATCTGTTGAATTCAACCATGAACACATTCAAAGACTTCATCTATGTTCCAATGATCTGTTGTATTCCACCATGAACACATTCAAAACTACAACTATGTTAGAAAGATCAGTTGAATTCCACCATGAACATATTAAATGACGCTATCTATGTTCCAATGATCTGTTGAATTCCAACATGAACACATTCAAAGACTTCATCTATGTTCCAATGATCTGTTGAAATCCACCATGAACACATTCAATTACTCTATCTATGTTCCAATGATCTGTTGAATTCCACCATGAACACATTCAATGACCCAATCTATGTTCCAATGATGTGTTGAATATACCATGAACACATTCAATGACTCAATCTATATTCCAATGATCTGTTGAATTCGACCATGAATACATTCAATGACCCCATCTATGTTCCAATCATCTGTTGAATTCCACCATGAACACAATCAATGACTCAATCTATGTTGCAATGATGTTGAATTCCACCATGAACACATTCAATGACTCCATCTATGTTCCAATGATCTGTTGAATTCGACCATGAACACATTCAATGACTCCATCTATGTTCAAATGATCTGTTGAATTCCACCATGAACACTGTCAATGACTCCATCTATGTTCCAATGTTATGGTGAATTCCACCATGAACACATTCAATGACTCCATCTATGTTCCAATGATCTGTTTTATTCCACGATGAACACATTCAATGACTCCATCTATGTTCCAATGATCTGTTGAATTCCACGATGAACACATTCAATGACTCCATCTATGTTCCAATGATCTGTTGAATTCCACCATGAACACATTCAATGACTCCATCTATGTTCCAATGATCTGTTGAATTCCACCATTAACACATTCAATTACTCCATCTATGTTCCAATGATCTGTTGAATTCCACCATAAACACATTCAATGACTCCATCTATGTTCCAATGATCTGTTGAATTCCCCAATGAACACATTCAATCATCCCATCAATGTTCCATTGATCTGTTGAATTCCACCATGAACGCATTCAATGACTCCATCTATGTTCCAATGATCTGTTTTATTCCACGATGAACACATTCAATGACTCCATCTATGTTCCAATGATCTGTTGAAATCCACCATGAACACATTCAATTACTCCATCTATGTTCCAATGATCTGTTGAATTCCACCATGAACACATTCAAAGACTCCATCTATGTTCAAATGATCTGTTGAATTCCACCATGAACACATTCAATGACTCCATCTATGTTCAAATGATTTGTTGAATTCCACCACGAAAACATTCAATGACTCCATCTATGTTCCAATGATCTGTTGAATTACACCATGAACACATTCAATGACTCTATCTATGTACCAATGATCTGTTGAATTCCACCATGAACACATGCAAAGACTTCATCTATGTTCGAATGATCTGTTGAAATCCACCATAAACACATTCAATGACTCCATCTATGTTCAAATGATTTGTTGAATTCCACCATGAACACATTCAATGACTCCATCTATGTTCCAATGATCTGTTGAATTCCACCATAAACACATTCAATGACTCCATCTATGTTCCAATGATCTGTTGAATTCCACCATGAACACATTCAATGACTCCATCTATGTTCCAATGATCTGTTGAATTCCACCATGAACACATTCAATGACTCCATCTATGTTCCAATGATCTGTTGAATTCCACCATGAACACATAAAATGACTCCATCTATGTTCCAATGATCTGTTGAAATCCACCATGAACACATTCAATGACACCATCTATGTTCCAATAATCTGTTGTATTCCATGTTGAACACATTCAATGACCCCATCTATGTTCCAATGATCTGTTGAATTCCACCATGAACACATTCAATGACTCCATCTATGTTCCAATGATCTGTTGAATTCCACCATGAACACATTCAATGATTCCATCTATGTTCCAATGATCTGTTGAATTCCACCATGAACACATTCAATGACTCCATCTAAGTTCCAATGATCTGTTGAATTCCACCATGAACATATTCAATGACTCTATCAATGTTCCAATGATCTGTTGAATTCAAACATGAACACATTCAAAGACTTCATCTATGTTCCAATGATCTGTTGAAATCCACCATGAACACATTCAATTACTCCATCTATGTTCCAATGATCTGTTGAATTCCACCATAAACACATTCAATGACTCTATCTATGTTCCAATGATCTGTTGAATTCAACCATGAACACATTCAAAGACTTCATCTATGTTCCAATGATCTGTTGTATTCCACCATGAACACATTCAAAACTACAACTATGTTAGAAAGATCAGTTGAATTCCACCATGAACATATTAAATGACGCTATCTATGTTCCAATGATCTGTTGAATTCCAACATGAACACATTGAAAGACTTCATCTATGTTCCAATGATCTGTTGAAATCCACCATGAACACATTCAATTACTCTATCTATGTTCCAATGATCTGTTGAATTCCACCATGAACACATTCAATGACCCAATCTATGTTCCAATGATGTGTTGAATATACAATGAACACATTCAATGACTCAATCTATATTCCAATGATCTGTTGAATTCGACCATGAATACATTCAATGACCCCATCTATGTTCCAATCATCTGTTGAATTCCACCATGAACACAATCAATGACTCAATCTATGTTGCAATGATGTTGAATTCCACCATGAACACATTCAATGACTCCATCTATGTTCCAATGATCTGTTGAATTCGACCATGAACACATTCAATGACTCCATCTATGTTCAAATGATCTGTTGAATTCCACCATGAACACTGTCAATGACTCCATCTATGTTCCAATGTTATGGTGAATTCCACCATGAACACATTCAATGACTCCATCTATGTTCCAATGATCTGTTTTATTCCACGATGAACACATTCAATGACTCCATCTATGTTCCAATGATCTGTTGAATTCCACGATGAACACATTCAATGACTCCATCTATGTTCCAATGATCTGTTGAATTCCACCATGAACACATTCAATGACTCCATCTATGTTCCAATGATCTGTTGAATTCCACCATTAACACATTCAATTACTCCATCTATGTTCCAATGATCTGTTGAATTCCACCATAAACACATTCAATGACTCAATCTATGTTCCAATGATCTGTTGAATTCCCCAATGAACACATTCAATCATCCCATCAATGTTCCATTGATCTGTTGAATTCCACCATGAACGCATTCAATGACTCCATCTATGTTCCAATGATCTGTTTTATTCCACGATGAACACATTCAATGACTCCATCTATGTTCCAATGATCTGTTGAAATCCACCATGAACACATTCAATTACTCCATCTATGTTCCAATGATCTGTTGAATTCCACCATGAACACATTCAAAGACTCCATCTATGTTCAAATGATCTGTTGAATTCCACCATGAACACATTCAATGACTCCATCTATGTTCAAATGATTTGTTGAATTCCACCACGAAAACATTCAATGACTCCATCTATGTTCCAATGATCTGTTGAATTACACCATGAACACATTCAATGACTCTATCTATGTACCAATGATCTGTTGAATTCCACCATGAACACATGCAAAGACTTCATCTATGTTCCAATGATCTGTTGAAATCCACCATAAACACATTCAATGACTCCATCTATGTTCAAATGATTTGTTGAATTCCACCATGAACACATTCAATGACTCCATCTATGTTCCAATGATCTGTTGAATTCCACCATAAACACATTCAATGACTCCATCTATGTTCCAATGATCTGTTGAATTCCACCATGAACACATTCAATGACTCCATCTATGTTCCAATGATCTGTTGAATTCCACCATGAACACATTCAATGACTCCATCTATGTTCCAATGATCTGTTGAATTCCACCATGAACACATAAAATGACTCCATCTATGTTCCAATGATCTGTTGAAATCCACCATGAACACATTCAATGACACCATCTATGTTCCAATAATCTGTTGTATTCCATGTTGAACACATTCAATGACCCCATCTATGTTCCAATGATCTGTTGAATTCCACCATGAACACATTCAATGACTCCATCTATGTTCCAATGATCCGTTCAATTCCACCATTAACACATTCAATTACTCCATCTATGTTCCAATAATTTGTTGCATTCCACGATGAACACATTCAATGACTCCATCTATGTTCGAATGATCTGTTGAATTCAACCATGAACACATTCAATGACTCCATCTATGTTCCAATGATCTGTTGAATTCCACCATTAACACATTCAATGACTCCATCTATGTTCCAATGATCTGTTGAATTCCACCATAAACACATTCAATGACTCCATCTATGTTCCAATGATCTGTGGAATTCCACCATGAACACATTCAATGACTCAATTTATGTTACAATGATCTGTCGAATTCCACCATGAACACACTCAATCACTCCATCTATGTTCCAATGATGTGTTGAATACACCATGAACAGATTCAATGACTCAATCTATATTCCAATGATCTGTTGAATTCGACCATGAATACATTCAATGACCCCATCTATGTTCCAATAATCTGTTGAATTCCATCATGAACACATTCAATGACTCAATCTATCTTGCAATGATGTTGAATTCCACCATGAACACATTAAATGACTCCATCTATGTTCCAAAGAGCTGTTGAATTCCACCATGAACACATTCAATGACTCCATCTATGTTCAAATGATCTGTTGAATTCCACCATGAATATTGTCAATGACTCCATCTATGTTCCAATGTTATGTTGAATTCCACCATGAACACATTCAATGCCTCCATCTATGTTCCAATGATCTGTTGAATTCGACCATGAATACATTCAATGACTCCATCTATGTTCCAATGATCTGTTGAATTACACCATGAACACATTCAATGACTCCATCTATGTTGCAATGATCTGTTGAATTCCACCATTAACACATTCTATGACTCCATCTATGTTCCAATGATCTGTTGAATTCCACCATGAAGACATTCAATGACTCCATCTATGTTCCAATGATCTGTTGAATTCCACAATGAACACTTTCAATGACTCCATCTATGTTCCAAAGTTATGTTGAACTCCACTATGAACACATTCAATGACTCCATCTATGTTCCAATGATCCGTTCAATTCCACCATTAACACATTCAATTACTCCATCTATGTTCCAATGATTTGTTGAATTCCATCATGAACACATTCAATGACTCCATCTATGTTCCAATGATCTGTTGAATTCGACCATGAATACATTCAAAGACTCCATCTATGTTCCGATGATCTGTTGAATTCCACCATGAACACATTCAATGACTCCATCTATGTTGCAATGATCTGTTGAATTCCACCATTAACACATTCAATTACTCCATCTATGTTCCAATGATCTGTTGAATTCCACCATAAAGACATTCAATGACTCCATCTATATTCCAATGATCTGTTGAATTCCACCATGAACACTTTCAATGACTCCATCTATGTTCCAATGTTATGTTGAACTCTACTATGAACACATTTAATGACTCCATCTATGTTCCAATGATCCGTTCAATTCCACCATTAACAAATTAAATTACTCCATCTATGTTCCAATGATTTGTTGAATTCCACGATAAACACATTCAATGACTCCATCTATGTTCCAATGATCTGTTGAATTCCACCTTGAACACATTCAATAACCCAATTAATGTTCCAATGGTCTGTTGAATTCCACCATGAACACATTCAATGATAACATCTATGTTACAATGATCTGTTGAATTCCACCATGAACACTTACAATGAACACATCTCTCTTCCAATGATCGGGTGAATTCCACCATGAACACATTAAATGACTCCATCTATGTTCCAATGATATGTTGAATTCCACCAGGAACATATACAATGACTCTGCCTATGTTCCAATCATCTGTTGAATTCAACCATGAACACATTCAATGACTCCATCTCTGTTCCAATGTTATGTTGAATTCCACTATAACACATTCAATGACTCCATCCATGTTCCAATGATGTGTTGAATTCCACCATAAACACATTCAATGATTCCATCTATGTTCCAATGATCTGTTGAATTCCACCATGAACACATTCAATGACTCCATTTATGTTCCAATGATCTGTTGAATTCCACCATGAACACATACAATGACTCCATCTATGTTCCAATGAACTGTTGAATTCCACCATGAACACATTCAATGACTCTATCTATGTTCCAATGATCTGTTGAATTCAACCATGAACACATTCAAAGACTTCATCTATGTTCCAATGATCTGTTGTATTCCACCATGAACACATTCAAAACTACAACTATGTTAGAAAGATCAGTTGAATTCCACCATGAACATATTAAATGACGCTATCTATGTTCCAATGATCTGTTGAATTCCAACATGAACACATTCAAAGACTTCATCTATGTTCCAATGATCTGTTGAAATCCACCATGAACACATTCAATTACTCCATCTATGTTCCAATGATCTGTTGAATTCCACCATGAACACATTCAATGACCCAATCTATGTTCCAATGAGGTGTTGAATATACCATGAACACATTCAATGACTCAATCTATATTCCAATGATCTGTTGAATTCGACCATGAATACATTCAATGACCCCATCTATGTTCCAATCATCTGTTGAATTCCACCATGAACACAATCAATGACTCAATCTATGTTGCAATGATGTTGAATTCCACCATGAACACATTCAATGACTCCATCTATGTTCCAATGATCTGTTGAATGCGACCATGAACACATTCAATGACTCCATCTATGTTCAAATGATCTGTTGAATTCCACCATGAACACTGTCAATGACTCCATCTATGTTCCAATGTTATGTTGAATTCCACCATGAACACATTCAATGACTCCATCTATGTTCCAGTGATCTGTTTTATTCCACGATGAACACATTCAATGACTCCATCTATGTTCCAATGATCTGTTGAATTCCACGATGAACACATTCAATGACTCCATCTATGTTCCAATGATCTGTTGAATTCCACCATGAACACATTCAATGACTCCATCTATGTTCCAATGATCTGTTGAATTCCACCATTAACACATTCAATGACTCCATCTATGTTCCAATGATCTGTTGAATTCCACCATAAACACATTCAATGACTCCATCTATGTTCCAATGATCTGTTGAATTCCCCAATGAACACATTCAATCATCCCATCAATATTCCATTGATCTGTTGAAATCCACCATGAACGCATTCAATGACTCCATCTATGTTCCAATGATCTGTTTTATTCCACGATGAACACATTCAATGACTCCATCTATGTTCCAATGATCTGTTGAAATCCACCATGAACACATTCAATTACTCCATCTATGTTCCAATGATCTGTTGAATTCCACCATGAACACATTCAAAGACTCCATCTATGTTCAAATGATCTGTTGAATTCCACCACGAACACATTCAATGACTCCATCTATGTTCAAATAATTTGTTGAATTCCACCACGAAAACATTCAATGACTCCATCTATGTTCCAATGATCTGTTGAATTACACCATGAACACATGCAAAGACTTCATCTATGTACCAATGATCTGTTGAATTCCACCATGAACACATGCAAAGACTTCATCTATGTTCCAATGATTTGTTGAATTCCACCATGAACACATTCAATGACTCCATCTATGTTCCAATGATCTGTTGAATTCCACCATGAACACATCAATGACTCCATCTATGTTCCAATGATCTGTTGAATTCCACCATGAACACATTCAATGACTCCATCTATGTTCCAATGATCTGTTGAATTCCACCATGAACACATACAATGACTCCATCTATGTTCCAATGATCTGTTGAAATCCACCATGAATACATTCAATGACACCATCTATGTTCCAATAATCTGTTGTATTCCATGTTGAACACATTCAATGACCCCATCTATGTTCCAATGATCTGTTGAATTCCACCATGAACACATTCAATGACTCCATCTATGTTCCAATGATCCGTTCAATTCCACCATTAACACATTCAATTACTCCATCTATGTTCCAATAATTTGTTGCATTCCACGATGAACACATTCAATGACTCCATCTATGTTCGAATGATCTGTTGAATTCAACCATGAACACATTCAATGACTCCATCTATGTTCCAATGATCTGTTGAATTCCACCATTAACACATTCAATGACTCCATCTATGTTCCAATGATCTGTTGAATTCCACCATAAACACATTCAATGACTCCATCTATGTTCCAATGATCTGTGGAATTCCACCATGAACACATTCAATGACTCCATCTATGTTCCAATGATCTGTTGAATTCCACCATGAACACGTTCAATGACCCATCTATGTCCCAATGATCTGTTGAATTCCACCTTGAACACATTCAATATCCCAATTTATGTTCCAATGATATGTTGAATTCAAACATGAACACATTCAATGACTCCATCTATGTTCCAATGTTATGTTGAATTCCACTATAACACATTCAATGACTCCATCGATGTTCCAATGATCTGTTGAATTCCACCATGAACACATTCAATGATTCCATCTATGTTCCAATGATCTGTTGAATTCCACCATGAACACATTCAATGACTCCATCTAAGTTCCAATGATCTGTTGAATTCCACCATGAACATATTCAATGACTCTATCAATGTTCCAATCATCTGTTGAATTCCAACATGAACACATTCAAAGACTTCATCTATGTTCCAATGATCTGTTGAAATCCACCATGAACACATTCAATTACTCCATCTATGTTCCAATGATCTGTTGAATTCCACTATAAACACATTCAATGACTCTATCTATGTTCCAATGATCTGTTGAATTCAACCATGAACACATTCAAAGACTTCATCTATGTTCCAATGATCTGTTGTATTCCACCATGAACACATTCAAAACTACAACTATGTTAGAAAGATCAGTTGAATTCCACCATGAACATATTAAATGACGCTATCTATGTTCCAATGATCTGTTGAATTCCAACATGAACACATTCAAAGACTTCATCTATGTTCCAATGATCTGTTGAAATCCACCATGAACACATTCAATTACTCCATCTATCTTCCAATGATCTGTTGAATTCCACCATGAACACATTCAATGACCCAATCTATGTTCCAATGATGTGTTGAATATACCATGAACACATTCAATGACTCAATCTATATTCCAATGATCTGTTGAATTCGACCATGAATACATTCAATGACCCCATCTATGTTCCAATCATCTGTTGAATTCCACCATGAACACAATCAATGACTCAATCTATGTTGCAATGATGTTGAATTCCACCATGAACACATTCAATGACTCCATCTATGTTCCAATGATCTGTTGAATTCGACCATGAACACATTCAATGACTCCATCTATGTTCAAATGATCTGTTGAATTCCACCATGAACACTGTCAATGACTCCATCTATGTTCCAATGTTATGTTGAATTCCACCATGAACACATTCAATGACTCCATCTATGTTCCAATGATCTGTTTTATTCCACGATGAACACATTCAATGACTCCATCTATGTTCCAATGATCTGTTGAATTCCACGATGAACACATTCAATGACTCCATCTATGTTCCAATGATCTGTTGAAATCCTCCATGAACACATTCAATTACTCCATCTATGTTCCAATGATCTGTTGAATTCCACCATGAACACATTCAAAGACTCCATCTATGTTCAAATGATCTGTTGAATTCCACCATGAACACATTCAATGACTCCATCTATGTTCAAATGATTTGTTGAATTCCACCACGAAAACATTCAATGACTCCATCTATGTTCCAATGATCTGTTGAATTACACCATGAACACATTCAATGACTCTATCTATGTACCAATGATCTGTTGAATTCCACCATGAACACATGCAAAGACTTCATCTATGTTCCAATGATCTGTTGAAATCCACCATAAACACATTCAATGACTCCATCTATGTTCAAATGATTTGTTGAATTCCACCATGAACACATTCAATGACTCCATCTATGTTCCAATGATCTGTTGAATTCCACCATAAACACATTCAATGACTCCATCTATGTTCCAATCATCTGTTGAATTCCACCATGAACACATTCAATGACTCCATCTATGTTCCAATGATCTGTTGAATTCCACCATGAACACATTCAATGACTCCATCTATGTTCCAATGATCTGTTGAATTCCACCATGAACACATACAATGACTCCATCTATGTTCCAATGATCTGTTGAAATCCACCATGAACACATTCAATGACACCATCTATGTTCCAATAATCTGTTGTATTCCATGTTGAACACATTCAATGACCCCATCTATGTTCCAATGATCTGTTGAATTCCACCATGAACACATTCAATGACTCCATCTATGTTCCAATGATCCGTTCAATTCCACCATTAACACATTCAATTACTCCATCTATGTTCCAATAATTTGTTGCATTCCACGATGAACACATTCAATGACTCCATCTATGTTCGAATGATCTGTTGAATTCAACCATGAACACATTCAATGACTCCATCTATGTTCCAATGATCTGTTGAATTCCACCATTAACACATTCAATGACTCCATCTATGTTCCAATGATCTGTTGAATTCCACCATAAACACATTCAATGACTCCATCTATGTTCCAATGATCTGTGGAATTCCACCATGAACACATTCAATGACTCCATCTATGTTCCAATGATCTGTTGAATTCCACCATGAACACGTTCAATGACCCATCTATGTCCCAATGATCTGTTGAATTCCACCTTGAACACATTCAATATCCCAATTTATGTTCCAATGATATGTTGAATTCAAACATGAACACATTCAATGACTCCATCTATGTTCCAATGTTATGTTGAATTCCACTATAACACATTCAATGACTCCATCGATGTTCCAATGATCTGTTGAATTCCACCATGAACACATTCAATGATTCCATCTATGTTCCAATGATCTGTTGAATTCCACCATGAACACATTCAATGACTCCATCTAAGTTCCAATGATCTGTTGAATTCCACCATGAACATATTCAATGACTCTATCAATGTTCCAATCATCTGTTGAATTCCAACATGAACACATTCAAAGACTTCATCTATGTTCCAATGATCTGTTGAAATCCACCATGAACACATTCAATTACTCCATCTATGTTCCAATGATCTGTTGAATTCCACCATAAACACATTCAATGACTCTATCTATGTTCCAATGATCTGTTGAATTCAACCATGAACACATTCAAAGACTTCATCTATGTTCCAATGATCTGTTGTATTCCACCATGAACACATTCAAAACTACAACTATGTTAGAAAGATCAGTTGAATTCCACCATGAACATATTAAATGACGCTATCTATGTTCCAATGATCTGTTGAATTCCAACATGAACACATTCAAAGACTTCATCTATGTTCCAATGATCTGTTGAAATCCACCATGAACACATTCAATTACTCCATCTATGTTCCAATGATCTGTTGAATTCCACCATGAACACATTCAATGACCCAATCTATGTTCCAATGATGTGTTGAATATACCATGAACACATTCAATGACTCAATCTATATTCCAATGATCTGTTGAATTCGACCATGAATACATTCAATGACCCCATCTATGTTCCAATCATCTGTTGAATTCCACCATGAACACAATCAATGACTCAATCTATGTTGCAATGATGTTGAATTCCACCATGAACACATTCAATGACTCCATCTATGTTCCAATGATCTGTTGAATTCGACCATGAACACATTCAATGACTCCATCTATGTTCAAATCATCTGTTGAATTCCACCATGAACACTGTCAATGACTCCATCTATGTTCCAATGTTATGTTGAATTCCACCATGAACACATTCAATGACTCCATCTATGTTCCAATGATCTGTTTTATTCCACGAGGAACACATTCAATGACTCCATCTATGTTCCAATGATCTGTTGAATTCCACGATGAACACATTCAATGACTCCATCTATGTTCCAATGATCTGTTGAATTCCACCATGAACACATTCAATGACTCCATCTATGTTCCAATGATCTGTTGAATTCCACCATTAACACATTCAATTACTCCATCTATGTTCCAATGATCTGTTGAATTCCACCATAAACACATTCAATGACTCCATCTATGTTCCAATGATCTGTTGAATTCCCCAATGAACACATTCAATCATCCCATCAATGTTCCATTGATCTGTTGAATTCCACCATGAACGCATTCAATGACTCCATCTATGTTCCAATGATCTGTTTTATTCCACGATGAACACATTCAATGACTCCATCTATGTTCCAATGATCTGTTGAAATCCACCATGAACACATTCAATTACTCCATCTATGTTCCAATGATCTGTTGAATTCCACCATGAACACATTCAAAGACTCCATCTATGTTCAAATGATCTGTTGAATTCCACCATGAACACATTCAATGACTCCATCTATGTTCAAATGATTTGTTGAATTCCACCACGAAAACATTCAATGACTCCATCTATGTTCCAATGATCTGTTGAATTACACCATGAACACATTCAATGACTCTATCTATGTACCAATGATCTGTTGAATTCCACCATGAACACATGCAAAGACTTCATCTATGTTCCAATGATCTGTTGAAATCCACCATAAACACATTCAATGACTCCATCTATGTTCAAATGATTTGTTGAATTCCACCATGAACACATTCAATGACTCCATCTATGTTCCAATGATCTGTTGAATTCCACCATAAACACATTCAATGACTCCATCTATGTTCCAATGATCTGTTGAATTCCACCATGAACACATTCAATGACTCCATCTATGTTCCAATGATCTGTTGAATTCCACCATGAACACATTCAATGACTCCATCTATGTTCCAATGATCTGTTGAATTCCACCATGAACACATACAATGACTCCATCTATGTTCCAATGATCTGTTGAAATCCAACATGAACACATTCAATGACACCATCTATGTTCCAATAATCTGTTGTATTCCATGTTGAACACATTCAATGACCCCATCTATGTTCCAATGATCTGTTGAATTCCACCATGAACACATTCAATGACTCCATCTATGTTCCAATGATCCGTTCAATTCCACCATTAACACATTCAATTACTCCATCTATGTTCCAATAATTTGTTGCATTCCACGATGAACACATTCAATGACTCCATCTATGTTCGAATGATCTGTTGAATTCAACCATGAACACATTCAATGACTCCATCTATGTTCCAATGATCTGTTGAATTCCACCATTAACACATTCAATGACTCCATCTATGTTCCAATGATCTGTTGAATTCCACCATAAACACATTCAATGACTCCATCTATGTTCCAATGATCTGTGGAATTCCACCATGAACACATTCAATGACTCCATCTATGTTCCAATGATCTGTTGAATTCCACCATGAACACGTTCAATGACCCATCTATGTCCCAATGATCTGTTGAATTCCACCTTGAACACATTCAATATCCCAATTTATGTTCCAATGATATGTTGAATTCAAACATGAACACATTCAATGACTCCATCTATGTTCCAATGTTATGTTGAATTCCACTATAACACATTCAATGACTCCATCGATGTTCCAATGATCTGTTGAATTCCACCATGAACACATTCAATGATTCCATCTATGTTCCAATGATCTGTTGAATTCCACCATGAACACATTCAATGACTCTATCAATGTTCCAATGATCTGTTGAATTCCAACATGAACACATTCAAAGACTTCATCTTTGTTCCAATGATCTGTTGAAATCCACCATGAACACATTCAATTACTCCATCTATGTTCCAATGATCTGTTGAATTCCACCATTAACACATTCAATGACTCCATCTATGTTCCAATGATCTGTTGAATTCCACCATAAACACATTCAATGACTCCATCTATGTTCCAATGATCTGTGGAATTCCACCATGAACACATTCAATGACTCCATCTATGTTCCAATGATCTGTTGAATTCCACCATGAACACGTTCAATGACCCATCTATGTCCCAATGATCTGTTGAATTCCACCTTGAACACATTCAATATCCCAATTGATGTTCCAATGATATGTTGAATTCAAACATGAACACATTCAATGACTCCATCTATGTTCCAATGTTATGTTGAATTCCACTATAACACATTCAATGACTCCATCGATGTTCCAATGATCTGTTGAATTCCACCATGAACACATTCAATGATTCCATCTATGTTCCAATGATCTGTTGAATTCCACCATGAACACATTCAATGACTCCATCTAAGTTCCAATGATCTGTTGAATTCCACCATGAACATATTCAATGACTCTATCAATGTTCCAATCATCTGTTGAATTCCAACATGAACACATTCAAAGACTTCATCTATGTTCCAATGATCTGTTGAAATCCACCATGAACACATTCAATTACTCCATCTATGTTCCAATGATCTGTTGAATTCCACCATAAACACATTCAATGACTCTATCTATGTTCCAATGATCTGTTGAATTCAACCATGAACACATTCAAAGACTTCATCTATGTTCCAATGATCTGTTGTATTCCACCATGAACACATTCAAAACTACAACTATGTTAGAAAGATCAGTTGAATTCCACCAAGAACATATTAAATGACGCTATCTATGTTCCAATGATCTGTTGAATTCCAACATGAACACATTCAAAGACTTCATCTATGTTCCAATGATCTGTTGAAATCCACCATGAACACATTCAATTACTCCATCTATGTTCCAATGATCTGTTGAATTCCACCATGAACACATTCAATGACCCAATCTATGTTCCAATGATGTGTTGAATATACCATGAACACATTCAATGACTCAATCTATATTCCAATGATCTGTTGAATTCGACCATGAATACATTCATTGACCCCATCTATGTTCCAATCATCTGTTGAATTCCACCATGAACACAATCAATGACTCAATCTATGTTGCAATGATGTTGAATTCCACCATGAACACATTCAATGACTCCATCTATGTTCCAATGATCTGTTGAATTCGACCATGAACACATTCAATGACTCCATCTATGTTCAAATCATCTGTTGAATTCCACCATGAACACTGTCAATGACTCCATCTATGTTCCAATGTTATGTTGAATTCCACCATGAACACATTCAATGACTCCATCTATGTTCCAATGATCTGTTTTATTCCACGAGGAACACATTCAATGACTCCATCTATGTTCCAATGATCTGTTGAATTCCACGATGAACACATTCAATGACTCCATCTATGTTCCAATGATCTGTTGAATTCCACCATGAACACATTCAATGACTCCATCTATGTTCCAATGATCTGTTGAATTCCACCATTAACACATTCAATTACTCCATCTATGTTCCAATGATCTGTTGAATTCCACCATAAACACATTCAATGACTCCATCTATGTTCCAATGATCTGTTGAATTCCCCAATGAACACATTCAATCATCCCATCAATGTTCCATTGATCTGTTGAATTCCACCATGAACGCATTCAATGACTCCATCTATGTTCCAATGATCTGTTTTATTCCACGATGAACACATTCAATGACTCCATCTATGTTCCAATGATCTGTTGAAATCCACCATGAACACATTCAATTACTCCATCTATGTTCCAATGATCTGTTGAATTCCACCATGAACACATTCAAAGACTCCATCTATGTTCCAATGATCTGTTGAATTCCACGATGAACACATTCAATGACTCCATCTATGTTCCATTGATCTGTTGAATTCCACCATGAACACATTCAATGACTCCATCTATGTTCCAATGATCTGTTGAATTCCACCATTAACACATTCAATTACTCCATCTATGTTCCAATGATCTGTTGAATTCCACCATAAACACATTCAATGACTCCATCTATGTTCCAATGATCTGTTGAATTCCCCAATGAACACATTCAATCATCCCATCAATGTTCCATTGATCTGTTGAATTCCACCATGAACGCATTCAATGACTCCATCTATGTTCCAATGATCTGTTTTATTCCACGATGAACACATTCAATGACTCCATCTATGTTCCAATGATCTGTTGAAATCCACCATGAACACATTCAATTACTCCATCTATGTTCCAATGATCTGTTGAATTCCACCATGAACACATTCAAAGACTCCATCTATGTTCAAATGATCTGTTGAATTCCACCATGAACACATTCAATGACTCCATCTATGTTCAAATGATTTGTTGAATTCCACCACGAAAACATTCAATGACTCCATCTATGTTCCAATGATCTGTTGAATTACACCATGAACACATTCAATGACTCTATCTATGTACCAATGATCTGTTGAATTCCACCATGAACACATGCAAAGACTTCATCTATGTTCCAATGATCTGTTGAAATCCACCATAAACACATTCAATGACTCCATCTATGTTCAAATGATTTGTTGAATTCCACCATGAACACATTCAATGACTCCATCTATGTTCCAATGATCTGTTGAATTCCACCATAAACACATTCAATGACTCCATCTATGTTCCAATGATCTGTTGAATTCCACCATGAACACATTCAATGTCTCCATCTATGTTCCAATGATCTGTTGAATTCCACCATGAACACATACAATGACTCCATCTATGTTCCAATGATCTGTTGAAATCCAACATGAACACATTCAATGACACCATCTATGTTCCAATAATCTGTTGTATTCCATGTTGAACACATTCAATGACCCCATCTATGTTCCAATGATCTGTTGAATTCCACCATGAACACATTCAATGACTCCATCTATGTTCCAATGATCCGTTCAATTCCACCATTAACACATTCAATTACTCCATCTATGTTCCAATAATTTGTTGCATTCCACGATGAACACATTCAATGACTCCATCTATGTTCGAATGATCTGTTGAATTCAACCATGAACACATTCAATGACTCCATCTATGTTCCAATGATCTGTTGAATTCCACCATTAACACATTCAATGACTCCATCTATGTTCCAATGATCTGTTGAATTCCACCATAAACACATTCAATGACTCCATCTATGTTCCAATGATCTGTGGAATTCCACCATGAACACATTCAATGACTCCATCTATGTTCCAATGATCTGTTGAATTCCACCATGAACACGTTCAATGACCCATCTATGTCCCAATGATCTGTTGAATTCCACCTTGAACACATTCAATATCCCAATTTATGTTCCAATGATATGTTGAATTCAAACATGAACACATTCAATGACTCCATCTATGTTCCAATGTTATGTTGAATTCCACTATAACACATTCAATGACTCCATCGATGTTCCAATGATCTGTTGAATTCCACCATGAACACATTCAATGATTCCATCTATGTTCCAATGATCTGTTGAATTCCACCATGAACACATTCAATGACTCTATCAATGTTCCAATGATCTGTTGAATTCCAACATGAACACATTCAAAGACTTCATCTTTGTTCCAATGATCTGTTGAAATCCACCATGAACACATTCAATTACTCCATCTATGTTCCAATGATCTGTTGAATTCCACCATTAACACATTCAATGACTCCATCTATGTTCCAATGATCTGTTGAATTCCACCATAAACACATTCAATGACTCCATCTATGTTCCAATGATCTGTGGAATTCCACCATGAACACATTCAATGACTCCATCTATGTTCCAATGATCTGTTGAATTCCACCATGAACACGTTCAATGACCCATCTATGTCCCAATGATCTGTTGAATTCCACCTTGAACACATTCAATATCCCAATTTATGTTCCAATGATATGTTGAATTCAAACATGAACACATTCAATGACTCCATCTATGTTCCAATGTTATGTTGAATTCCACTATAACACATTCAATGACTCCATCGATGTTCCAATGATCTGTTGAATTCCACCATGAACACATTCAATGATTCCATCTATGTTCCAATGATCTGTTGAATTCCACCATGAACACATTCAATGACTCCATCTAAGTTCCAATGATCTGTTGAATTCCACCATGAACATATTCAATGACTCTATCTATGTTCCAATCATCTGTTGAATTCCAACATGAACACATTCAAAGACTTCATCTATGTTCCAATGATCTGTTGAAATCCACCATGAACACATTCAATTACTCCATCTATGTTCCAATGATCTGTTGAATTCCACCATAAACACATTCAATGACTCTATCTATGTTCCAATGATCTGTTGAATTCAACCATGAACACATTCAAAGACTTCATCTATGTTCCAATGATCTGTTGTATTCCACCATGAACACATTCAAAACTACAACTATGTTAGAAAGATCAGTTGAATTCCACCATGAACATATTAAATGACGCTATCTATGTTCCAATGATCTGTTGAATTCCAACATGAACACATTCAAAGACTTCATCTATGTTCCAATGATCTGTTGAAATCCACCATGAACACATTCAATTACTCCATCTATGTTCCAATGATCTGTTGAATTCCACCATGAACACATTCAATGACCCAATCTATGTTCCAATGATGTGTTGAATATACCATGAACACATTCAATGACTCAATCTATATTCCAATGATCTGTTGAATTCGACCATGAATACATTCAATGACCCCATCTATGTTCCAATCATCTGTTGAATTCCACCATGAACACAATCAATGACTCAATCTATGTTGCAATGATGTTGAATTCCACCATGAACACATTCAATGACTCCATCTATGTTCCAATGATCTGTTGAATTCGACCATGAACACATTCAATGACTCCATCTATGTTCAAATCATCTGTTGAATTCCACCATGAACACTGTCAATGACTCCATCTATGTTCCAATGTTATGTTGAATTCCACCATGAACACATTCAATGACTCCATCTATGTTCCAATGATCTGTTTTATTCCACGAGGAACACATTCAATGACTCCATCTATGTTCCAATGATCTGTTGAATTCCACGATGAACACATTCAATGACTCCATCTATGTTCCAATGATCTGTTGAATTCCACCATGAACACATTCAATGACTCCATCTATGTTCCAATGATCTGTTGAATTCCACCATTAACACATTCAATTACTCCATCTATGTTCCAATGATCTGTTGAATTCCACCATAAACACATTCAATGACTCCATCTATGTTCCAATGATCTGTTGAATTCCCCAATGAACACATTCAATCATCCCATCAATGTTCCATTGATCTGTTGAATTCCACCATGAACGCATTCAATGACTCCATCTATGTTCCAATGATCTGTTTTATTCCACGATGAACACATTCAATGACTCCATCTATGTTCCAATGATCTGTTTAAATCCACCATGAACACATTCAATTACTCCATCTATGTTCCAATGATCTGTTGAATTCCACCATGAACACATTCAAAGACTCCATCTATGTTCAAATGATCTGTTGAATTCCACCATGAACACATTCAATGACTCCATCTATGTTCAAATGATTTGTTGAATTCCACCACGAAAACATTCAATGACTCCATCTATGTTCCAATGATCTGTTGAATTACACCATGAACACATTCAATGACTCTATCTATGTACCAATGATCTGTTGAATTCCACCATGAACACATGCAAAGACTTCATCTATGTTCCAATGATCTGTTGAAATCCACCATAAACACATTCAATGACTCCATCTATGTTCAAATGATTTGTTGAATTCCACCATGAACACATTCAATGACTCCATCTATGTTCCAATGATCTGTTGAATTCCACCATAAACACATTCAATGACTCCATCTATGTTCCAATGATCTGTTGAATTCCACCATGAACACATTCAATGACTCCATCTATGTTCCAATGATCTGTTGAATTCCACCATGAACACATTCAATGACTCCATCTATGTTCCAATGATCTGTTGAATTCCACCATGAACACATACAATGACTCCATCTATGTTCCAATGATCTGTTGAAATCCAACATGAACACATTCAATGACACCATCTATGTTCCAATAATCTGTTGTATTCCATGTTGAACACATTCAATGACCCCATCTATGTTCCAATGATCTGTTGAATTCCACCATGAACACATTCAATGACTCCATCTATGTTCCAATGATCCGTTCAATTCCACCATTAACACATTCAATTACTCCATCTATGTTCCAATAATTTGTTGCATTCCACGATGAACACATTCAATGACTCCATCTATGTACGAATGATCTGTTGAATTCAACCATGAACACATTCAATGACTCCATCTATGTTCCAATGATCTGTTGAATTCCACCATTAACACATTCAATGACTCCATCTATGTTCCAATGATCTGTTGAATTCCACCATAAACACATTCAATGACTCCATCTATGTTCCAATGATCTGTGGAATTCCACCATGAACACATTCAATGACTCCATCTATGTTCCAATGATCTGTTGAATTCCACCATGAACACGTTCAATGACCCATCTATGTCCCAATGATCTGTTGAATTCCACCTTGAACACATTCAATATCCCAATTTATGTTCCAATGATATGTTGAATTCAAACATGAACACATTCAATGACTCCATCTATGTTCCAATGTTATGTTGAATTCCACTATAACACATTCAATGACTCCATCGATGTTCCAATGATCTGTTGAATTCCACCATGAACACATTCAATGATTCCATCTATGTTCCAATGATCTGTTGAATTCCACCATGAACACATTCAATGACTCTATCAATGTTCCAATGATCTGTTGAATTCCAACATGAACACATTCAAAGACTTCATCTTTGTTCCAATGATCTGTTGAAATCCACCATGAACACATTCAATTACTCCATCTATGTTCCAATGATCTGTTGAATTCCACCATAAACACATTCAATGACTCCATCTATGTTCAAATGATTTATTGAATTCCACCATGAACACATTCAATGACTCCATCTATGTTCCAATGATCTGTTGAATTCCACCATAAACTCATTCAATGACTCCATCTATTTTCCAATGATCTGTTGAATTCCACCATGAACACATTCAATGACTCCATCTATGTTCCAATGATCTGTTGAATTCCACCATGAACACATTCAATGACCCATCTATGTTCCAATGATCTGTTGAATTCCACCTTGAACACATTCAATAATCCAATTTATGTTCCAATGATCTGTTGAATTCCACCATGAACACATTCAATGACTCCATCTATGTTCCAATCATCTGTTGAATTCCACCATGAATACTTACAATGAACCCATCTCTGTTCCAATGATCGGTTGAATTCCAGCATGAACACATTAAATGACTCCATCTATGTTCCAATGTTATGTTGAATTCCACCATGAACACATTCAATGACTCCATCTATGTTCCAATGATCTGTTGAATTCCACCATGAACACATTCAAAGACTCCATCTATGTTCCAATGATCTGTTGATTTCCACCATGAACACATTCAATTACTCCATCTATGTTCAAATGATTTGTTGAATTCCACCACGAAAACATTCAATGACTCCATCTATGTTCCAATGATCTGTTGAATTACACCATGAACACATTCAATGACTCTATCTATGTACCAATGATCTGTTGAATTCCACCATGAACACATGCAAAGACTTCATCTATGTTCCAATGATCTGTTGAAATCCACCATAAACACATTCAATGACTCCATCTATGTTCAAATGATTTGTTGAATTCCACCATGAACACATTCAATGACTCCATCTATGTTCCAATGATCTGTTGAATTCCACCATAAACACATTCAATGACTCCATCTATGTTCCAATGATCTGTTGAATTCCACCATGAACACATTCAATTACTCCATCTATGTTCCAATGATCTGTTGAATTCCTCCATGAAAACATTCAATGACACCATCTATGTTCCAATAATCTGTTGTATTCCATCTTGAACACATTCAATGACCTCATCTATGTTCCAATGATCTGTTGAATTCCACCATGAACACATTCAATGACTCCATCTATGTTCCAATGATCCGTTCAATTCCACCATTAACACATTCAATTACTCCATCTATGTTCCAATAATTTGTTGCATTCCACGATGAACACATTCAATGACTCCATCTATGTTCCAATGATCTGTTGAAATCAACCATGAACACATTCAATGACTCCATCTATGTTCCAATGATCTGTTGAATTCCACCATTAACACATTCAATGACTCCATCTATGTTCCAATGATCTGTTGAATTCCACCATAAGCACATTCAATGACTCCATCTATGTTCCAATGATCTGTGGAATTCCACCATGAACACATTCAATGACTCCATCTATGTTCCAATGATCTGTTGAATTCCACCATGAACACGTTCAATGACCCATCTATGTCCCAATGATCTGTTGAATTCCACCTTGAACACATTCAATATCCCAATTTATGTTCCAATGATATGTTGAATTCAAACATGAACACCTTCAATGACTCCATCTATGTTCCAATGTTATGTTGAATTCCACTATAACACATTCAATGACTCCATCGATGTTCCAATGATCTGTTGAATTCCACCATGAACACATTCAATGATTCAATCTATGTTCCAATGATCTGTTCAATTCCACCATGAACACATTCAATGACTCCATCTAAGTTCCAATGATCTGTTGAATTCCACCATGAACATATTCAATGACTCTATCTATGTTCCTATGATCTGTTGAATTCCAACATGAACACATTCAAAGCCTTCATCTATGTTCCAATGATCTGTTGAAATCCACCATGAACACATTCAATTACTCCATCTATGTTCCAATGATCTGTTGAATTCCACCATAAACACATTCAATGACTCCATCTATGTTCAAATGATTTATTGAATTCCACCATGAACACATTCAATGACTCCATCTATGTTCCAATGATCTGTTGAATTCCACCATAAACACATTCAATGACTCCATCTATTTTCCAATGATCTGTTGAATTCCACCATGAACACATTCAATGACTCCATCTATGTTCCAATGATCTGTTGAATTCCACCATGAACACATTCAATGACTCCATCTATGTTCCAATGATCTGTTGAATTCCACCATGAACACATACAATGACTCTATCTATGTTCCAATGATCTGTTGAATTCCACCATGAACACATTCAATGACTCCATCTATGTTCAAATAATCTGTTGTATTCCACCTTGAACACATTCAATGACCCCATCAATGTTCCAATGATCTGTTGAATTCCACCATGAACACATTCAATGACTCCGTATATGTTCCAATCATCTGATGAATTCCACCATGAACACATTCAATGATCCAGTCTATGTTCCAATATTCTGTTATATTCCACCATGAAAACATTGAAAACTCCATCTATGTTCCAATGATCTGTTGAATTCCACAATGAACACATTCAATGAATCCATCAATGTTCCAATGATCTGTTGAATTCCACCATGAACACATTCAATGACACCAATTATGTTCCAATGATCTGTTGAATTCCACCATGAACACATTTAATGACACCATTTATGTTCCAATGATCGGTTGAATTCCACCATGAATACATTCAATGACTCCATCTATGTTCCAATGATCTGTTGAATTCCAACATGAACACATTCAATGACTCCATCTATGTTCAAATGATCTGTTGAATTCCACCATGAACACATTCAATGACTCCGTATATGTTCCAATCATCTGTTGAATTCCACCATGAACACATTCAATGATACAGTCTATGTTCCAATAATCTGTTGAATTCCACCATTAACACATTCAATGACTCCATCTATGTTCCAATGATGTGTTGAATTCCACCATAAACACATTCAATGACTCCATCTATGTTCCAATCATCTGTTGAATTCCACCATCAACACATTCAATGATTCCATCTGTGTTCCAATGATCTGTTGAATTCCACCATGAACACATTCAATTACTCCATCTAAGTTCCAATGATCTGTTGAATTCCAACATGAACACATTCAATGACTCCATCTATGTTCCAATAATCTGTTGAATTCCACCATGAACACATTCAATGACTCCATCTATGTTCCAATGATCTGTTGAATTCCACCATGAACACATTCAAAACTCCAACTATGTTCGAATGATCAGTTGTATTCCACCATGAACACATTCAATGACCCCATCTATGTTCCAATGATCTGTTGAATTCCACCATGAACACATTCGAAACTCCAACTATGTTCGAATGATCAGTTGAATTCCACCATTAACACATTCAATGACTCCATCTATGTTCCAATGATCTGTTGAATTCCACCATGAACACATTCAATTACTCCATATATGTCCAATGATCTGTTGAATTCCACGATGAAGACATTCAATGACTCCATCTATGTTCCAATGATCTGTTGAATTCCACGATGAACACATTCAATGACTCCATCTATGTTCCAATGATCTGTTGAATTCCACCATGAACACATTCAATGACTCCATCTATGTTCCAATGATCTGTTGAATTCCACCATAAACACATTCAATGACTCCATCTATGTTCCAATGATATGTTGAATTCCACCATGAACACATTCAATGACTCCATCTATGTTCCAATGATCTGTTGAATTCCACCATAAACACATTCAAAGACTCCATCAGTGTTCCAAAGATCTGTTGAATTCCACCATGAACACATTCAATGACACCATTTATGTTCCAATGATCTGTTGAATTCCACCATGAACACATTGAAAACTCCATCTATGTTCCAATGATCTGTTGAATTCCACCATGAACACATTCAATGACTCCATCAGTGTTCCAAAGATCTGTTGAATTCCACCATGAACACATTCAATGACACCATTTATGTTCCAATGATCTGTTGAATTCCACCATGAACAAATTCAATGACTCTATCTATGTTCCAATGATCTTTTGAATTCTACCATGAACACATTCAAAGACTCCATCTATGTTCCAATGATCTGTTGAATTCCACCATAAACACATTCAATGACCCCATCTATGTTCCAATGAGCTGTTGAATTCCACCATGAACACATACAAAGACTTCATCTATGTTCCAATGATCTGTTGGAACCCATCATGAACACTATCAATGACTCCATCTATGTTACTATGATCTGTTGAATTCCACAATGAACACATTTAATGACTCCATCTATGTTCCAATGATTTGTTGAATACACCATGAACACATTCAATGATTCAATCTATGTTCCAATGATCTGTTGAATTCGACCATGAATACATTCAATGACTCTATCTATGTTCCAATTATCTGTTGAATTCTGCCATGAACACATTCAATGACTCCATCTATGTTGCAATGATCTGTTGAATTCCACCATGAACACATTCAATTACTCCATATATGTCCAATGATCTGTTGAATTCCACGATGAAGACATTCAATGACTCCATCTATGTTCCAATGATGTGTTGAATTCCACGATGAACACATACAATGACTTCATCTATGTTCCAATGATCTGTTGAATTCCACCATGAACACATTCAATGACTCCATCTATGTTCCAATGATCTGTTGAAATCAACCATGAACACATTCAATGACTCCATCTATGTTCCAATGATCTGTTGAATTCCACCATTAACACATTCAATGACTCCATCTATGTTCCAATGATCTGTTGAATTCCACCATAAACACATTCAATGACTCCATCTATGTTCCAATGATCTGTGGAATTCCACCATGAACACATTCAATGACTCCATCTATGTTCCAATGATCTGTTGAATTCCACCATGAACACGTTCAATGACCCATCTATGTCCCAATGATCTGTTGAATTCCACCTTGAACACATTCAATATCCCAATTTATGTTCCAATGATATGTTGAATTCAAACATGAACACATTCAATGACTCCATCTATGTTCCAATGTTATGTTGAATTCCACTATAACACATTCAATGACTCCATCGATGTTCCAATGATCTGTTGAATTCCACCATGAACACATTCAATGATTCAATCTATGTTCCAATGATCTGTTCAATTCCACCATGAACACATTCAATGACTCCATCTAAGTTCCAATGATCTGTTGAATTCCACCATGAACATATTCAATGACTCTATCTATGTTCCAATGATCTGTTGAATTCCAACATGAACACATTCATAGCCTTCATCTATGTTCCAATGATCTGTTGAAATCCACCATGAACACATTCAATTACTCCATCTATGTTCCAATGATCTGTTGAATTCCACCATAAACACATTCAATGACTCCATCTATGTTCAAATGATTTATTGAATTCCACCATGAACACATTCAATGACTCCATCTATGTTCCAATGATCTGTTGAATTCCACCATAAACACATTCAATGACTCCATCTATTTTCCAATGATCTGTTGAATTCCACCATGAACACATTCAATGACTCCATCTATGTTCCAATGATCTGTTGAATTCCACCATGAACACATTCAATGACTCCATCTATGTTCCAATGATCTGTTGAATTCCACCATGAACACATACAATGACTCTATCTATGTTCCAATGATCTGTTGAATTCCACCATGAACACATTCAATGACTCCATCTATGTTCCAATAATCTGTTGTATTCCACCTTGAACACATTCAATGACCCCATCAATGTTCCAATGATCTGTTGAATTCCACCATGAACACATTCAATGACTCCGTATATGTTCCAATCATCTGATGAATTCCACCATGAACACATTCAATGATCCAGTCTATGTTCCAATATTCTGTTATATTCCACCTTGAACACATTCAATGACCCCATCAATGTTCCAATGATCTGTTGAATTCCACCATGAACACATTCAAAACTACAACTATGTTAGAAAGATTAGTTGAATTCCACCATGAACACATTCAATGACTCCATCTATGTTCAAATGATGTGTTGAATTCCACAATGAACAAATTCTATGACCCATCTATAATCCAATGATCTGTTGAATTCCACCATGAACACATTCAATGACTCAATTTATGTTACAATGATCTGTCGAATTCCACCATGAACACACTCAATCACTCCATCTATGTTCCAATGATGTGTTGAATACACCATGAACAGATTCAATGACTCAATCTATATTCCAATGATCTGTTGAATTCGACCATGAATACATTCAATGACCCCATCTATGTTCCAATAATCTGTTGAATTCCATCATGAACACATTCAATGACTCAATCTATCTTGCAATGATGTTGAATTCCACCATGAACACATTAAATGACTCCATCTATGTTCCAATGTTATGTTGAATTCCACCATGAACACATTCAATGACTCCATCTATGTTCAAATGATCTGTTGAATTCCACCATGAATACATTCAATGACTCCATCTATGTTCCAATGATCTGTTGAATTACACCATGAACACATTCAATGACTCCATCTATGTTGCAATGATCTGTTGAATTCCACCATTAACACATTCAATGACTCCATCTATGTTCCAATGATCTGTTGAATTCCACCATGAAGACATTCAATGACTCCATCTATGTTCCAATGATCTGTTGAATTCCACAATGAACACTTTCAATGACTCCATCTATGTTCCAAAGTTATGTTGAACTCCAATATGAACACATTCAATGACTCCATCTATGTTCCAATGATCCGTTCAATTCCACCATTAACACATTCAATTACTCCATCTATGTTCCAATGATTTGTTGAATTCCATCATGAACACATTCAATGTCTCCATCTATGTTCCAATGATCTGTTGAATGCGACCATGAATACATTCAAAGACTCCATCTATGTTCCGATGATCTGTTGAATTCCACCATGAACACATTCAATGACTCCATCTATGTTGCAATGATCTGTTGAATTCCACCATTAACACATTCAATTACTCCATCTATGTTCCAATGATCTGTTGAATTCCACCATGAAGACATTCAATGACTCCATCTATATTCCAATGATCTGTTGAATTCCACCATGAACACTTTCAATGACTCCATCTATGTTCCAATGTTATGTTGAACTCTACTATGAACACATTTAATGACTCCATCGATGTTACAATGATCCGTTCAATTCCACCATTAACACATTAAATTACTCCATCTATGTTCCAATGATTTGTTGAATTCCACGATAAACACATTCAATGACTCCATCTATGTTCCAATGATCTGTTGAATTCCACCATTAACACATTCAATGACTCCATCTATGTTCCAATGATCTGTTGAATTCCACCATAAACACATTCAATGATTCTATCTATGTTCTAATGATCTGTTGAATTCCCCCATGAACACATTCAATGATCCCGTCAATGTTCCAATGATCTGTTGAATTCCACCATGAACGCATTCAATGAATCCATCTATGTTCCAATGATCTGTGGAATTCCACCATGAACACATTCAATGACTCCATCGATGTTCCAATGAACTGTTGAATTCCACCATGAACACATTCAATGTCCCATCTATGTTCCAATGATCTGTTGAATTCCACCTTGAACACATTCAATAACCCAATTAATGTTCCAATGGTCTGTTGAATTCCACCATGAACACATTCAATGACAACATCTATGTTACAATGAACTGTTGAATTCCACCATGAACACTTACAATGAACACATCTCTGTTCCAATGATCGGGTGAATTTCACCATGAACACATTAAATGACTCCATCTATATTCCAATGATATGTTGAATTCCACCAGGAACATATACAATGACTCTGCCTATGTTCCAATCATCTGTTGAATTCAACCATGAACACATTCAATGACTCCATCTCTGTTCCAATGTTATGTTGAATTCCACTATAACACATTCAATGCCTCCATCCATGTTCCAATGATGTGTTGAATTCCACCATAAACACATTCAATGATTCCATCTATGTTCCAATGATCTGTTGAATTCCACCATGAACACATTCAATGACTCCAACTATGTTCCAATGATCTGTTGAATTCCACCATGAACACATACAATGACTCCATCTATGTTCCAATGAACTGTTGAATTCCACCATGAACACATTCAATGACTCTATCTATGTTCCAATCATCTGTTGAATTCCACCATGAACACATTCAATGATACAGTCTATGTTCCAATAATCTGTTGAATTCCACCATTAACACATTCAATGACTCCATCTATGTTCCAATGATGTGTTGAATTCCACCATAAACACATTCAATGACTCCATCTATGTTCCAATCATCTGTTGAATTCCACCATCAACACATTCAATGATTCCATCTGTGTTCCAATGATCTGTTGAATTCCACCATGAACACATTCAATTACTCCATCTAAGTTCCAATGATCTGTTGAATTCCAACATGAACACATTCAATGACTCCATCTATGTTCCAATAATCTGTTGAATTCCACCATGAACACATTCAATGACTCCATCTATGTTCCAATGATCTGTTGAATTCCACCATGAACACATTCAAAACTCCAACTATGTTCGAATGATCAGTTGTATTCCACCATGAACACATTCAATGACCCCATCTATGTTCCAATGATCTGTTGAATTCCACCATGAACACATTCGAAACTCCAACTATGTTCGAATGATCAGTTGAATTCCACCATTAACACATTCAATGACTCCATCTATGTTCCAATGATCTGTTGAATTCCACCATGAACACATTCAATTACTCCATATATGTCCAATGATCTGTTGAATTCCACGATGAAGACATTCAATGACTCCATCTATGTTCCAATGATCTGTTGAATTCCACGATGAACACATTCAATGACTCCATCTATGTTCCAATGATCTGTTGAATTCCACCATGAACACATTCAATGACTCCATCTATGTTCCAATGATCTGTTGAATTCCACCATAAACACATTCAATGACTCCATCTATGTTCCAATGATATGTTGAATTCCACCATGAACACATTCAATGACTCCATCTATGTTCCAATGATCTGTTGAATTCCACCATAAACACATTCAAAGACTCCATCAGTGTTCCAAAGATCTGTTGAATTCCACCATGAACACATTCAATGACACCATTTATGTTCCAATGATCTGTTGAATTCCACCATGAACACATTGAAAACTCCATCTATGTTCCAATGATCTGTTGAATTCCACCATGAACACATTCAATGACTCCATCAGTGTTCCAAAGATCTGTTGAATTCCACCATGAACACATTCAATGACACCATTTATGTTCCAATGATCTGTTGAATTCCACCATGAACAAATTCAATGACTCTATCTATGTTCCAATGATCTTTTGAATTCTACCATGAACACATTCAAAGACTCCATCTATGTTCCAATGATCTGTTGAATTCCACCATAAACACATTCAATGACCCCATCTATGTTCCAATGAGCTGTTGAATTCCACCATGAACACATACAAAGACTTCATCTATGTTCCAATGATCTGTTGGAACCCATCATGAACACTATCAATGACTCCATCTATGTTACTATGATCTGTTGAATTCCACAATGAACACATTTAATGACTCCATCTATGTTCCAATGATTTGTTGAATACACCATGAACACATTCAATGATTCAATCTATGTTCCAATGATCTGTTGAATTCGACCATGAATACATTCAATGACTCTATCTATGTTCCAATTATCTGTTGAATTCTGCCATGAACACATTCAATGACTCCATCTATGTTGCAATGATCTGTTGAATTCCACCATGAACACATTCAATTACTCCATATATGTCCAATGATCTGTTGAATTCCACGATGAAGACATTCAATGACTCCATCTATGTTCCAATGATGTGTTGAATTCCACGATGAACACATACAATGACTTCATCTATGTTCCAATGATCTGTTGAATTCCACCATGAACACATTCAATGACTCCATCTATGTTCCAATGATCTGTTGAAATCAACCATGAACACATTCAATGACTCCATCTATGTTCCAATGATCTGTTGAATTCCACCATTAACACATTCAATGACTCCATCTATGTTCCAATGATCTGTTGAATTCCACCATAAACACATTCAATGACTCCATCTATGTTCCAATGATCTGTGGAATTCCACCATGAACACATTCAATGACTCCATCTATGTTCCAATGATCTGTTGAATTCCACCATGAACACGTTCAATGACCCATCTATGTCCCAATGATCTGTTGAATTCCACCTTGAACACATTCAATATCCCAATTTATGTTCCAATGATATGTTGAATTCAAACATGAACACATTCAATGACTCCATCTATGTTCCAATGTTATGTTGAATTCCACTATAACACATTCAATGACTCCATCGATGTTCCAATGATCTGTTGAATTCCACCATGAACACATTCAATGATTCAATCTATGTTCCAATGATCTGTTCAATTCCACCATGAACACATTCAATGACTCCATCTAAGTTCCAATGATCTGTTGAATTCCACCATGAACATATTCAATGACTCTATCTATGTTCCAATGATCTGTTGAATTCCAACATGAACACATTCATAGCCTTCATCTATGTTCCAATGATCTGTTGAAATCCACCATGAACACATTCAATTACTCCATCTATGTTCCAATGATCTGTTGAATTCCACCATAAACACATTCAATGACTCCATCTATGTTCAAATGATTTATTGAATTCCACCATGAACACATTCAATGACTCCATCTATGTTCCAATGATCTGTTGAATTCCACCATAAACACATTCAATGACTCCATCTATTTTCCAATGATCTGTTGAATTCCACCATGAACACATTCAATGACTCCATCTATGTTCCAATGATCTGTTGAATTCCACCATGAACACATTCAATGACTCCATCTATGTTCCAATGATCTGTTGAATTCCACCATGAACACATACAATGACTCTATCTATGTTCCAATGATCTGTTGAATTCCACCATGAACACATTCAATGACTCCATCTATGTTCCAATAATCTGTTGTATTCCACCTTGAACACATTCAATGACCCCATCAATGTTCCAATGATCTGTTGAATTCCACCATGAACACATTCAATGACTCCGTATATGTTCCAATCATCTGATGAATTCCACCATGAACACATTCAATGATCCAGTCTATGTTCCAATATTCTGTTATATTCCACCTTGAACACATTCAATGACCCCATCAATGTTCCAATGATCTGTTGAATTCCACCATGAACACATTCAAAACTACAACTATGTTAGAAAGATCAGTTGAATTCCACCATGAACACATTCAATGACTCCATCTATGTTCAAATGATGTGTTGAATTCCACAATGAACAAATTCTATGACCCATCTATAATCCAATGATCTGTTGAATTCCACCATGAACACATTCAATGACTCAATTTATGTTACAATGATCTGTCGAATTCCACCATGAACACACTCAATCACTCCATCTATGTTCCAATGATGTGTTGAATACACCATGAACAGATTCAATGACTCAATCTATATTCCAATGATCTGTTGAATTCGACCATGAATACATTCAATGACCCCATCTATGTTCCAATAATCTGTTGAATTCCATCATGAACACATTCAATGACTCAATCTATCTTGCAATGATGTTGAATTCCACCATGAACACATTAAATGACTCCATCTATGTTCCAATGTTATGTTGAATTCCACCATGAACACATTCAATGACTCCATCTATGTTCAAATGATCTGTTGAATTCCACCATGAATACATTCAATGACTCCATCTATGTTCCAATGATCTGTTGAATTACACCATGAACACATTCAATGACTCCATCTATGTTGCAATGATCTGTTGAATTCCACCATTAACACATTCAATGACTCCATCTATGTTCCAATGATCTGTTGAATTCCACCATGAAGACATTCAATGACTCCATCTATGATCCAATGATCTGTTGAATTCCACAATGAACACTTTCAATGACTCCATCTATGTTCCAAAGTTATGTTGAACTCCAATATGAACACATTCAATGACTCCATCTATGTTCCAATGATCCGTTCAATTCCACCATTAACACATTCAATTACTCCATCTATGTTCCAATGATTTGTTGAATTCCATCATGAACACATTCAATGTCTCCATCTATGTTCCAATGATCTGTTGAATGCGACCATGAATACATTCAAAGACTCCATCTATGTTCCGATGATCTGTTGAATTCCACCATGAACACATTCAATGACTCCATCTATGTTGCAATGATCTGTTGAATTCCACCATTAACACATTCAATTACTCCATCGATGTTCCAATGATCTGTTGAATTCCACCATGAAGACATTCAATGACTCCATCTATATTCCAATGATCTGTTGAATTCCACCATGAACACTTTCAATGACTCCATCTATGTTCCAATGTTATGTTGAACTCTACTATGAACACATTTAATGACTCCATCGATGTTACAATGATCCGTTCAATTCCACCATTAACACATTAAATTACTCCATCTATGTTCCAATGATTTGTTGAATTCCACGATAAACACATTCAATGACTCCATCTATGTTCCAATGATCTGTTGAATTCAACCATGAACATATTCAATGACTCCATCTATGTTCCAATGATCTGTTGAATTCCACCATTAACACATTCAATGACTCCATCTATGTTCCAATGATCTGTTGAATTCCACCATAAACACATTCAATGATTCTATCTATGTTCTAATGATCTGTTGAATTCCCCCATGAACACATTCAATGATCCCGTCAATGTTCCAATGATCTGTTGAATTCCACCATGAACGCATTCAATGAATCCATCTATGTTCCAATGATCTGTGGAATTCCACCATGAACACATTCAATGACTCCATCTATGTTCCAATGAACTGTTGAATTCCACCATGAACACATTCAATGTCCCATCTATGTTCCAATGATCTGTTGAATTCCACCTTGAACACATTCAATAACCCAATTAATGTTCCAATGGTCTGTTGAATTCCACCATGAACACATTCAATGACAACATCTATGTTACAATGATCTGTTGAATTCCACCATGAACACTTACAATGAACACATCTCTGTTCCAATGATCGGGTGAATTTAACCATGAACACATTAAATGACTCCATCTATATTCCAATGATATGTTGAATTCCACCAGGAACATATACAATGACTCTGCCTATGTTCCAATCATCTGTTGAATTCAACCATGAACACATTCAATGACTCCATCTCTGTTCCAATGTTATGTTGAATTCCACTATAACACATTCAATGCCTCCATCCATGTTCCAATGATGTGTTGAATTCCACCATAAACACATTCAATGATTCCATCTATGTTCCAATGATCTGTTGAATTCCACCATGAACACATTCAATGACTCCATCTATGTTCCAATGATCTGTTGAATTCCACCATGAACACATACAATGACTCCATCTATGTTCCAATGAACTGTTGAATTCCACCATGAACACATTCAATGACTCTATCTATGTTCCAATGATCTGTTGAATTCAACCATGAACACATTCAAAGACTTCATCTATGTTCCAATGATCTGTTGTATTCCACCATGAACACATTCAAAACTACAACTATGTTAGAAAGATCAGTTGAATTCCACCATGAACATATTAAATGACGCTATCTATGTTCCAATGATCTGTTGAATTCCAACATGAACACATTCAAAGACTTCATCTATGTTCCAATGATCTGTTGAAATCCACCATGAACACATTCAATTACTCCATCTATGTTCCAATGATCTGTTGAATTCCACCATGAACACATTCAATGACCCAATCTATGTTCCAATGATGTGTTGAATATACCATGAACACATTCAATGACTCAATCTATATTCCAATGATCTGTTGAATTCGACCATGAATACATTCAATGACCCCATCTATGTTCCAATCATCTGTTGAATTCCACCATGAACACAATCAATGACTCAATCTATGTTGCAATGATGTTGAATTCCACCATGAACACATTCAATGACTCCATCTATGTTCCAATGATCTGTTGAATTCGACCATGAACACATTCAATGACTCCATCTATGTTCAAATGATCTGTTGAATTCCACCATGAACACTGTCAATGACTCCATCTATGTTCCAATGTTATGTTGAATTCCACCATGAACACATTCAATGACTCCATCTATGTTCCAATGATCTGTTTTATTCCACGATGAACACATTCAATGACTCCATCTATGTTCCAATGATCTGTTGAATTCCACGATGAACACATTCAATGACTCCATCTATGTTCCAATGATCTGTTGAATTCCACCATGAACACATTCAATGATTCCATCTATGTTCCAATGATCTGTTGAATTCCACAATTAACACATTCAATTACTCCATCTATGTTCCAATGATCTGTTGAATTCCACCATAAACACATTCAATGACTCCATCTATGTTCCAATGATCTGTTGAATTCCCCAATGAACACATTAAATCATCCCATCAATGTTCCATTGATCTGTTGAATTCCACCATGAACGCATTCAATGACTCCATCTATGTTCCAATGATCTGTTTTATTCCACGATGAACACATTCAATGACTCCATCTATGTTCCAATGATCTGTTGAAATCCACCATGAACACATTCAATTACTCCATCTATGTTCCAATGATCTGTTGAATTCCACCATGAACACATTCAAAGACTCCATCTATGTTCAAATGATCTGTTGAATTCCACCATGAACACATTCAATGACTCCATCTATGTTCAAATGATTTGTTGAATTCCACCACGAAAACATTCAATGACTCCATCTATGTTCCAATGATCTGTTGAATTACACCATGAACACATTCAATGACTCTATCTATGTACCAATGATCTGTTGAATTCCACCATGAACACATGCAAAGACTTCATCTATGTTCCAATGATCTGTTGAAATCCACCATAAACACATTCAATGACTCCATCTATGTTCAAATGATTTGTTGAATTCCACCATGAACACATTCAATGACTCCATCTATGTTCCAATGATCTGTTGAATTCCACCATAAACACATTCAATGACTCCATCTATGTTCCAATGATCTGTTGAATTCCACCATGAACACATTCAATGACTCCATCTATGTTCCAATGATCTGTTGAATTCCACCATGAACACATTCAATGACTCCATCTATGTTCCAATGATCTGTTGAATTCCACCATGAACACATACAATGACTCCATCTATGTTCCAATGATCTGTTGAAATCCACCATGAACACATTCAATGACACCATCTATGTTCCAATAATCTGTTGTATTCCATGTTGAAGACATTCAATGACCCCATCTATGTTCCAATGATCTGTTGAATTCCACCATGAACACATTCAATGACTCCATCTATGTTCCAATGATCCGTTCAATTCCACCATTAACACATTCAATTACTCCATCTATGTTCCAATAATTTGTTGCATTCCACGATGAACACATTCAATGACTCCATCTATGTTCGAATGATCTGTTGAATTCAACCATGAACACATTCAATGACTCCATCTATGTTCCAATGATCTGTTGAATTCCACCATTAACACATTCAATGACTCCATCTATGTTCCAATGATCTGTTGAATTCCACCATAAACACATTCAATGACTCCATCTATGTTCCAATGATCTGTGGAATTCCACCATGAACACATTCAATGACTCCATCTATGTTCCAATGATCTGTTGAATTCCACCATGAACACGTTCAATGACCCATCTATGTCCCAATGATCTGTTGAATTCCACCTTGAACACATTCAATATCCCAATTTATGTTCCAATGATATGTTGAATTCAAACATGAACACATTCAATGACTCCATCTATGTTCCAATGTTATGTTGAATTCCACTATAACACATTCAATGACTCCATCGATGTTCCAATGATCTGTTGAATTCCACCATGAACACATTCAATGATTCCATCTATGTTCCAATGATCTGTTGAATTCCACCATGAACACATTCAATGACTCCATCTAAGTTCCAATGATCTGTTGAATTCCACCATGAACATATTCAATGACTCTATCAATGTTCCAATGATCTGTTGAATTCCAACATGAACACATTCAAAGACTTCATCTATGTTCCAATGATCTGTTGAAATCCACCATGAACACATTCAATTACTCCATCTATGTTCCAATGATCTGTTGAATTCCACCATAAACACATTCAATGACTCCATCTATGTTCAAATGATTTATTGAATTCCACCATGAACACATTCAATGACTCCATCTATGTTCCAATGATCTGTTGAATTCCACCATAAACACATTCAATGACTCCATCTATTTTCCAATGATCTGTTGATTTCCACCATGAACACATTCAATGACTCCATCTATGTTCCAATGATCTGTTGAATTCCACCATGAACACATTCAATGACTCCATCTATGTTCCAATGATCTGTTGAATTCCACCATGAACACATTCAATGACTCCATCTATGTTCCAATAATCTGTTGTATTCCACCTTGAACACATTCAATGACCCCATCTATGTTCCAATGATCTGTTGAATTCCACCATGAACAAATTCAATGACTCCGTATATGTTCCAATCATCTGATGAATTCCACCATGAACACATTCAATGATCCAGTCTATGTTCCAATATTCTGTTATATTCCACCTTGAACACATTCAATGACCCCATCAATGTTCCAATGATCTGTTGAATTCCACCATGAACACATTCGAAACTACAACTATGTTAGAAAGATCAGTTGAATTCCACCATGAACACATTCAATGACTCCATCTATGTTCCAATAATGTGTTGAATTCCACAATGAACAAATTCTATGACCCATCTATAATCCAATGATCTGTCGAATTCCACCATGAACACACTCAATGACTCCATCTATGTTCCAATGATCTGTTGAATTCCACAATGAACACATTCAATGACTCCATCTATGTTCCAATGATGTGTTGAATACACCATGAACAGATTCAATGACTCAATCTATATTCCAATGATCTGTTGAATTCGACCATGAATACATTCAATGACCCCATCTATGTTCCAATAATCTGTTGAATTCCATCATGAACATATTCAATGACTCAATCTAATCTGCAATGATGTTGAATTCCACCATGAACACATTAAATGACTCCATCTATGTTCCAATGAGCTGTTGAATTCCACCATGAACACATTCAATGACTCCATCTATGTTCAAATGATCTGTTGAATTCCACCATGAACATTGTCAATGACTCCATCTATGTTCCAATGTTATGTTGAATTCCACCATGAACACATTCAATGCCTCCATCTATGTTCCAATGATCTGTTGAATTCGACCATGAATACATTCAATGACTCCATCTATGTTCCAATGATCTGTTGAATTACACCATGAACACATTCAATGACTCCATCTATGTTGCAATGATCTGTTGAATTCCACCATTAACACATTCAATGACTCCATCTATGTTCCAATGATCTGTTGAATTCCACCATGAAGACATTCAATGACTCCATCTATGTTCCAATGATCTGTTGAATTCCACAATGAACACTTTCAATGACTCCATCTATGTTCCAAAGTTATGTTGAACTCCACAATGAACACATTCAATGACTCCATCTATGTTCCAATGATCCGTTCAATTCCACCATTAACACATTCAATTACTCCATCTATGTTCCAATGATTTGTTGAATTCCATCATGAACACATTCAATGACTCCATCTATGTTCCAATGATCTGTTGAATTCGACCATGAATACATTCAATGACTCCATCTATGTTCCGATGATCTGTTGAATTCCACCATGAACACATTCAATGACTCCATCTATGTTGCAATGATCTGTTGAATTCCACCATTAACACATTCAATTACTCCATCTATGTTCCAATCATCTGTTGAATTCCAGCATGAAGACAGTCAATGACTCCATCTATATTCCAATGATCTGTTGAATTCCACCATGAACACTTTCAATGACTCCATCTATGTTCCAATGTTATGTTGAACTCTACTATGAACACATTCAATGACTCCATCTATGTTCCAATGATCCGTTCAATTCCAATATTAACACATTAAATTACTCCATCTATGTTCCAATGATTTGTTGAATTCCACGATAAACACATTCAATGACTCCATCTATGTTCCAATGATCTGTTGAATTCAACCATGAACATATTCAATGACTCCATCTATGTTCCAATGATCTGTTGAATTCCACCATTAACACATATAATGACTCCATCTATGTTCCAATGATCTGTTGAATTCCACCATAAACACATTCAATGACTCTATCTATGTTCTAATGATCTGTTGAATTCCCCCATGAACACATTCAATGATCCCGTCAATGTTCCAATGATCTGTAGAATTCCACCATGAACGCATTCAATGAATCCATCTATGTTCCAATGATCTGTGGAATTCCACCATGAACACATTCAATGACTCCATCTATGTTCCAATGAACTGTTGAATTACACCATGAACACATTCTATGACCCATCTATGTTCCAATGATCTGTTGAATTCCACCTTGAACACATTCAATAACCCAATTAATGTTCCAATGGTCTGTTGAATTCCACCATGAACACATTCAATGACTCCATCTATGTTACAATGATCTGTTGAATTCCACCATGAACACTTACAATGAACACATCTCTGTTCCAATGATCGGGTGAATTCCACCATGAACACATTAAATGACTCCATCTATGTTCCAATGATATGTTGAATTCCACCAGGAACATATACAATGACTCTGCCTATGTTCCAATCATCTGTTGAATTCAACCATGAACACATTCAATGACTCCATCTCTGTTCCAATGTTATGTTGAATTCCACTATAACACATTCAATGACTCCATCCATGTTCCAATGATGTGTTGAATTCCACCATAAACACATTCAATGATTCCATCTATGTTCCAATGATCTGTTGAATTCCACCATGAACACATTCAATGACTCCATCTATGTTCCAATGATCTGTTGAATTCCACCATGAACACATACAATGACTCCATCTATGTTCCAATGAACTGTTGAATTCCACCATGAACACATTCAATGACTCTATCTATGTTCCAATGATCTGTTGAATTCAACCATGAACACATTCAAAGACTTCATCTATGTTCCAATGATCTGTTGTATTCCACAATGAACACATTCAAAACTACAACTATGTTAGAAAGATCAGTTGAATTCCACCATGAACATATTAAATGACTCTATCTATGTTCCAATGATCTGTTGAATTCCAACATGAACACATTCAAAGACTTCATCTATGTTCCAATGATCTGTTGAAATCCACCATGAACACATTCAATTACTACATCTATGTTCCAATGATCTGTTGAATTCCACCATGAACACATTCAATCACCCAATCTATGTTCCAATGATGTGTTGAATATACCATGAACACATTCAATGACTCAATCTATATTCCAATGATCTGTTGAATTCGACCATGTATACATTCAAAGACCCCATCTATGTTCCAATAATCTGTTGAATTCCACCATGAACACAATCAATGACTCAATCTATGTTGCAATGATGTTGAATTCCACTATGAACACATTCAATGACTCCATCTATGTTCCAATGATCTGTTGAATTCGACCATGAACACATTCAATGACTCCATCTATGTTCAAATGATCTGTTGAATTCCACCATGAACACTGTCAATGACTCCATCTATGTTCCAATGTTATGTTGAATTCCACCATGAACACATTCAATGACTCCATCTATGTTCAAATGATCTGTTTTATTCCACCATGAACACATTCAATGACCCAATCTATGTTCCAATGATCTGTTGAATTCTACCATGGACACATTCAAAACTCCATCTATGTTCCAATGATCTGTTGAATTCCACCATGAACACATTCAAAACTCCATCTATGTTACTATGATCTGTTGATTTCCACAATGAACACATTCAATGACTCCATCTATGTTCCAATGAGCTGTTGAATTCCACCATGAACACATTCAATGACTCCATCTATGTTCAAATGATCTGTTGAATTCCACTATGAACACTGTCAATGACTCCATCTATGTTCCAATGTTATTTTGAATTCCACCATGAACACATTCAAAACTCCATCTATGTTCCAAAGATCAGTTGAATTCCACCATGAACACATTCAATGACTCCATCTATGTTCCAATGATCTGTTGAATTCCACCATGAACACATTCAATGACTCCATCAGTGTTCCAAAGATCTGTTGAATTCCACCATGAACACATTCAATGACACCATTAATGTTCCAATGATCTGTTGAATTCCACCATGAACAAATTCAATGACTCTATCTATGTTCCAATGATCTTTTGAATTCTACCATGAACACATTCAAAGACTCCATCTATGTTCCAATGATCTGTTGAATTCCACCATAAACACATTCAATGACCCCATCTTTGTTCCAATGAGCTGTTGAATTCCACCATGAACACATACAAAGACTTCATCTATGTTCCAATGATCTGTTGGAACCCACCATGAACACTATCAATGACTCCATCTATGTTACTATGATCTGTTGAATTCCACAATGAACACAATAAATGACTCCATCTATGTTCCAATGATTTGTTGAATACACCAGGAACACATTCAATGACTCAATCTATGTTCCAATTATCTGTTGAGTTCCACCATGAACACATTCAATGACTCCATCTATGTTGCAATGATCTGTTGAATTCCACCATGAACACATTCAATTACTCCATATATGTCCAATGATCTGTTGAATTCCACGATGAAGACATTCAATGACTCCATCTATGTTCCAATGATCTGTTGAATTCCACGATGATCACATTCAATGACTCCATCTATGTTCCAATGATCTATTGAATTCCACCATGAACACATTCAATGACTCCATCTATGTTCCAATGATCTGTTGAATTCCACCATTAACACATTCAATGACTCCATCTATGTTCCAATGATATGTTGAATTCCACCATGAACACATTCAATGATTCCATCTACGTTCCAATGATCTGTTGAATTCCACCGTAAACACATTCAATGACTCCATCAGTGTTCCAAAGATCTGTTGAATTCCACCATGAACACATTCAATGACACCATTTATGTTCCAATGATCTGTTGAATTCCACCATGAACGCATTGAAAACTCCATCTATGTTCCAATGATCTGTTGAATTCCACCATGAACACATTCAATGACTCCATCAGTGTTCCAAAGATCTGTTGAATTCCACCATGAACACATTCAATGACACCATTTATGTTCCAATGATCTGTTGAATTCCACCATGAACAAATTCAATGACTCTATCTATGTTCCAATGATCTTTTGAATTCTACCATGAACACATTCAAAGACTCCATCTATGTTCCAATGATCTGTTGAATTCCACCATAAACACATTCAATGACCCCATCTATGTTCCAATGAGCAATTGAATTCCACCATGAACACATACAAAGACTTCATCTATGTTCCAATGATCTGTTGGAACCCACCATGAACACTATCAATGACTCCATCTATGTTACTATGATCTGTTGAATTCCACAATGAACACATTTAATGACTCCATCTATGTTCCAATGATTTGTTGAATACACCATGAACACATTCAATGATTCAATCTATGTTCCAATGATCTGTTGAATTCGACCATGAATACATTCAATGACTGTATCTATGTTCCAATTATCTGTTGAATTCCACCATGAAAACATTGAAAACTCCATCTATGTTCCAATGATCTGTTGAATTCCACAATGAACACATTCAATGAATCCATCAATGTTCCAATGATATGTTGAATTCCACCATGAACACATTCAATGACACCAATTATGTTCCAATGATCTGTTGAATTCCACCATGAACACATTTAATGACACCATTTATGTTCCAATGATCGGTTGAATTCCACCATGAATACATTCAATGACTCCATCTATGTTCCAATGATCTGTTGAATTCCAACATGAACACATTCAATGACTCCATCTATGTTCAAATGATCTGTTGAATTCCACCATGAACACATTCAATGACTCCGTATATGTTCCAATCATCTGTTGAATTCCACCATGAACACATTCAATGATACAGTCCATGTTCCAATAATCTGTTGAATTCCACCATTAACACATTCAATTATCCCGTCTAAGATCCAATGATCTGTTGAATTCCACCATGAACACATTCAATGAGTCCATTTATGTTCCAATGATCTGTTGAATTCCACCATGAACACATTCAATGACTCCATCTATGTTCCAATGATCTGTTGAATTCCACCATAAACACTTTCAATGACTCCAACTATGTTCTAATGATGTGTTGAATTCCACCATGAACACATTCAATGACTCCATCTATATTCCAATGATCTGTTGAATTCGACCATGAATACATTCAATGACCCCATCTACGTTCCAATGATCTGTTGAATTCCACCATGAACACATTCAATGACTCCATCTATGTTGCAATGATGTTGAATTCCACCATGAACACATTCAATGACTCAATCTATGTTCCAATGAGTTTTTGAATTCCACCATGAACACATTCAATATCTCCATCTATGTTCAAATGATCTGTTGAATTCCACCATGAACACTTTCAGTGACTCCATCTATGTTCCAATGTTATGTTGAATTCCACCATGAACACATTCAATGACTCCATCTATGTTCCAATGATCTGTTGTATTCCACCATGAACACATTCAATGACCCAATCTATGTTCCAATGATCTGTTGAATTCTACCATGAACACATTCAAAACTCCATCTATGTTCCAATGATCGGTTGAATTCCACCATGAACACCTTCAATGACTCCATCTATGTTCCAATGTTCTGTTGAATTCCACCATGAAAACATTGAAAACTCCATCTATGTTCCAATGATCTGTTGAATTCCACAATGAACACATTCAATGAATCCATCAATGTTCCAATGATCTGTTGAATTCCACCATGAACACATTCAATGACACCAATTATGTTCCAATGATCTGTTGAATTCCACCATGAACACATTTAATGACACCATTTATGTTCCAATGATCGGTTGAATTCCACCATGAATACATTGAATGACTCCATCTATGTTCCAATGATCTGTTGAATTCCAACATGAACACATTCAATGACTCCATCTATGTTCAAATGATCTGTTGAATTCCACCATGAACACATTCAATGACTCCGTATATGTTCCAATCATCTGTTGAATTCCACGATGAACACATTCAATGATACAGTCTATGTTCCAATAATCTGTTGAATTCCACCATTAACACATTCAATGACTCCATCTATGTTCCAATGATCTGTTGAATTCCACCATAAACACATTCAATGACTCCATCTATGTTCCAATCATCTGTTGAATTCCACCATCAACACATTCAATGATTCCATCTGTGTTCCAATGATCTGTTGAATTCCACCATGAACACATTCAATGACTCCATCTAAGTTCCAATGATCTGTTGAATTCCACCATGAACACATTCAATGACTCCATCTATGTTCCAATGATCTGTTGAATTCCACCATAAACACATTCAATGACTCCATCTATGTTCCAATGATCTGTTGAATTCCACCATGAACACATTCAAAACTCCAACTATGTTCGAATGATCAGTTGTATTCCACCATGAACACATTCAATGACCCCATCTATGTTCCAATGATCTGTTGAATTCCACCATGAACACATTCGAAACTCCAACTATGTTCGAATGATCAGTTGAATTCCACCATTAACACATTCAATGACTCCATCTATGTTCCAATGATCTGTTGAATTCCACCATGAACACATTCAATTACTCCATATATGTCCAATGATCTGTTGAATTCCACGATGAAGACATTCAATGACTCCATCTATGTTCCAATGATCTGTTGAATTCCACGATGAACACATTCAATGACTCCATCTATGTTCCAATGATCTGTTGAATTCCACCATGAACACATTCAATGACTCCATCTATGTTCCAATGATCTGTTGAATTCCACGATGAACACATTCAATGACTCCATCTATGTTCCAATGATCTGTTTTATTCCACCATGAACACATTCAATGACCCAATCTATGTTCCAATGATCTGTTGAATTCTACCATGAACACATTCAAAACTCCATCTATGTTCCAATGATCTGTTGAATTCCACCATGAACACATTCAAAACTCCATCTATGTTACTATGATCTGTTGATTTCCACAATGAACACATTCAATGACTCCATCTATGTTCCAATGAGCTGTTGAATTCCACCATGAACACATTCAATGACTCCATCTATGTTCAAATGATCTGTTGAATTCCACTATGAACACTGTCAATGACTCCATCTATGTTCCAATGTTATGATGAATTCCACCATGAACACATTCAAAACTCCATCTATGTTCCAAAGATCAGTTGAATTCCACCATGAACACATTCAATGACTCCATCTATGTTCCAATGATCTGTTGAATTCCACCATGAACACATTCAATGACTCCATCAGTGTTCCAAAGATCTGTTGAATTCCACCATGAATACATTCAATGACACCATTAATGTTCCAATGATCTGTTGAATTCCACCATGAACAAATTCAATGACTCTATCTATGTTCCAATGATCTTTTGAATTCTACCATGAACACATTCAAAGACTCCATCTATGTTCCAATGATCTGTTGAATTCCACCATAAACACATTCAATGACCCCATCTATGTTCCAATGAGCTGTTGAATTCCACCATGAACACATACAAAGACTTCATCTATGTTCCAATGATCTGTTGGAACCCACCATGAACACTATCAATGACTCCATCTATGTTACTATGATCTGTTGAATTCCACAATGAACACAATAAATGACTCCATCTATGTTCCAATGATTTGTTGAATACACCATGAACACATTCAATGACTCAATCTATGTTCCAATTATCTGTTGAGTTCCACCATGAACACATTCAATGACTCCATCTATGTTGCAATGATCTGTTGAATTCAACCATGAACACATTCAATTACTCCATATATGTCCAATGATCTGTTGAATTTAACGATGAAGACATTCAATGACTCCATCTATGTTCCAATGATCTGTTGAATTCCACGATGATCACATTCAATGACTCCATCTATGTTCCAATGATCTGTTGAATTCTACCATGAACACATTCAATGACTCCATCTATGTTCCAATGATCTGTTGAATTCCACCATTAACACATTCAATGACTCCATCTATGTTCCAATGATATGTTGAATTCCACCATGAACACATTCAATGACTCCATCTATGTTCCAATGATCTGTTGAATTCCACCGTAAACACATTCAATGACTCCATCAGTGTTCCAAAGATCTGTTGAATTCCACCATGAACACATTCAATGACACCATTTATGTTCCAATGATCTGTTGAATTCCACCATGAACGCATTGAAAACTCCATCTATGTTCCAATGATCTGTTGAATTCCACCATGAACACATTCAATGACTCCATCAGTGTTCCAAAGATCTGTTGAATTCCACCATAAACACATTCAATGACTCCATCAGTGTTCCAAAGATCTGTTGAATTCCACCATGAACACATTCAATGACACCATTTATGTTCCAATGATCTGTTGAATTCCACCATGAACACATTCAATGACTCCGTCTATGTTCCAATGATCTGTTGAATTCCACCATGAACACATTCAATGACCCATCTATTTTCCAATGATCTGTTGAATTCCACCTTGAACACATTCAATAATCCAATTTATGTTCCAATGATCTGTTGAATTCCACCATGACTATATTCAATGACTCCATCTATGTTCCAATGATCTTTTGAATTCCACCATGAACAATTACAATGAACCCATCTCTGTTCCAATGATCGGTTGAATTCCACCATGAACACATTAAATGACTCCATCTATGTTCCAATGATATGTTGAATTCCACCATGAACACATTCAATGACTCCATCTATGTTCCAATGATCTGTTGAATTCCACCATAAACACATTCAATGACTCCATCTATGTTCCAATGATCTGTTGAATTCCACCATGAACACATTCAATAATCCAATTTATGTTCCAATGATCTGTTGAATTCCACCATGAACACATTCAATGACTCCATCTATGTTCCAATGATCTGTTGAATTCCACCATGAACACATACAATGACTCCATCTATATTCCAATGATCTGTGGAATTCAACCATGAACACATTCAATGACTCCATCTATGTTCCAATGATCTGTTGAATTCCACCATGAACACATTCAATGACTCCATCTAAGTTCCAATGATCTGTTGAATTCCACCATGAACACATTCAAAACTCCAACTATGTTCGAATGATCAGTTGTATTCCACCATGAACACATTCAATGACCCCATCTATGTTCCAATGATCTGTTGAATTCCACCATGAACACATTCAAAACTCCAACTATGTTCGAATGATCAGTTGAATTCCACCATTAACACATTCAATGACTCCATCTATGTTCCAATGATCTGTTGAATTCCACCATGAACACATTCAATGGCTTCATCTATGTTCTAATGATCTGTTGAATTCCACCATGAACACATTCAATGACTCCATCTATGTTCCAATGATCTGTTGAATTCCACCATGAACACATTCAATGACTCTATCTATGTTCCAATGATCTGTTGAATTCCACCATGAACACATTCAAAGACTCCATCTATATTCCAATGATCTGTTGAATTCCACCATGAACACATACAATGAATCCAACTATGTACCAATGATCTGTTGAATTCCACCATGAACACATTCAATGACTCCATCTATGTTCCAATGATCTGTTGAATTCCACCATGAACACATTCAATGACTCCATCTATGTTCCAATGATCTGTTGAATTCCACCATGAACACATTCAAAACTCCAACTATGTTCGAATGATCAGTTGTATTCCACCATGAACACATTCAATGACCCCATCTATGTTCCAATGATCTGTTGAATTCCACCATGAACACATTCGAAACTCCAACTATGTTCGAATGATCAGTTGAATTCCACCATTAACACATTCAATGACTCCATCTATGTTCCAATGATCTGTTGAATTCCACCATGAACACATTCAATTACTCCATATATGTCCAATGATCTGTTGAATTCCACGATGAAGACATTCAATGACTCCATCTATGTTCCAATGATCTGTTGAATTCCACCATGAACACATTCAATGACTCCATCTATGTTCCAATGATCTGTTGAATTCCACCATGAACACATTCAATGACTCCATCTATGTTCCAATGATCTGTTGAATTCCACGATGAACACATTCAATGACTCCATCTATGTTCCAATGATCTGTTTTATTCCACCATGAACACATTCAATGACCCAATCTATGTTCCAATGATCTGTTGAATTCTACCATGAACACATTCAAAACTCCATCTATGTTCCAATGATCTGTTGAATTCCACCATGAACACATTCAAAACTCCATCTATGTTACTATGATCTGTTGATTTCCACAATGAACACATTCAATGACTCCATCTATGTTCCAATGAGCTGTTGAATTCCACCATGAACACATTCAATGACTCCATCTATGTTCAAATGATCTGTTGAATTCCACTATGAACACTGTCAATGACTCCATCTATGTTCCAATGTTATGATGAATTCCACCATGAACACATTCAAAACTCCATCTATGTTCCAAAGATCAGTTGAATTCCACCATGAACACATTCAATGACTCCATCTATGTTCCAATGATCTGTTGAATTCCACCATGAACACATTCAATGACTCCATCAGTGTTCCAAAGATCTGTTGAATTCCACCATGAACACATTCAATGACACCATTAATGTTCCAATGATCTGTTGAATTCCACCATGAACAAATTCAATGACTCTATCTATGTTCCAATGATCTTTTGAATTCTACCATGAACACATTCAAAGACTCCATCTATGTTCCAATGATCTGTTGAATTCCACCATAAACACATTCAATGACCCCATCTATGTTCCAATGAGCTGTTGAATTCCACCATGAACACATACAAAGACTTCATCTATGTTCCAATGATCTGTTGGAACCCACCATGAACACTATCAATGACTCCATCTATGTTACTATGATCTGTTGAATTCCACAATGAACACAATAAATGACTCCATCTATGTTCCAATGATTTGTTGAATACACCATGAACACATTCAATGACTCAATCTATGTTCCAATGATCTGTTGAGTTCCACCATGAACACATTCAATGACTCCATCTATGTTGCAATGATCTGTTGAATTCCACCATGAACACATTCAATTACTCCATATATGTCCAATGATCTGTTGAATTCCACGATGAAGACATTCAATGACTCCATCTATGTTCCAATGATCTGTTGAATTCCACGATGATCACATTCAATGACTCCATCTATGTTCCAATGATCTGTTGAATTCCACCATGAACACATTCAATGACTCCATCTATGTTCCAATGATCTGTTGAATTCCACCATGAACACATTCAAAACTCCAACTATGTTCGAATGATCAGTTGTATTCCACCATGAACACATTCAATGACCCCATCTATGTTCCAATGATCTGTTGAATTCCACCATGAACACATTCGAAACTCCAACTATGTTCGAATGATCAGTTGAATTCCACCATTAACACATTCAATGACTCCATCTATGTTCCAATGATCTGTTGAATTCCACCATGAACACATTCAATTACTCCATATATGTCCAATGATCTGTTGAATTCCACGATGAAGACATTCAATGACTCCATCTATGTTCCAATGATCTGTTGAATTCCACCATGAACACATTCAATGACTCCATCTATGTTCCAATGATCTGTTGAATTCCACCATTAACACATTCAATGACTCCATCTATGTTCCAATGATCTGTTGAATTCCACCATTAACACATTCAATGACTCCATCTATGTTCCAATGATATGTTGAATTCCACCATGAACACATTCAATGACTCCATCTATGTTCCAATGATCTGTTGAATTCCACCATAAACACATTCAAAGACTCCATCAGTGTTCCAAAGATCTGTTGAATTCCACCATGAACACATTCAATGGCTTCATCTATGTTCTAATGATCTGTTGAATTCCACCATGAACACATTCAATGACTCCATCTATGTTCCAATGATCTGTTGAATTCCACCATGAACACATTCAATGACTCTATCTATGTTCCAATGATCTGTTGAATTCCACCATGAACACATTCAAAGACTCCATCTATATTCCAATGATCTGTTGAATTCCACCATGAACACATACAATGAATCCAACTATGTACCAATGATCTGTTGAATTCCACCATGAACACATTCAATGACTCCATCTATGTTCCAATGATCTGTTGAATTCCACCATGAACACATTCAATGACTCCATCTATGTTCCAATGATCTGTTGAATTCCACCATGAACACATTCAAAACTCCAACTATGTTCGAATGATCAGTTGTATTCCACCATGAACACATTCAATGACCCCATCTATGTTCCAATGATCTGTTGAATTCCACCATGAACACATTCGAAACTCCAACTATGTTCGAATGATCAGTTGAATTCCACCATTAACACATTCAATGACTCCATCCATGTTCCAATGATCTGTTGAATTCCACCATGAACACATTCAATTACTCCATATATGTCCAATGATCTGTTGAATTCCACGATGAAGACATTCGATGACTCCATCTATGTTCCAATGATCTGTTGAATTCCACGATGAACACATTCAATGACTCCATCTATGTTCCAATGATCTGTTGAATTCCACCATGAACACATTCAATGACTCCATCTATGTTCCAATGATCTGTTGAATTCCACGATGAACACATTCAATGACTCCATCTATGTTCCAATGATCTGTTTTATTCCACCATGAACACATTCAATGACCCAATCTATGTTCCAATGATCTGTTGAATTCTACCATGAACACATTCAAAACTCCATCTATGTTCCAATGATCTGTTGAATTCCACCATGAACACATTCAAAACTCCATCTATGTTACTATGATCTGTTGATTTCCACAATGAACACATTCAATGACTCCATCTATGTTCCAATGAGCTGTTGAATTCCACCATGAACACATTCAATGACTCCATCTATGTTCAAATGATCTGTTGAATTCCACTATGAACACTGTCAATGACTCCATCTATGTTCCAATGTTATGATGAATTCCACCATGAACACATTCAAAACTCCATCTATGTTCCAAAGATCAGTTGAATTCCACCATGAACACATTCAATGACTCCATCTATGTTCCAATGATCTGTTGAATTCCACCATGAACACATTCAATGACTCCATCAGTGTTCCAAAGATCTGTTGAATTCCACCATGAACACATTCAATGACACCATTAATGTTCCAATGATCTGTTGAATTCCACCATGAACAAATTCAATGACTCTATCTATGTTCCAATGATCTTTTGAATTCTACCATGAACACATTCAAAGACTCCATCTATGTTCCAATGATCTGTTGAATTCCACCATAAACACATTCAATGACCCCATCTATGTTCCAATGAGCTGTTGAATTCCACCATGAACACATACAAAGACTTCATCTATGTTCCAATGATCTGTTGGAACCCACCATGAACACTATCAATGACTCCATCTATGTTACTATGATCTGTTGAATTCCACAATGAACACAATAAATGACTCCATCTATGTTCCAATGATTTGTTGAATACACCATGAACACATTCAATGACTCAATCTATGTTCCAATTATCTGTTGAGTTCCACCATGAACACATTCAATGACTCCATCTATGTTGCAATGATCTGTTGAATTCCACCATGAACACATTCAATTACTCCATATATGTCCAATGATCTGTTGAATTCCACGATGAAGACATTCAATGACTCCATCTATGTTCCAATGATCTGTTGAATTCCACGATGATCACATTCAATGACTCCATCTATGTTCCAATGATCTGTTGAATTCCACCATGAACACATTCAATGACTCCATCTATGTTCCAATGATCTGTTGAATTCCACCATTAACACATTCAATGACTCCATCTATGTTCCAATGATCTGTTGAATTCCACCGTAAACACATTCAATGACTCCATCAGTGTTCCAAAGATCTGTTGAATTCCACCATGAACACATTCAATGACACCATTTATGTTCCAATGATCTGTTGAATTCCACCATGAACGCATTGAAAACTCCATCTATGTTCCAATGATCTGTTGAATTCCACCATGAACACATTCAATGACTCCATCAGTGTTCCAAAGATCTGTTGAATTCCACCATGAACACATTCAATGACACCATTTATGTTCCAATGATCTGTTGAATTCCACCATGAACAAATTCAATGACTCTATCTATGTTCCAATGATCTTTTGAATTCTACCATGAACACATTCAAAGACTCCATCTATGTTCCAATGATCTGTTGAATTCCACCATAAACACATTCAATGACCCCATCTATGTTCCAATGAGCTGTTGAATTCCACCATGAACACATACAAAGACTTCATCTATGTTCCAATAATCTGTTGGAACCCACCATGAACACTATCAATGACTCCATCTATGTTACTATGATCTGTTGAATTCCACAATGAACACATTTAATGACTCCATCTATGTTCCAATGATTTGTTGAATACACCATGAACACATTCAATGATTCAATCTATGTTCCAATGATCTGTTGAATTCGACCATGAATACATTCAATGACTCTATCTATGTTCCAATTATCTGTTGAATTCCACCATGAAAACATTGAAAACTCCATCTATGTTCCAATGATCTGTTGAATTCCACAATGAACACATTCAATGAATCCATCAATGTTCCAATGATCTGTTGAATTCCACCATGAACACATTCAATGACACCAATTATGTTCCAATGATCTGTTGAATTCCACCATGAACACATTTAATGACACCATTTATGTTCCAATGATCGGTTGAATTCCACCATGAATACATTCAATGACTCCATCTATGTTCCAATGATCTGTTGAATTCCAACATGAACACATTCAATGACTCCATCTATGTTCAAATGATCTGTTGAATTCCACCATGAACACATTCAATGACTCCGTATATGTTCCAATCATCTGTTGAATTCCACCATGAACACATTCAATGATACAGTCTATGTTCCAATAATCTGTTGAATTCCACCATTAACACATTCAATGACTCCATCTATGTTCCAATGATCTGTTGAATTCCACCATAAACACATTCAATGACTCCATCTATGTTCCAATCATCTGTTGAATTCCACCATCAACACATTCAATGATTCCATCTGTGTTCCAATGATCTGTTGAATTCCACCATGAACACATTCAATTACTCCATCTAAGTTCCAATGATCTGTTGAATTCCAACATGAACACATTCAATGACTCCATCTATGTTCCAATGATCTGTTGAATTCCACCATGAACACATTCAATGACTCCATCTATGTTCCAATGATCTGTTGAATTCCACCATGAACACATTCAAAACTCCAACTATGTTCGAATGATCAGTTGTATTCCACCATGAACACATTCAATGACCCCATCTATGTTCCAATGATCTGTTGAATTCAACCATGAACACATTCGAAACTCCAACTATGTTCGAATGATCAGTTGAATTCCACCATTAACACATTCAATGACTCCATCTATGTTCCAATGATCTGTTGAATTCCACCATGAACACATTCAATTACTCCATATATGTCCAATGATCTGTTGAATTCCACGATGAAGACATTCAATGACTCCATCTATGTTCCAATGATCTGTTGAATTCCACGATGAACACATTCAATGACTCCATCTATGTTCCAATGATCTGTTGAATTCCACCATGAACACATTCAATGACTCCATCTATGTTCCAATGATCTGTTGAATTCCACCATTAACACATTCAATGACTCCATCTATGTTCCAATGATATGTTGAATTCCACCATGAACACATTCAATGACTCCATCTATGTTCCAATGATCTGTTGAATTCCACCATAAACACATTCAAAGACTCCATCAGTGTTCCAAAGATCTGTTGAATTCCACCATGAACACATTCAATGACACCATTTATGTTCCAATGATCTGTTGAATTCCACCATGAACACATTGAAAACTCCATCTATGTTCCAATGATCTGTTGAATTCCACCATGAACACATTCAATGACTCCATCAGTGTTCCAAAGATCTGTTGAATTCCACCATGAACACATTCAATGACACCATTTATGTTCCAATGATCTGTTGAATTCCACCATGAACAAATTCAATGACTCTATCTATGTTCCAATGATCTTTTGAATTCTACCATGAACACATTCAAAGACTCCTTCTATGTTCCAATGATCTGTTGAATTCCACCATAAACACATTCAATGACCCCATCTATGTTCCAATGAGCTGTTGAATTCCACCATGAACACATACAAAGACTTCATCTATGTTCCAATGATCTGTTGGAAACCACCATGAACACTATCAATGACTCCATCTATGTTACTATGATCTGTTGAATTCCACAATGAACACATTTAATGACTCCATCTATGTTCCAATGATTTGTTGAATACACCATGAACACATTCAATGATTCAATCTATGTTCCAATGATCTGTTGAATTCGACCATGAATACATTCAATGACTCTATCTATGTTCCAATTATCTGTTGAATTCCACCATGAACACATTCAATGACTCCATCTATGTTGCAATGATCTGTTGAATTCCACCATGAACACATTCAATTACTCCATATATGTCCAATGATCTGTTGAATTCCACGATGAAGACATTCAATGACTCCATCTATGTTCCAATGATGTGTTGAATTCCACGATGAACACATACAATGACTTCATCTATGTTCCAATGATCTGTTGAATTCCACCATGAACACATTCAATGACTCCATCTATGTTCCAATGATCTGTTGAATTCCACCATTAACACATTCAATGACTCCATCTATGTTCCAATGATATGTTGAATTCCACCATAAACACATTCAATGACTCCATCAATGTTCCAATGATCTGTTGAATTCCACCATGAACACATTCAATGACTCCGTCTATGTTCCAATGATCTGTTGAATTCCACCATGAACACATTCAATGACCCATCTATTTTCCAATGATCTGTTGAATTCCACCTTGAACACATTCAATAATCCAATTTATGTTCCAATGATCTGTTGAATTCCACCATGACTATATTCAATGACTCCATCTATGTTCCAATGATCTTTTGAATTCCACCATGAACAATTACAATGAACCCATCTCTGTTCCAATGATCGGTTGAATTCCACCATGAACACATTAAATGACTCCATCTATGTTCCAATGAAATGTTGAATTCCACCATGAACACATTCAATGACTCCATCTATGTTCCAATGATCTGTTGAATTCCACCATAAACACATTCAATGACTCCATCTATGTTCCAATGATCTGTTGAATTCCACCATGAACAAATTCAATAATCCAATTTATGTTCCAATGATCTGTTGAATTCCACCATGAACACATTCAATGACTCCATCTATGTTCCAATGATCTGTTGAATTCCACCATGAACACATTCAATGACACCATTTATGTTCCAATGATCTGTTGAATTCCACCATGAACACATTGAAAACTCCATCTATGTTCCAATGATCTGTTGAATTCCACCATGAACACATTCAATGACTCCATCAGTGTTCCAAAGATCTGTTGAATTCCACCATGAACACATTCAATGACACCATTTATGTTCCAATGATCTGTTGAATTCCACCATGAACAAATTCAATGACTCTATCTATGTTCCAATGATCTTTTGAATTCTACCATGAACACATTCAAAGACTCCTTCTATGTTCCAATGATCTGTTGAATTCCACCATAAACACATTCAATGACCCCATCTATGTTCCAATGAGCTGTTGAATTCCACCATGAACACATACAAAGACTTCATCTATGTTCCAATGATCTGTTGGAAACCACCATGAACACTATCAATGACTCCATCTATGTTACTATGATCTGTTGAATTCCACAATGAACACATTTAATGACTCCTTCTATGTTCCAATGATTTGTTGAATACACCATGAACACATTCAATGATTCAATCTATGTTCCAATGATCTGTTGAATTCGACCATGAATACATTCAATGACTCTATCTATGTTCCAATTATCTGTTGAATTCCACCATGAACACATTCAATGACTCCATCTATGTTGCAATGATCTGTTGAATTCCACCATGAACACATTCAATTACTCCATATATGTCCAATGATCTGTTGAATTCCACGATGAAGACATTCAATGACTCCATCTATGTTCCAATGATGTGTTGAATTCCACGATGAACACATACAATGACTTCATCTATGTTCCAATGATCTGTTGAATTCCACCATGAACACATTCAATGACTCCATCTATGTTCCAATGATCTGTTGAATTCCACCATTAACACATTCAATGACTCCATCTATGTTCCAATGATATGTTGAATTCCACCATAAACACATTCAATGACTCCATCAATGTTCCAATGATCTGTTGAATTCCACCATGAACACATTCAATGACTCCGTCTATGTTCCAATGATCTGTTGAATTCCACCATGAACACATTCAATGACCCATCTATTTTCCAATGATCTGTTGAATTCCACCTTGAACACATTCAATAATCCAATTTATGTTCCAATGATCTGTTGAATTCCACCATGACTATATTCAATGACTCCATCTATGTTCCAATGATCTTTTGAATTCCACCATGAACAATTACAATGAACCCATCTCTGTTCCAATGATCGGTTGAATTCCACCATGAACACATTAAATGACTCCATCTATGTTCCAATGATATGTTGAATTCCACCATGAACACATTCAATGACTCCATCTATGTTCCAATGATCTGTTGAATTCCACCATAAACACATTCAATGACTCCATCTATGTTCCAATGATCTGTTGAATTCCACAATGAACACATTCAATAATCCAATTTATGTTCCAATGATCTGTTGAATTCCACCATGAACACATTCAATGACTCCATCTATGTTCCAATGATCTGTTGAATTCCACCATGAACACATACAATGACTCCATCTATATTCCAATGATCTGTGGAATTCAACCATGAACACATTCAATGACTCCATCTATGTTCCAATGATCTGTTGAATTCCACCATGAACACATTCAATGACTCCATCTATGTTCCAATGATCTGTTGAATTCCACCATGAACACATTCAAAACTCCAACTATGTTCGAATGATCAGTTGTATTCCACCATGAACACATTCAATGACCCCATCTATGTTCCAGTGATCTGTTGAATTCCACCATGAACACATTCAAAACTCCAACTATGTTCGAATGATCAGTTGAATTCCACCATTAACACATTCAATGACTCCATCTATGTTCCAATGATCTGTTGAATTCCACCATGAACACATTCAATGGCTTCAACTATGTTCTAATGATCTGTTGAATTCCACCATGAACACATTCAATGACTCCATCTATGTTCCAATGATCTGTTGAATTCCACCATGAACACATTCAATGACTCTATCTATGTTCCAATGATCTGTTGAATTCCACCATGAACACATTCAAAGACTCCATCTACATTCCAATGATCTGTTGAATTCCACCATGAACACATACAATGAATCCAACTATGTACCAATGATCTGTTGAATTCCACCATGAACACATTCAATGACTCCATCTATGTTCCAATGATCTGTTGAATTCCACCATGAACACATTCAATGACTCCATCTATGTTCCAATGATCTGTTGAATTCCACCATGAACACATTCAAAACTCCAACTATGTTCGAATGATCAGTTGTATTCCACCATGAACACATTCAATGACCCCATCTATGTTCCAATGATCTGTTGAATTCCACCATGAACACATTCGAAACTCCAACTATGTTCGAATGATCAGTTGAATTCCACCATTAACACATTCAATGACTCCATCTATGTTCCAATGATCTGTTGAATTCCACCATGAACACATTCAATTACTCCATATATGTCCAATGATCTGTTGAATTCCACGATGAAGACATTCAATGACTCCATCTATGTTCCAATGATCTGTTGAATTCCACGATGAACACATTCAATGACTCCATCTATGTTCCAATGATCTGTTGAATTCCACCATGAACACATTCAATGACTCCATCTATGTTCCAATGATCTGTTTAATTCCACGATGAACACATTCAATGACTCCATCTATGTTCCAATGATCTGTTTTATTCCACCATGAACACATTCAATGACCCAATCTATGTTCCAATGATCTGTTGAATTCTACCATGAACACATTCAAAACTCCATCTATGTTCCAATGATCTGTTGAATTCCACCATGAACACATTCAAAACTCCATCTATGTTACTATGATCTGTTGATTTCCACAATGAACACATTCAATGACTCCATCTATGTTCCAATGTTATGATGAATTCCACCATGAACACATTCAAAACTCCATCTATGTTCCAAAGATCAGTTGAATTCCACCATGAACACATTCAATGACTCCATCTATGTTCCAATGATCTGTTGAATTCCACCATGAACACATTCAATGACTCCATCAGTGTTCCAAAGATCTGTTGAATTCCACCATGAACACATTCAATGACACCATTAATGTTCCAATGATCTGTTGAATTCCACCATGAACAAATTCAATGACTCTATCTATGTTCCAATGATCTTTTGAATTCTACCATGAACACATTCAAAGACTCCATCTATGTTCCAATGATCTGTTGAATTCCACCATAAACACATTCAATGACCCCATCTATGTTCCAATGAGCTGTTGAATTCCACCATGAACACATACAAAGACTTCATCTATGTTCCAATGATCTGTTGGAACCCACCATGAACACTATCAATGACTCCATCTATGTTACTATGATCTGTTGAATTCCACAATGAACACAATAAATGACTCCATCTATGTTCCAATGATTTGTTGAATACACCATGAACACATTCAATGACTCAATCTATGTTCCAATTATCTGTTGAGTTCCACCATGAACAGATTCAATGACTCCATCTATGTTGCAATGATCTGTTGAATTCCACCATGAACACATTCAATTACTCCATATATGTCCAATGATCTGTTGAATTCCACGATGAAGACATTCAATGACTCCATCTATGTTCCAATGATCTGTTGAATTCCACGATGATCACATTCAATGACTCCATCTATGTTCCAATGATCTGTTGAATTCCACCATGATCACATTCAATGACTCCATCTATGTTCCAATGATCTGTTGAATTCCACCATTAACACATTCAATGACTCCATCTATGTTCCAATGATATGTTGAATTCCACCATGAACACATTCAATGACTCCATCTATGTTCCAATGATCTGTTGAATTCCACCGTAAACACATTCAATGACTCCATCAGTGTTCCAAAGATCTGTTGAATTCCACCATGAACACATTCAATGACTCCATCTATGTTGCAATGATCTGTTGAATTCCACCATGAACACATTCAATTACTCCATATATGTCCAATGATCTGTTGAATTCCACGATGAAGACATTCAATGACTCCATCTATGTTCCAATGATGTGTTGAATTCCACGATGAACACATACAATGACTTCATCTATGTTCCAATGATCTGTTGAATTCCACCATGAACACATTCAATGACTCCATCTATGTTCCAATGATCTGTTGAATTCCACCATTAACACATTCAATGACTCCATCTATGTTCCAATGATATGTTGAATTCCACCATAAACACATTCAATGACTCCATCAATGTTCCAATGATCTGTTGAATTCCACCATGAACACATTCAATGACTCCGTCTATGTTCCAATGATCTGTTGAATTCCACCATGAACACATTCAATGACCCATCTATTTTCCAATGATCTGTTGAATTCCACCTTGAACACATTCAATAATCCAATTTATGTTCCAATGATCTGTTGAATTCCACCATGACTATATTCAATGACTCCATCTATGTTCCAATGATCTTTTGAATTCCACCATGAACAATTACAATGAACCCATCTCTGTTCCAATGATCGGTTGAATTCCACCATGAACACATTAAATGACTCCATCTATGTTCGAATGATATGTTGAATTCCACCATGAACACATTCAATGACTCCATCTATGTTCCAATGATCTGTTGAATTCCACCATAAACACATTCAATGACTCCATCTATGTTCCAATGATCTGTTGAATTCCACCATGAACACATTCAATAATCCAATTTATGTTCCAATGATCTGTTGAATTCCACCATGAACACATTCAATGACTCCATCTATGTTCCAATGATCTGTTGAATTCCACCATGAACACATTCAATGACACCATTTATGTTCCAATGATCTGTTGAATTCCACCATGAACACATTGAAAACTCCATCTATGTTCCAATGATCTGTTGAATTCCACCATGAACACATTCAATGACTCCATCAGTGTTCCAAAGATCTGTTGAATTCCACCATGAACACATTCAATGACACCATTTATGTTCCAATGATCTGTTGAATTCCACCATGAACAAATTCAATGACTCTATCTATGTTCCAATGATCTTTTGAATTCTACCATGAACACATTCAAAGACTCCTTCTATGTTCCAATGATCTGTTGAATTCCACCATAAACACATTCAATGACCCCATCTATGTTCCAATGAGCTGTTGAATTCCACCATGAACACATACAAAGACTTCATCTATGTTCCAATGATCTGTTGGAAACCACCATGAACACTATCAATGACTCCATCTATGTTACTATGATCTGTTGAATTCCACAATGAACACATTTAATGACTCCTTCTATGTTCCAATGATTTGTTGAATACACCATGAACACATTCAATGATTCAATCTATGTTCCAATGATCTGTTGAATTCGACCATGAATACATTCAATGACTCTATCTATGTTCCAATTATCTGTTGAATTCCACCATGAACACATTCAATGACTCCATCTATGTTGCAATGATCTGTTGAATTCCACCATGAACACATTCAATTACTCCATATATGTCCAATGATCTGTTGAATTCCACGATGAAGACATTCAATGACTCCATCTATGTTCCAATGATGTGTTGAATTCCACGATGAACACATACAATGACTTCATCTATGTTCCAATGATCTGTTGAATTCCACCATGAACACATTCAATGACTCCATCTATGTTCCAATGATCTGTTGAATTCCACCATTAACACATTCAATGACTCCATCTATGTTCCAATGATATGTTGAATTCCACCATAAACACATTCAATGACTCCATCAATGTTCCAATGATCTGTTGAATTCCACCATGAACACATTCAATGACTCCGTCTATGTTCCAATGATCTGTTGAATTCCACCATGAACACATTCAATGACCCATCTATTTTCCAATGATCTGTTGAATTCCACCTTGAACACATTCAATAATCCAATTTATGTTCCAATGATCTGTTGAATTCCACCATGACTATATTCAATGACTCCATCTATGTTCCAATGATCTTTTGAATTCCACCATGAACAATTACAATGAACCCATCTCTGTTCCAATGATCGGTTGAATTCCACCATGAACACATTAAATGACTCCATCTATGTTCCAATGATATGTTGAATTCCACCATGAACACATTCAATGACTCCATCTATGTTCCAATGATCTGTTGAATTCCACCATAAACACATTCAATGACTCCATCTATGTTCCAATGATCTGTTGAATTCCACCATGAACACATTCAATAATCCAATTTATGTTCCAATGATCTGTTGAATTCCACCATGAACACATTCAATGACTCCATCTATGTTCCAATGATCTGTTGAATTCCACCATGAACACATACAATGACTCCATCTATATTCCAATGATCTGTGGAATTCAACCATGAACACATTCAATGACTCCATCTATGTTCCAATGATCTGTTGAATTCCACCATGAACACATTCAATGACTCCATCTATGTTCCAATGATCTGTTGAATTCCACCATGAACACATTCAAAACTCCAACTATGTTCGAATGATCAGTTGTATTCCACCATGAACACATTCAATGACCCCATCTATGTTCCAATGATCTGTTGAATTCCACCATGAACACATTCAAAACTCCAACTATGTTCGAATGATCAGTTGAATTCCACCATTAACACATTCAATGACTCCATCTATGTTCCAATGATCTGTTGAATTCCACCATGAACACATTCAATGGCTTCATCTATGTTCTAATGATCTGTTGAATTCCACCATGAACACATTCAATGACTCCATCTATGTTCCAATGATCTGTTGAATTCCACCATGAACACATTCAATGACTCTATCTATGTTCCAATGATCTGTTGAATTCCACCATGAACACATTCAAAGACTCCATCTACATTCCAATGATCTGTTGAATTCCACCATGAACACATACAATGAATCCAACTATGTACCAATGATCTGTTGAATTCCACCATGAACACATTCAATGACTCCATCTATGTTCCAATGATCTGTTGAATTCCACCATGAACACATTCAATGACTCCATCTATGTTCCAATGATCTGTTGAATTCCACCATGAACACATTCAAAACTCCAACTATGTTCGAATGATCAGTTGTATTCCACCATGAACACATTCAATGACCCCATCTATGTTCCAATGATCTGTTGAATTCCACCATGAACACATTCGAAACTCCAACTATGTTCGAATGATCAGTTGAATTCCACCATTAACACATTCAATGACTCCATCTATGTTCCAATGATCTGTTGAATTCCACCATGAACACATTCAATTACTCCATATATGTCCAATGATCTGTTGAATTCCACGATGAAGACATTCAATGACTCCATCTATGTTCCAATGATCTGTTGAATTCCACGATGAACACATTCAATGACTCCATCTATGTTCCAATGATCTGTTGAATTCCACCATGAACACATTCAATGACTCCATCTATGTTCCAATGATCTGTTGAATTCCACGATGAACACATTCAATGACTCCATCTATGTTCCAATGATCTGTTTTATTCCACCATGAACACATTCAATGACCCAATCTATGTTCCAATGATCTGTTGAATTCTACCATGAACACATTCAAAACTCCATCTATGTTCCAATGATCTGTTGAATTCCACCATGAACACATTCAAAACTCCATCTATGTTACTATGATCTGTTGATTTCCACAATGAACACATTCAATGACTCCATCTATGTTCCAATGTTATGATGAATTCCTCCATGAACACATTCAAAACTCCATCTATGTTCCAAAGATCAGTTGAATTCCACCATGAACACATTCAATGACTCCATCTATGTTCCAATGATCTGTTGAATTCCACCATGAACACATTCAATGACTCCATCAGTGTTCCAAAGATCTGTTGAATTCCACCATGAACACATTCAATGACACCATTAATGTTCCAATGATCTGTTGAATTCCACCATGAACAAATTCAATGACTCTATCTATGTTCCAATGATCTTTTGAATTCTACCATGAACACATTCAAAGACTCCATCTATGTTCCAATGATCTGTTGAATTCCACCATAAACACATTCAATGACCCCATCTATGTTCCAATGAGCTGTTGAATTCCACCATGAACACATACAAAGACTTCATCTATGTTCCAATGATCTGTTGGAACCCACCATGAACACTATCAATGACTCCATCTATGTTACTATGATCTGTTGAATTCCACAATGAACACAATAAATGACTCCATCTATGTTCCAATGATTTGTTGAATACACCATGAACACATTCAATGACTCAATCTATGTTCCAATTATCTGTTGAGTTCCACCATGAACACATTCAATGACTCCATCTATGTTGCAATGATCTGTTGAATTCCACCATGAACACATTCAATTACTCCATATATGTCCAATGATCTGTTGAATTCCACGATGAAGACATTCAATGACTCCATCTATGTTCCAATGATCTGTTGAATTCCACGATGATCACATTCAATGACTCCATCTATGTTCCAATGATCTGTTGAATTCCACCATGATCACATTCAATGACTCCATCTATGTTCCAATGATCTGTTGAATTCCACCATTAACACATTCAATGACTCCATCTATGTTCCAATGATATGTTGAATTCCACCATGAACACATTCAATGACTCCATCTATGTTCCAATGATCTGTTGAATTCCACCGTAAACACATTCAATGACTCCATCAGTGTTCCAAAGATCTGTTGAATTCCACCATGAACACATTCAATGACACCATTTATGTTCCAATGATCTGTTGAATTCCACCATGAACGCATTGAAAACTCCATCTATGTTCCAATGATCTGTTGAATTCCACCATGAACACATTCAATGACTCCATCAGTGTTCCAAAGATCTGTTGAATTCCACCATGAACACATTCAATGACACCATTTATGTTCCAATGATCTGTTGAATTCCACCATGAACATATTCAATGACTCTATCTATGTTCCAATGATCTTTTGAATTCTACCATGAACACATTCAAAGACTCCATCTATGTTCCAATGATCTGTTGAATTCCACCATAAACACATTCAATGACCCCATCTATGTTCCAATGAGCTGTTGAATTCCACCATGAACACATACAAAGACTTCATCTATGTTCCAATGATCTGTTGGAACCCACCATGAACACTATCAATGACTCCATCTATGTTACTATGATCTGTTGAATTCCACAATGAACACATTTAATGACTCCATCTATGTTCCAATGATTTGTTGAATACACCATGAACACATTCAATGATTCAATCTATGTTCCAATGATCTGTTTTATTCCACCATGAACACATTCAATGACCCAATCTATGTTCCAATGATCTGTTGAATTCTACCATGAACACATTCAAAACTCCATCTATGTTCCAATGATCTGTTGAATTCCACCATGAACACATTCAAAACTCCATCTATGTTACTATGATCTGTTGATTTCCACAATGAACACATTCAATGACTCCATCTATGTTCCAATGATCTGTTGAATTCGACCATGAATACATTCAATGACTCTATCTATGTTCCAATTATCTGTTGAATTCCACCATGAACACATTCAATGACTCCATCTATGTTGCAATGATCTGTTGAATTCCACCATGAACACATTCAATTACTCCATATATGTCCAATGATCTGTTGAATTCCACGATGAAGACATTCAATGACTCCATCTATGTTCCAATGATGTGTTGAATTCCACGATGAACACATACAATGACTTCATCTATGTTCCAATGATCTGTTGAATTCCACCATGAACACATTCAATGACTCCATCTATGTTCCAATGATCTGTTGAATTCCACCATTAACACATTCAATGACTCCATCTATGTTCCAATGATATGTTGAATTCCACCATAAACACATTCAATGACTCCATCAATGTTCCAATGATCTGTTGAATTCCACCATGAACACATTCAATGACTCCGTCTATGTTCCAATGATCTGTTGAATTCCACCATGAACACATTCAATGACCCATCTATTTTCCAATGATCTGTTGAATTCCACCTTGAACACATTCAATAATCCAATTTATGTTCCAATGATCTGTTGAATTCCACCATGACTATATTCAATGACTCCATCTATGTTCCAATGATCTTTTGAATTCCACCATGAACAATTACAATGAACCCATCTCTGTTCCAATGATCGGTTGAATTCCACCATGAACACATTAAATGACTCCATCTATGTTCCAATGATATGTTGAATTCCACCATGAACACATTCAATGTCTCCATCTATGTTCCAATGATCTGTTGAATTCCACCATAAACACATTCAATGACTCCATCTATGTTCCAATGATCTGTTGAATTCCACCATGAACACATTCAATAATCCAATTTATGTTCCAATGATCTGTTGAATTCCACCATGAACACATTCAATGACTCCATCTATGTTCCAATGATCTGTTGAATTCCACCATGAACACATACAATGACTCCATCTATATTCCAATGATCTGTGGAATTCAACCATGAACACATTCAATGACTCCATCTATGTTCCAATGATCTGTTGAATTCCACCATGAACACATTCAAAACTCCAACTATGTTCGAATGATCAGTTGTATTCCACCATGAACACATTCAATGACCCCATCTATGTTCCAATGATCTGTTGAATTCCACCATGAACACATTCAAAACTCCAACTATGTTCGAATGATCAGTTGAATTCCACCATTAACACATTCAATGACTCCATCTATGTTCCAATGATCTGTTGAATTCCACCATGAACACATTCAATGGCTTCATCTATGTTCCAATGATCTGTTGAATTCCACCATGAACACATTCAATGACTCCATCTATGTTCCAATGATCTGTTGAATTCCACCATGAACACATTCAATGACTCTATCTATGTTCCAATGATCTGTTGAATTCCACCATGAACACATTCAAAGACTCCATCTACATTCCAATGATCTGTTGAATTCCACCATGAACACATACAATGAATCCAACTATGTACCAATGATCTGTTGAATTCCACCATGAACACATTCAATGACTCCATCTATGTTCCAATGATCTGTTGAATTCCACCATGAACACATTCAATGACTCCATCTATGTTCCAATGATCTGTTGAATTCCACCATGAACACATTCAAAACTCCAACTATGTTCGAATGATCAGTTGTATTCCACCATGAACACATTCAATGACCCCATCTATGTTCCAATGATCTGTTGAATTCCACCATGAACACATTCGAAACTCCAACTATGTTCGAATGATCAGTTGAATTCCACCATTAACACATTCAATGACTCCATCTATGTTCCAATGATCTGTTGAATTCCACCATGAACACATTCAATTACTCCATATATGTCCAATGATCTGTTGAATTCCACGATGAAGACATTCAATGACTCCATCTATGTTCCAATGATCTGTTGAATTCCACGATGAACACATTCAATGACTCCATCTATGTTCCAATGATCTGTTGAATTCCACCATGAACACATTCAATGACTCCATCTATGTTCCAATGATCTGTTGAATTCCACGATGAACACATTCAATGACTCCATCTATGTTCCAATGATCTGTTTTATTCCACCATGAACACATTCAATGACCCAATCTATGTTCCAATGATCTGTTGAATTCTACCATGAACACATTCAAAACTCCATCTATGTTCCAATGATCTGTTGAATTCCACCATGAACACATTCAAAACTCCATCTATGTTACTATGATCTGTTGATTTCCACAATGAACACATTCAATGACTCCATCTATGTTCCAATGTTATGATGAATTCCACCATGAACACATTCAAAACTCCATCTATGTTCCAAAGATCAGTTGAATTCCACCATGAACACATTCAATGACTCCATCTATGTTCCAATGATCTGTTGAATTCCACCATGAACACATTCAATGACTCCATCAGTGTTCCAAAGATCTGTTGAATTCCACCATGAACACATTCAATGACACCATTAATGTTCCAATGATCTGTTGAATTCCACCATGAACAAATTCAATGACTCTATCTATGTTCCAATGATCTTTTGAATTCTACCATGAACACATTCAAAGACTCCATCTATGTTCCAATGATCTGTTGAATTCCACCATAAACACATTCAATGACCCCATCTATGTTCCAATGAGCTGTTGAATTCCACCATGAACACATACAAAGACTTCATCTATGTTCCAATGATCTGTTGGAACCCACCATGAACACTATCAATGACTCCATCTATGTTACTATGATCTGTTGAATTCCACAATGAACACAATAAATGACTCCATCTATGTTCCAATGATTTGTTGAATACACCATGAACACATTCAATGACTCAATCTATGTTCCAATTATCTGTTGAGTTCCACCATGAACACATTCAATGACTCCATCTATGTTGCAATGATCTGTTGAATTCCACCATGAACACATTCAATTACTCCATATATGTCCAATGATCTGTTGAATTCCACGATGAAGACATTCAATGACTCCATCTATGTTCCAATGATCTGTTGAATTCCACGATGATCACATTCAATGACTCCATCTATGTTCCAATGATCTGTTGAATTCCACCATGATCACATTCAATGACTCCATCTATGTTCCAATGATCTGTTGAATTCCACCATTAACACATTCAATGACTCCATCTATGTTCCAATGATATGTTGAATTCCACCATGAACACATTCAATGACTCCATCTATGTTCCAATGATCTGTTGAATTCCACCGTAAACACATTCAATGACTCCATCAGTGTTCCAAAGATCTGTTGAATTCCACCATGAACACATTCAATGACACCATTTATGTTCCAATGATCTGTTGAATTCCACCATGAACGCATTGAAAACTCCATCTATGTTCCAATGATCTGTTGAATTCCACCATGAACACATTCAATGACTCCATCAGTGTTCCAAAGATCTGTTGAATTCCACCATGAACACATTCAATGACACCATTTATGTTCCAATGATCTGTTGAATTCCACCATGAACAAATTCAATGACTCTATCTATGTTCCAATGATCTTTTGAATTCTACCATGAACACATTCAAAGACTCCATCTATGTTCCAATGATCTGTTGAATTCCACCATAAACACATTCAATGACCCCATCTATGTTCCAATGAGCTGTTGAATTCCACCATGAACACATACAAAGACTTCATCTATGTTCCAATGATCTGTTGGAACCCACCATGAACACTATCAATGACTCCATCTATGTTACTATGATCTGTTGAATTCCACAATGAACACATTTAATGACTCCATCTATGTTCCAATGATTTGTTGAATACACCATGAACACATTCAATGATTCAATCTATGTTCCAATGATCTGTTGAATTCGACCATGAATACATTCAATGACTCTATCTATGTTCCAATTATCTGTTGAATTCCACCATGAAAACATTGAAAACTCCATCTATGTTCCAATGATCTGTTGAATTCCACAATGAACACATTCAATGAATCCATCAATGTTCCAATGATCTGTTGAATTCCACCATGAACACATTCAATGACACCAATTATGTTCCAATGATCTGTTGAATTCCACCATGAACACATTTAATGACACCATTTATGTTCCAATGATCGGTTGAATTCCACCATGAATACATTCAATGACTCCATCTATGTTCCAATGATCTGTTGAATTCCAACATGAACACATTCAATGACTCCATCTATGTTCAAATGATCTGTTGAATTCCACCATGAACACATTCAATGACTCCGTATATGTTCCAATCATCTGTTGAATTCCACCATGAACACATTCAATGATACAGTCTATGTTCCAATAATCTGTTGAATTCCAACATTAACACATTCAATGACTCCATCTATGTTCCAATGATCTGTTGAATTCCACCATAAACACATTCAATGACTCCATCTATGTTCCAATCATCTGTTGAATTCCACCATCAACACATTCAATGATTCCATCTGTGTTCCAATGATCTGTTGAATTCCACCATGAACACATTCAATTACTCCATCTAAGTTCCAATGATCTGTTGAATTCCAACATGAACACATTCAATGACTCCATCTATGTTCCAATGATCTGTTGAATTCCACCATGAACACATTCAATGACTCCATCTATGTTCCAATGATCTGTTGAATTCCACCATGAACACATTCAAAACTCCAACTATGTTCGAATGATCAGTTGTATTCCACCATGAACACATTCAATGACCCCATCTATGTTCCAATGATCTGTTGAATTCCACCATGAACACATTCGAAACTCCAACTATGTTCGAATGATCAGTTGAATTCCACCATTAACACATTCAATGACTCCATCTATGTTCCAATGATCTGTTGAATTCCACCATGAACACATTCAATTACTCCATATATGTCCAATGATCTGTTGAATTCCACGATGAAGACATTCAATGACTCCATCTATGTTCCAATGATCTGTTGAATTCCACGATGAACACATTCAATGACTCCATCTATGTTCCAATGATCTGTTGAATTCCACCATGAACACATTCAATGACTCCATCTATGTTCCAATGATCTGTTGAATTCCACCATTAACACATTCAATGACTCCATCTATGTTCCAATGATATGTTGAATTCCACCATGAACACATTCAATGACTCCATCTATGTTCCAATGATCTGTTGAATTCCACCATAAACACATTCAAAGACTCCATCAGTGTTCCAAAGATCTGTTGAATTCCACCATGAACACATTCAATGACACCATTTATGTTCCAATGATCTTTTGAATTCCACCATGAACACATTGAAAACTCCATCTATGTTCCAATGATCTGTTGAATTCCACCATGAACACATTCAATGACTCCATCAGTGTTCCAAAGATCTGTTGAATTCCAACATGAACACATTCAATGACACCATTTATGTTCCAATGATCTGTTGAATTCCACCATGAACAAATTCAATGACTCTATCTATGTTCCAATGATCTTTTGAATTCTACCATGAACACATTCAAAGACTCCTTCTATGTTCCAATGATCTGTTGAATTCCACCATAAACACATTCAATGACCCCATCTATGTTCCAATGAGCTGTTGAATTCCACCATGAACACATACAAAGACTTCATCTATGTTCCAATGATCTGTTGGAAACCACCATGAACACTATCAATGACTCCATCTATGTTACTATGATCTGTTGAATTCCACAATGAACACATTTAATGACTCCATCTATGTTCCAATGATTTGTTGAATACACCATGAACACATTCAATGATTCAATCTATGTTCCAATGATCTGTTGAATTCGACCATGAATACATTCAATGACTCTATCTATGTTCCAATTATCTGTTGAATTCCACCATGAACACATTCAATGACTCCATCTATGTTGCAATGATCTGTTGAATTCCACCATGAACACATTCAATTACTCCATATATGTCCAATGATCTGTTGAATTCCACGATGAAGACATTCAATGACTCCATCTATGTTCCAATGATGTGTTGAATTCCACGATGAACACATACAATGACTTCATCTATGTTCCAATGATCTGTTGAATTCCACCATGAACACATTCAATGACTCCATCTATGTTCCAATGATCTGTTGAATTCCACCATTAACACATTCAATGACTCCATCTATGTTCCAATGATATGTTGAATTCCACCATAAACACATTCAATGACTCCATCAATGTTCCAATGATCTGTTGAATTCCACCATGAACACATTCAATGACTCCGTCTATGTTCCAATGATCTGTTGAATTCCACCATGAACACATTCAATGACCCATCTCTTTTCCAATGATCTGTTGAATTCCACCATAAACACATTCAATGACTCCATCTATGTTCCAATGATCTGTTGAATTCCACCATGAACACATTCAATAATCCAATTTATGTTCCAATGATCTGTTGAATTCCACCATGAACACATTCAATGACTCCATCTATGTTCCAATGATCTGTTGAATTCCACCATGAACACATACAATGACTCCATCTATATTCCAATGATCTGTGGAATTCAACCATGAACACATTCAATGACTCCATCTATGTTCCAATGATCTGTTGAATTCCACCATGAACACATTCAATGACTCCATCTATGTTCCAATGATCTGTTGAATTCCACCATGAACACATTCAAAACTCCAACTATGTTCGAATGATCAGTTGTATTCCACCATGAACACATTCAATGACCCCAGCTATGTTCCAATGATCTGTTGAATTCCACCATGAACACATTCAAAACTCCAACTATGTTCGAATGATCAGTTGAATTCCACCATTAACACATTCAATGACTCCATCTATGTTCCAATGATCTGTTGAATTCCACCATGAACACATTCAATGGCTTCATCTATGTTCTAATGATCTGTTGAATTCCACCATGAACACATTCAATGACTCCATCTATGTTCCAATGATCTGTTGAATTCCACCATGAACACATTCAATGACTCTATCTATGTTCCAATGATCTGTTGAATTCCACCATGAACACATTCAAAGACTCCATCTATATTCCAATGATCGGTTGAATTCCACCATGAACACATACAATGACTCCATCTATGTTCCTTTCTTTCTTTGGCTTGGCTTCGCGGACGAAGATTTATGGAGGGGGTAAAAAGTCCTCGTCAGCTGCAGGCTCGTTTGTGGCTGACCAGTCCGATGCGGGACAGGCAGACACGATTGCAGCGGTTGCAAGGGAAAATTGGTTGGTTGGGGTTGGGTGTTGGGTTTTTCCTCCTTTGCCTTTTGTCAGTGAGGTGGGCTCTGCGGTCTTCTTCAAAGGAGGCTGCTGCCCGCCAAACTGTGAGGCGCCAAGATGCACGGTTTGAGGCGTTATCAGCCCACTGGCGGTGGTCAATGTGGCAGGCACCAAGAGATTTCTTTAGGCAGTCCTTGTACCTTTTCTTTGGTGCACCTCTGTCACGGTGGCCAGTGGAGAGCTCGCCATATAATACGATCTTGGGAAGGCGATGGTCCTCCATTCTGGAGACGTGACCCATCCAGCGCAGCTGGATCTTCAGCAGCGTGGACTCGATGCTGTCGACCTCTGCCATCTCGAGTACCTCGACGTTAGGGGTGTGAGCGCTCCAATGGATGTTGAGGATGGAGCGGAGACAGCGCTGGTGGAAGCGTTCTAGGAGCCGTAGGTGGTGCCGGTAGAGGACCCATGATTCGGAGCCGAACAGGAGTGTGGGTATGACAACGGCTCTGTATACGCTTATCTTTGTGAGGTTTTTCAGTTGGTTGTTTTTCCAGACTCTTTTGTGTAGTCTTCCAAAGGCGCTATTTGCCTTGGCGAGTCTGTTGTCTATCTCATTGTCGATCCTTGCATCTGATGAAATGGTGCAGCCGAGATAGGTAAACTGGTTGACCGTTTTGAGTTTTGTGTGCCCGATGGAGATGTGGGGGTCTGGTAGTCATGGTGGGGAGCTGGCTGATGGAGGAACTCAGTTTTCTTCAGGCTGACTTCCAGGCCAAACATTTTGGCAGTTTCCGCAAAGCAGGACGTCAAGCGCTGAAGAGCTGGCTCTGAATGGGCAACTAAAGCGGCATCATCTTCAAAGAGTAGTTCACGGACAAGTTTCTCTTGTGTCTTGGTGTGAGCTTGCAGGCGCCTCAGATTGAAGAGACTGCCATCCGTGCGGTACCGGATGTAAACAGCGTCTTCATTGTTGGGGTCTTTCATGGCTTGGTTCAGCATCATGCTGAAGAAGATTGAAAAGAGGGTTGGTGCGAGAACACAGCCTTGCTTCACGCCATTGTTAATGGAGAAGGGTTCAGAGAGCTCATTGCTGTATCTGACCCGACCTTGTTGGTTTTCGTGCAGTTGGATAATCATGTTGAGGAACTTTGGGGGACATCCGATGCGCTCTAGTATTTGCCAAAGCCCTTTCCTGCTCACGGTGTCGAAGGCTTTGGTGAGGTCAACAAAGGTGATGTAGAGTCCTTTGTTTTGTTCTCTACACTTTTCTTGGAGCTGTCTGAGGGCAAAGACCATGTCAGTGGTTCCTCTGTTAGCGCGAAAGCCGCACTGTGATTCTGGGAGAATATTCTCAGCGACACTAGGTATTATTCTATTTAGTAGAATCCTAGCGAAGATTTTGCCTGCAATGGAGAGCAACGTGATTCCCCTGTAGTTTGAGCAGTCTGATTTCTCGCCTTTGTTTTTGTACAGGGTGATGATGGTGGCATCACGAAGATCCTGAGGCAGTTTACCTTGGTCCCAACAAAGCTTGAAAAACTCATGCAGTTTGGCATGCAGGGTTTTGCCGCCAGCCTTCCAGACTTCTGGGGGGATTCCATCCATACCTGCTGCTTTGCCACTTTTCAGTTGTTCGATTGCCTTATATGTCTCATCCAGGGTGGGAACCTCATCCAGCTCTAGCCTTAGGGGCTGTTGAGGGAGCTGGAGCAGGGCGGAATCTTGGACTGAGCGGTTGGTACTGAAAAGAGATTGGAAGTGTTCTGACCATCGGTTGAGGATGGAGATCTTGTCGCTGAGGAGGACTTTGCCGTCTGAGCTGCGCAGCGGGCTTTGGACTTGGGGTGAGGGGCCGTACACAGCCTTTAGAGCCTCGTAGAAACCCCTGAAGTCGCCAATGTCCGCGCTGAGCTGTGTTCGTTTGGCGAGGCTAGTCCACCACTCATTTTGGATCTCCCGGAGTTTGCGCTGAAGATGGCTGCATGCGCGACGGAAGGCTTGTTTCTTCTCTGGACAGGACGGCTTTGTAAGGTGAGCCTGGTGGGCAGCTCGCTTCTTTGCCAGCAGCTATGTTCCAATGATATGTTAAATTCCACCAGGAACATATACAACGACTCCACCTATGTTCCAATCATCTGTTGAATTCCACCATGAACACATTCAATGATTCCATCTATGTTCCAATGTTATGTTGAATTCCACTATCAACACATTAAAGGACACCATCCATGTTCCAATGATGTGTTGAATTCCACCATGAACACATTTAATGACTCCATATATGTTCCAATGATCTGTTGAATTCCACCATGAACACATTCAATTATCCCGTCTAAGATCCAATGATCTGTTGAATTCCACCATGAACACATTCAATGAGTCCATTTATGTTCCAATGATCTGTTGAATTCCACCATGAACACATTCAATGACTCCATCTATGTTCCAATGATCTGTTGAATTCCACCATAAACACTTTCAATGACTCCAACTATGTTCTAATGATGTGTTGAATTCCACCATGAACACATTCAATGACTCCATCTATATTCCAATGATCTGTTGAATTCGACCATGAATACATTCAATGACCCCATCTACGTTCCAATGATCTGTTGAATTCCACCATGAACACATTCAATGACTCCATCTATGTTCCAATGATCTGTTGAATTCCACCATTAACACATTCAATGACTCCATCTATGTTCCAATGATATGTTGAATTCCACCATAAACACATTCAATGACTCCATCAATGTTCCAATGATCTGTTGAATTCCACCATGAACACATTCAATGACTCCGTCTATGTTCCAATGATCTGTTGAATTCCACCATGAACACATTCAATGACCCATCTATTTTCCAATGATCTGTTGAATTCCACCTTGAACACATTCAATAATCCAATTTATGTTCCAATGATCTGTTGAATTCCACCATGACTATATTCAATGACTCCATCTATGTTCCAATGATCTTTTGAATTCCACCATGAACAATTACAATGAACCCATCTCTGTTCCAATGATCGGTAGAATTCCACCATGAACACATTAAATGACTCCATCTATGTTCCAATGATATGTTGAATTCCACCATGAACACATTCAATGACTCCATCTATGTTCCAATGATCTGTTGAATTCCACCATAAACACATTCAATGACTCCATCTATGTTCCAATGATCTGTTGAATTCCACCATGAACACATTCAATAATCCAATTTATGTTCCAATGATCTGTTGAATTCCACCATGAACACATTCAATGACTCCATCTATGTTCCAATGATCTGTTGAATTCCACCATGAACACATACAATGACTCCATCTATATTCCAATGATCTGTGGAATTCAACCATGAACACATTCAATGACTCCATCTATGTTCCAATGATCTGTTGAATTCCACCATGAACACATTCAATGACTCCATCTATGTTCCAATGATCTGTTGAATTCCACCATGAACACATTCAAAACTCCAACTATGTTCGAATGATCAGTTGTATTCCACCATGAACACATTCAATGACCCCATCTATGTTCCAATGATCTGTTGAATTCCACCATGAACACATTCAAAACTCCAACTATGTTCGAATGATCAGTTGAATTCCACCATTAACACATTCAATGACTCCATCTATGTTCCAATGATCTGTTGAATTCCACCATGAACACATTCAATGGCTTCATCTATGTTCTAATGATCTGTTGAATTCCACCATGAACACATTCAATGACTCCATCTATGTTCCAATGATCTGTTGAATTCCACCATGAACACATTCAATGACTCTATCTATGTTCCAATGATCTGTTGAATTCCACCATGAACACATTCAAAGACTCCATCTATATTCCAATGATCTGTTGAATTCCACCATGAACACATACAATGAATCCAACTATGTACCAATGATCGGTAGAATTCCACCATGAATACATACAATGACTCCATCTATGTTCCTTTCTTTCTTTGGCTTGACTTCGCGGACGAAGATTTATGGAGGGGGTAAAAAGTCCTCGTCAGCTGCAGGCTCGTTTGTGGCTGACCAGTCCGATGCGGGACAGGCAGACACGATTGCAGCGGTTGCAAGGGAAAATTGGTTGGTTGGGGTTGGGTGTTGGGTTTTTCCTCCTTTGCCTTTTGTCAGTGAGGTGGGCTCTGCGGTCTTCTTCAAAGGAGGCTGCTGCCCGCCAAACTGTGAGGCGCCAAGATGCACGGTTTGAGGCGTTATCAGCCCACTGGCGGTGGTCAATGTGGCAGGCACCAAGAGATTTCTTTAGGCAGTCCTTGTACCTTTTCTTTGGTGCACCTCTGTCACGGTGGCCAGTGGAGAGCTCGCCATATAATACGATCTTGGGAAGGCGATGGTCCTCCATTCTGGAGACGTGACCCATCCAGCGCAGCTGGATCTTCAGCAGCGTGGACTCGATGCTGTCGACCTCTGCCATCTCGAGTACCTCGACGTTAGGGGTGTGAGCGCTCCAATGGATGTTGAGGATGGAGCGGAGACAGCGCTGGTGGAAGCGTTCTAGGAGCCGTAGGTGGTGCCGGTAGAGGACCCATGATTCGGAGCCGAACAGGAGTGTGGGTATGACAACGGCTCTGTATACGCTTATCTTTGTGAGGTTTTTCAGTTGGTTGTTTTTCCAGACTCTTTTGTGTAGTCTTCCAAAGGCGCTATTTGCCTTGGCGAGTCTGTTGTCTATCTCATTGTCGATCCTTGCATCTGATGAAATGGTGCAGCCGAGATAGGTAAACTGGTTGACCGTTTTGAGTTTTGTGTGCCCGATGGAGATGTGGGGGGGCTGGTAGTCATGGTGGGGAGCTGGCTGATGGAGGAACTCAGTTTTCTTCAGGCTGACTTCCAGGCCAAACATTTTGGCAGTTTCCGCAAAGCAGGACGTCAAGCGCTGAAGAGCTGGCTCTGAATGGGCAACTAAAGCGGCATCATCTTCAAAGAGTAGTTCACGGACAAGTTTCTCTTGTGTCTTGGTGTGAGCTTGCAGGCGCCTCAGATTGAAGAGACTGCCATCCGTGCGGTACCGGATGTAAACAGCGTCTTCATTGTTGGGGTCTTTCATGGCTTGGTTCAGCATCATGCTGAAGAAGATTGAAAAGAGGGTTGGTGCGAGAACACAGCCTTGCTTCACGCCATTGTTAATGGAGAAGGATTCAGAGAGCTCATTGCTGTATCTGAACCGACCTTGTTGGTTTTCGTGCAGTTGGATAATCATGTTGAGGAACTTTGGGGGACATCCGATGCGCTCTAGTATTTGCCAAAGCCCTTTCCTGCTCACGGTGTCGAAGGCTTTGGTGAGGTCAACAAAGGTGATGTAGAGTCCTTTGTTTTGTTCTCTACACTTTTCTTGGAGCTGTCTGAGGGCAAAGACCATGTCAGTGGTTCCTCTGTTAGCGCGAAAGCCGCACTGTGATTCTGGGAGAATATTCTCAGCGACACTAGGTATTATTCTATTTAGTAGAATCCTAGCGAAGATTTTGCCTGCAATGGAGAGCAACGTGATTCCCCTGTAGTTTGAGCAGTCTGATTTCTCGCCTTTGTTTTTGTACAGGGTGATGATGGTGGCATCACGAAGATCCTGAGGCAGTTTACCTTGGTCCCAACAAAGCTTGAAAAACTCATGCAGTTTGGCATGCAGGGTTTTGCCGCCAGCCTTCCAGACTTCTGGGGGGATTCCATCCATACCTGCTGCTTTGCCACTTTTCAGTTGTTCGATTGCCTTATATGTCTCATCCAGGGTGGGAACCTCATCCAGCTCTAGCCTTAGGGGCTGTTGAGGGAGCTGGAGCAGGGCGGAATCTTGGACTGAGCGGTTGGTACTGAAAAGAGATTGGAAGTGTTCTGACCATCGGTTGAGGATGGAGATCTTGTCGCTGAGGAGGACTTTGCCGTCTGAGCTGCGCAGCGGGCTTTGGACTTGGGGTGAGGGGCCGTACACAGCCTTTAGAGCCTCGTAGAAACCCCTGAAGTCGCCAATGTCCGCGCTGAGCTGTGTTCGTTTGGCGAGGCTAGTCCACCACTCATTTTGGATCTCCCGGAGTTTGCGCTGAAGATGGCTGCATGCGCGACGGAAGGCTTGTTTCTTCTCTGGACAGGACGGCTTTGTAAGGTGAGCCTGGTGGGCAGCTCGCTTCTTTGCCAGCAGCTATGTTCCAATGATATGTTAAATTCCACCAGGAACATATACAACGACTCCACCTATGTTCCAATCATCTGTTGAATTCCACCATGAACACATTCAATGATTCCATCTATGTTCCAATGTTATGTTGAATTCCACTATCAACACATTAAAGGACACCATCCATGTTCCAATGATGTGTTGAATTCCACCATGAACACATTTAATGACTCCATATATGTTCCAATGATCTGTTGAATTCCACCATGAACACATTCAATTATCCCGTCTAAGATCCAATGATCTGTTGAATTCCACCATGAACACATTCAATGAGTCCATTTATGTTCCAATGATCTGTTGAATTCCACCATGAACACATTCAATGACTCCATCTAAGTTCCAATGATCTGTTGAATTCCACCATAAACACTTTCAATGACTCCAACTATGTTCTAATGATGTGTTGAATTCCACCATGAACACATTCAATGACTCCATCTATATTCCAATGATCTGTTGAATTCGACCATGAATACATTCAATGACCCCATCTACGTTCCAATGATCTGTTGAATTCCACCATGAACACATTCAATGACTCCATCTATGTTGCAATGATGTTGAATTCCACCATGAACACATTCAATGACTCAATCTATGTTCCAATGAGTTTTTGAATTCCACCATGAACACATTCAATATCTCCATCTATGTTCAAATGATCTGTTGAATTCCCCCATGAACACTTTCAGTGACTCCATCTATGTTCCAATGTTATGTTGAATTCCACCATGAACACATTCAATGACTCCATCTATGTTCCAATGATCTGTTGTATTCCACCATGAACACATTCAATGACCCAATCTATGTTCCAATGATCTGTTGAATTCTACCATGAACACATTCAAAACTCCATCTATGTTCCAATGATCAGTTGAATTCCACCATGAACACCTTCAATGACTCCATCTATGTTCCAATGTTCTGTTGAATTCCACCATGAAAACATTGAAAACTCCATCTATGTTCCAATGATCTGTTGAATTCCACAATGAACACATTCAATGAATCCATCAATGTTCCAATGATCTGTTGAATTCCACCATGAACACATTCAATGACACCAATTATGTTCCAATGATCTGTTGAATTCCACCATGAACACATTTAATGACACCATTTATGTTCCAATGATCGGTTGAATTCCACCATGAATACATTGAATGACTCCATCTATGTTGCAATGATCTGTTGAATTCCAACATGAACACATTCAATGACTCCATCTATGTTCAAATGATCTGTTGAATTCCACCATGAACACATTCAATGACTCCGTATATGTTCCAATCATCTGTTGAATTCCACGATGAACACATTCAATGATACAGTCTATGTTGCAATAATCTGTTGAATTCCACCATTAACACATTCAATGACTCCATCTATGTTCCAATGATCTGTTGAATTCCACCATAAACACATTCAATGACTCCATCTATGTTCCAATCATCTGTTGAATTCCACCATCAACACATTCAATGATTCCATCTGTGTTCCAATGATCTGTTGAATTCCACCATGAACACATTCAATGACTCCATCTAAGTTCCAATGATCTGTTGAATTCCACCATGAACACATTCAATGACTCCATCTATGTTCCAATGATCTGTTGAATTCCACCATGAACACATTCAATGACTCCATCTATGTTCCAATGATCTGTTGAATTCCACCATGAACACATTCAAAACTCCAACTATGTTCGAATGATCAGTTGTATTCCACCATGAACACATTCAATGACGCCATCTATGTTCCAATGATCTGTTGAATTCCACCATGAACACATTCGAAACTCCAACTATGTTCGAATGATCAGTTTAATTCCACCATTAACACATTCAATGACTCCATCTATGTTCCAATGATCTGTTGAATTCCACCATGAACACATTCAATTGCTCCATATATGTCCAATGATCTGTTGAATTCCACGATGAAGACATTCAATGACTCCATCTATGTTCCAATGATCTGTTGAATTCCACGATGAACACATTCAATGACTCCATCTATGTTCCAATGATCTGTTGAATTCCACCATGAACACATTCAATGACTCCATCTATGTTCCAATGATCTGTTGAATTCCACCATTAACACATTCAATGACTCCATCTATGTTCCAATGGTATGTTGAATTCCACCATGAACACATTCAATGACTCCATCTATGTTCCAATGATCTGTTGAATTCCACCATAAACACATTCAATGACTCCATCAGTGTTCCAAAGATCTGTTGAATTCCACCATGAACACATTCAATGACACCATTTATGTTCCAATGATCTGTTGAATTCCACCATGAACACATTGAAAACTCCATCTATGTTCCAATGATCTGTTGAATTCCACCATGAACACATTCAATGACTCCATCAGTGTTCCAAAGATCTGTTGAATTCCACCATGAACACATTCAATGACACCATTTATGTTCCAATGATCTGTTGAATTCCACCATGAACAAATTCAATGACTCTATCTATGTTCCAATGATCTTTTGAATTCTACCATGAACACATTCAAAGACTCCATCTATGTTCCAATGAGCTGTTGAATTCCACCATGAACACATACAAAGACTTCATCTATGTTCCAATGATCTTTTGGAACCCACCATGAACACTATCAATGACTCCATCTATGTTACTATGATCTGTTGAATTCCACAATGAACACATTTAATGACTCCATCTATGTTCCAATGATTTGTTGAATACACCATGAACACATTCAATGACTCAATCTATGTTCCAATGTTCTGTTGAATTCGACCATGAATACATTCAATGACTCTATCTATGTTCCAATTATCTGTTGAGTTCCACCATGAACACATTCAATGACTCCATCTATGTTGCAATGATCTGTTGAATTCCACCATGAACACATTCAATTACTCCATATATGTCCAATGATCTGTTGAATTCCACGATGAAGACATTCAATGATTCCATCTATGTTCCAATGATCTGTTGAATTCCACGATGAACACATTCAATGACTCCATCTATGTTCCAATGATCTGTTGAATTCCACCATGAACACATTCAATGACTCCATCTATGTTCCAATGATCTGTTGAATTCCACCATTAACACATTCAATGACTCCATCTATGTTCCAATGCTATTTTGAATTCCACCATGAACACATTCAATGACTCCATCTATGTTCCAATGATCTGTTGAATTCCACCGTAAACACATTCAATGACTCCATCAGTGTTCAAAAGATCTGTTGAATTCCACCATGAACACATTCAATGACACCATTTATGTTCCAATGATCTGTTGAATTCCACCATGAACACATTGAAAACTCCATCTATGTTCCAATGATCTGTTGAATTCCACCATGAACACATTCAATGACTCCATCAGTGTTCCAAAGATCTGTTGAATTCCACCATGAACACATTCAATGACACCATTTATGTTCCAATGATCTGTTGAATTCCACCATGAACAAATTCAATGACTCTATCTATGTTCCAATGATCTTTTGAATTCTACCATGAACACATTCAAAGACTCCATCTATGTTCCAATGATCTGTTGAATTCCACCATAAACACATTCAATGACCCCATCTATGTTCCAATGAGCTGTTGAATTCCACCATGAACACATACAAAGACTTCATCTATGTTCCAATGATCTGCTGGAACCCACCATGAACACTATCAATGACTCCATCTATGTTACTATGATCTGTTGAATTCCACAATGAACACATTTAATGACTCCATCTATGTTCCAATGATTTGTTGAATACACCATGAACACATTCAATGATTCAATCTATGTTCCAATGATCTGTTGAATTCGACCATGAATACATTCAATGACTCTATCTATGTTCCAATTATCTGTTGAATTCCACCATGAAAACATTTAAAACTCCATCTATGTTCCAATGATCTGTTGAATTCCACAATGAACACATTCAATGAATCCATCAATGTTCCAATGATCTGTTGAATTCCACCATGAACACATTCAATGACACCAATTATGTTCCAATGATCTGTTGAATTCCACCATGAACACATTTAATGACACCATTTATGTTCCAATGATCGGTTGAATTCCACCATGAATACATTCAATGACTCCATCTATGTTCCAATGATCTGTTGAATTCCAACATGAACACATTCAATGACTCCATCTATGTTCAAATGATCTGTTGAATTCCACCATGAACACATTCAATGACTCCGTATATGTTCCAATCATCTGTTGAATTCCACCATGAACACATTCAATGATACAGTCTATGTTCCAATAATCTGTTGAATTCCACCATTAATACATTCAATGACTCCATCTATGTTCCAATGATCTGTTGAATTCCACCATAAACACATTCAATGACTCCATCTATGTTCCAATCATCTGTTGAATTCCACCATCAACACATTCAATGATTCCATCTGTGTTCCAATGATCTGTTGAATTCCACCATGAACACATTCAATGACTCCATCTAAGTTCCAATGATCTGTTGAATTCCACCATGAACACATTCAATGACTCCATCTATGTTCCAATGATCTGTTGAATTTCACCATGAACACATTCAATGACTCCATCTATGTTCCAATGATCTGTTGAATTCCACCATGAACACATTCAAAACTCCAACTATGTTCGAATGATCAGTTGTATTCCACCATGAACACATTCAATGACCCCATCTATGTTCCAATGATCTGTTGAATTCCACCATGAACACATTCGAAACTCCAACTATGTTCGAATGATCAGTTGAATTCCACCATTAACACATTCAATGACTCCATCTATGTTCCAATGATCTGTTGAATTCCACCATGAACACATTCAATTACTCCATATATGTCCAATGATCTGTTGAATTCCACGATGAAGACATTCAATGACTCCATCTATGTTCCAATGATCTGTTGAATTCCACGATGAACACATTCAATGACTCCATCTATGTTCCAATGATCTGTTGAATTCCACCATGAACATATTCAATGACTCCATCTATGTTCCAATGATCTGTTGAATTCCACCATTAACACATTCAATGACTCCATCTATGTTACAATTATATGTTGAATTCCACCATGAACACATTCAATGACTCCATCTATGTTCCAATGATCTGTTGAATTCCACCATAAACACATTCAATGACTCCATCAGTGTTCCAAAGATCTGTTGAATTCCACCATGAACACATTCAATGACACCATTTATGTTCCAATGATCTGTTGAATTCCACCATGAACACATTGAAAACTCCATCTATGTTCCAATGATCTGTTGAATTCCACCATGAACACATTCAATGACTCCATCAGTGTTCCAAAGATCTGTTGAATTCCACCATGAACACATTCAATGACACCATTTATGTTCCAATAATCTGTTGAATTCCACGATGAAGACATTCAATGACTCCATCTATGTTCCAATTATCTGTTGAATTCCACGATGAACACATTCAATGACTCCATCTATGTTCCAATGATCTGTTGAATTCCACCATGAACAAATTCAATGACTCCATCTATGTTCCAATGATCTGTTGAATTCCACCATTAACACATTCAATGACTCCATCTATGTTCCAATGATATGTTGAATTCCACCATGAACACATTCAATGACTCCATCTATGTTCCAATGATCTGTTGAATTCCACCATAAACACATTCAATGACTCCATCAGTGTTCCAAAGATCTGTTCAATTCCACCATGAACACATTCAATGACACCATTTCTGTTCCAATGATCTGTTGAATTCCACCATGAACACATTGAAAACTCCATCTATGTTCCAATGATCTGTTGAATTCCACCATGAACACATTCAATGACTCCATCAGTGTTCCAAAGATCTGTTGAATTCCACCATGAACACATTCAATGACACCATTTATGTTCCAATGATCTGTTGAATTCCACCTAGAACAAATTCAATGACTCTATCTATGTTCCTATGATCTGTTGAATTCCACCATAAACACATTCAATGACTCCATCTATGTTCCAATAATCTGTTGAATTCCACCATAAACACATTCAATGACTCCATCTATGTTCCAATGATCTGTTGAATTCCACCATGAACCCATACAATGAATCCATCAATGTTCCAATGATCTTTTGAATTCCACCATGAACACATTCAATGATTCCATCTATGTTCCAATGATCTGTTGAATTCCAGCATGAACACATTCAATGACCCATCTATGTTCCAATGATCGATTGAATTCCACCATGAACACATTCAATGACTCCATCTATGTTCCAATGTTATGTTGTATTCCACTATGAACACATTCAAGGACACCATCCATGTTCCAATGATGTGTTGATTTGCACCATGAACACTTTCAATGACTCCATCTATGTTCCAATGATCTGTTGAATTCCAACATGAACACATTCAATGATCCCCTCTATGATCCATTGATCTGTTAAATTCCACCATGAACACATTCAATGAGTCCATCTATGTTCCAATGATCTGTTGAATTCCACCATGAACACATTCAATGAAACCATCTATGTTCCAATGATCTGTTGAATTCCACCATGAACACATTCAATGAATCTATCTATGTTCCAATGATCTGTTGAATTCCACCATGAAGACATTGAAACACTCCATCTATGTTCCAATGATCTGTTGAAATCCACCATGAACACATTCAATGACTCCATCTATGTTCCTATGATCTGTTGAATTCCACCATAAACACATTCAATGACTCCATCTATGTTCCTATGATCTGTTGAATACCACCATAATCAAATTCAGTGACTCCATCTATGTTCCAATAATCTGTTGAATTCCACCATGAACACATTCAACGACTCCATCTATGTTCAAATGATCTGTTGATTTCCACCATGAACAAATTCAATGACTCGATCTATGTTCCAATGATCTGTTAAATTCCACCATAAACACATTCAATGACTCCATCTATGTTGCTATGATCTGTTGAATTCCACCATAAACACATTCAATGACTCCATCTATGTTCCAATGATCTGTTGAATTCCATCATGAACCCATACAATGAATCCATCAATGTTCCAATGATCTGTTCAATTCCACCATGAACACATTCAATGATTCCATCTATGTTCCAATGATCTGTTGAATTCCACTATGAACACATTCAATGACTCCATCTATGTTCCGATGATGTTTTGAATTCATCTATGAACACATTCAATGACTCCATCTATGTTCAAATCATCGGTTGACTTCCACAATGAACACATTCAATGACTCCATCTATGTTCCAATCATCTGTTGAATTCCACCATGAACACATACAATGAATCCATCAATGTTCCAATGA